>NW_026606587.1:13317500-13775000 GCF_029890125.1 Rhinichthys klamathensis goyatoka
TACCAAACATACAATCTTAATGTAATTTAAAGCAAACAATACATTTAAAATATATGGGTTGTATGACTATTTTTTAATATAAAAAGATATATATCCAAAAAGACAAGGCCTAAAGTTTAACAAGGGTTAAACTCTTATCACTGTAACAGACACAATCACACACACAATCACACACACACACACACACAAGTCAAATCACTTACATTTTACATGCAATATTGACTTTTTTTCTGTTTCAGCAGCGAAAATAGTTAAACAAAGATCACAGCAGAACCATCGCGCATCTCACAGCAACGCGTTCTCATTACTGAATGATTCAGCATTTTGAACGAATCGGTTGACTCAAAGATTCAATGACCAATCAATCCATAAACATCTATCTCATTCATGAATGACTCAGTCGTTCAAACGAATGAATCAATGACTCGCTCATTAAGACGGTCGCCTGGCGACACCTACTGACGGTTTAGTGTTATGTTTAAAAGTATCATTCTTTCCAACGATTGTTAATTAACTCATATTTGAAACATAAGCTATATTTATATATATACATACATATACACAGACATACACAAAAATAAAATAAAAACACATTTGAAATGTGTTTGCTTACTAAATTGTGAGCTGAACGAAAGTTGCAGCAAATATCAGCAACAGGAGTCAAATTTCATTAATCACGAGAGTGAAGAGCTGACTGAAAAGATGATGACGGAATAGGCTATTTTATGTAAAAACGCCTATTTAAGCGAATCTGTCATTGTACTCTTTTATTGTTGTGTTTTCCGTGAAAAATAATAGACTATTGAACTCACAATTCAAGCAATCGGCCCCCGAAATTGCACTAATTTTAGTGACACTAAAAAGTATGCGGCTGCACTGGCATTCATAATGGTGCGCGTCCATGGCGACGAGCGAGCAGAACAGAGCGAACGTTTAGTTAATTTCTACTTCCATAGGAATTCATTCGAGCGCCACCATTTCAATGTCCGTGCGGACGTCCATATTATACTTTCGCTTTCAAGTTAGTGTTTTTAAACCCCCCAGCGGGAGGTTTACACAATTGGTTTACACAATCACACGTTGATTAACCGGTGGGAAAATATTCCCATAGTAACATCCCTAATATATAAATATATATAAATTCAATAGGCCTACCTGATTTTGAACACAAGAGGGCAGTATAGCACTATATATGATTTGGATTATTATTATTTTTGACTAAACAACCATTCTGGCTGTTTTTAAACTTAAAAATAATTCTTAAATTGAAAAAAAGGAATAAAATGGGTTTAGTTCTAATATTTGTATAATTTTATATAAAAATAAATGGTGTATAATTACATTTTAGAAAGATATGAGACATGCCCTGATTCTTTTTTTGACATTACTTGAATCCCTCAACCATAGCAAAACCGTTTGAGATATTCAATATCTGTTCACAATTTAGCATCTTCAATGTATTTTCATCATGTTGAAAAAGTTTGGCATGAATAAAATAAACTACTTAGGAGGAGTAGCTAAAAACTCAGAATCTGAAATCCACATTCAAACCAAAATATCTGACTTCCTGTTGGTCGTAGCTAATTACGGTAAATTAGAAAGTTGTCCGGCTCGAAGAGTACAATATACATATCGAGTTTTGTTACTGTAGATAAAACTAACCCCCCCACTTTTGTCAAAAGCATTTAGAAAGTGACACACTTCCTGCTGCCAGTTGGTGGCGCTATAACTTTGACTCACAATAGTCACATCCATGTGATCGGCCTCTTACAGCGATCACACTGCTGAAGTTTCATCAAGATCAGTTAATGTATGCAGTAGTTATAACGCACTTCCTGTTTCACGTTTCTCGCCATAATTTTGTTTCCTCGCCACGGCCAAACCGTTCGAGATATCAAAAATCCCCTCGCAAACTTTCATCCTCAATGTCTTGACTTCATGCTGACCGAGTTTCGTGCCGTTTGTTTGAATTCTCTAGGAGGAGTATTTCACATTCCATTGCGTGTGTTTTACCAACAACCCTAAATAGCCGACTTCCTGTTGGGCTGGGGTAAAAAGTAAGAGTGTGAAGTATATATGAAACGAGGAGATCTACATGTGTACCGAGTTTCATATTATTACATGCAAGCGTGTTTGATTTATGGACCATGTTTTCGGACCCCGTTCCAGGGGGCGCTGTCGAGCCCCCCTGCCACGCCCGGGTACCATCTTCAGCCCGGCCCTGATGGCCGCGGGTTCTGACATGTGTGCAAAGTTTCAGGAGTTTTTGAGCATGTTAAGGCCTCCAAAAGTGTCCAAAAGGTAGTAAAAAAAAAATAATAATAATAATAATAATAATAATAATAATAATAAATAATCCTAAGGAAAACAATAGGGCCTTCGCCCTTTGGGCTTGGGCCCTAATAATAATAATAAAATATAGCTGCGAGCAGCGATTACGGGCCCAAGCCGGTGGCACCGCAACCCCGGTGCCTTTAGTTACCTAAAGGCACCGGGGTGGCGGTGCCGCCGGCTTTGGCCCTTCATCGCTGCTCGCAGCTATATTTATATATATATATATATATATATAAAGCCGGTGGCACCGCCACCCTGGTGCCTTTAGGGTTATTGTGCACGACGTGACACAAAATATCTGCTCGCTATCTGCCGAACGGCTCTGGTAGTTCTGCTTCAACACTGATGATGTTGTAGAAATAGTGCGCTCTGGTTGGTCTGGATTATTCGGGATTTTTTATTTTATACAGAAATAAGTTATTTATAATTCAGATGAGAATAAAGTTAGTGTTGATTAAAATGAAGGAAAACAAATATATTTATCTGAAATATAGCACATTAGTTTTAAATTTATTTAGGTTCAATTACCAAACATATAATCTTAATTTAATTTAAAGCAAACAATACATTTAAAATATATGGCGTGTATGCACTTTTTTTTTTATAAAAAAAAAAAGATATATATCCAAAAAGACAAGGCCTTAAAGGGTTAAACTCTTGTCACTGTAACAGACACAATCTCTCTCTCTCACACACACACACACACACACACACACACGTCAAGTCACTTACATTTTAGATGCAATATTGAATAAGCAGAAAAATCGGATTTTCTGCTCTGAAAATATAAATAAGCTTAAAAATTGAATAAGCACTTTGAATATTCTAAACAGAATAAGCACTGGTCGCTAATGTATAAGTACTAGTACTTAATGGAATAGATACTAGTATCTAAAAAATAAGTACTAGTAGCATGAAAATAGAGACTAGTAGGTTAAAATGATTAAATGTTAAAACGGCTTGCCATATTGGCTCAGAGAGAGAGAGAGAGAGAGAGAGAGAGAGAGAGAGAGAGAGAGAGAGAGAGAGAAAATTACCTTTTAGATACTAGTACCTATTAATAGATACTAGTATTTAGGCTCTAGATCCACTCCGAAAGTCACTTCGTGATCATTTAACCGCTTCATTTGAGAAATACTATCATTATGACATAAACAAACAAACTCAAAATGTCTTCACGGCAACCCGTCAAAATAAAAGTTCGGTTTAACTTGACAGAAATATATTACCGGTGTACAGTAGAATTTAGATATGTCCCAATGTAATAATACTAACACTAATCCAAATAAATTATCATCAAAACTGAATTTAAGGAATAATCCATGTTTTAATTTTAACAGTAAAGCTCATTGTGCAGCACGTTATTTGACAAAAAGTTTATTTAATTTCATATGATTAAAATTGATGATAAATGATAAAATTTGTGTTTTATGTCTTCATTTTATTACCAGAAAAAACACAACACAGAATTAGTGTGACATTTTTTTTCATATATTTTTTTAAATGTTGTATACGTTTAATGATTCATAATACACTATTTCAATTAATTAGACATGCTTTTTGATTGCTAAAAAATTTACACCACGTATTCGTAATACACCTGCTCCGCAACACTAGCAGTTCCCCCAATCCCCCACCCCCCCCCCTGAAAAAAAATCCTAGGGGAAACACTGGGCATTCATAACGGTGCGCGTCCATGGCGACGAGCGAGCAGAGCTGAGCGAACGTTTAGTTAATTTATTCATTCGAGCGCTCTGCAAGCGCCACCATTATCAATGTGGACGTCCGTATTTAAAAGCTCTCGATCCTCAGTCACATACCAAATATGTATATAATTTTGAACACAAGAGGGCAGTATGGCCCTATGTATGAGTTGGTGTTTAAACTAAACTATCACTCAAAGAGCCCCTTCCCCCTTCCCCCTTCCCCCCACAGACACACACACACACACACAAACAGAATGGCAGGGGGACAAGAAATCCATTCAAACTACAATATCTGACTTTCTGTTGCTCTGAGCTAATGACTTTAAATTAGAAAGTCGATTGGCTTGATGAGAACAATATGTGTGGCAAGTTTTGTAACTGTAGGTAAAACGAGCAAAGTTATAACACACTTTATGTGTCCTTTTTTAGTCATAAAATTAATTTCCTCGCCACGGCCAAACCGTTCGAGATATCAAAAATCCCTCCGGAATTTAGCATCATCAATGTCTTGACGTCATGCTGACCGAGTTTGCTTGAAATCCGATCAATTCCCAAGGAGAATTAAATAGAATTTCAGGGGTATGCGTTTCCAAACAAACCATGATAGCCGGCTTCCTGTTGGGATGTCGTAAAACTTAGAGCACGAAAGTTGTTCAACCCAATGAGATCTATAAGTGTACCGAGTTTCATATTATTACATGCAAGTGTCTTTGATTTATGGACAAGTGTTCGAATCCCAGTCCAGGGGGCGCTGTCGGTCCGCCCTGCCACGCCCGGGTACCAGCTTCAGTCCGGCCCTGATGGCCACGGGTTCTGACCCGTGTGCAAAGTTTCAAGAGTTTTAGAGGATGTTAAGGGCCCCAAAAGCCCCCAAAACCTTGATCAACAATAATTAAAAGCTTTGTCACTCAAACAGACACATCCCCCTCCCCCCACAGACACAGAGGTATGCAGAGAGAGGGAGAGAGTGACAGAGATTACTCCAAAACATCCCATTCAAACCAAAATATCTGACTTCCTGTTGTTCGGAACCAAAATCTGTAAATTAGAAAGTTGTCCGGCTTGATCTGAACAATATGCCTACCGAGTTTTAAGATTGCAGGTAAAACTATGAAACTAACCCTCTCACTTTTGTCAAAAGGTGGCGCTACTGAGTCCCTGCACCACGCCCGTTCCTGAAACTTTGCACATGTCTACTGGCTAATATATGTGACATGTCTGTCGAGTTTCATGCAATTTCAAGCATGCTAAGAGTCTCAAAAGCCTCAAAAAAGAATTTTGAAGTTTGATGTGTTGCCACGGTAACAGTATCAAAGATATCAAGAATCCATTCACAGGTCTACATCTGGCGTATGTTTACATTATAGTAGTGAAGTTTGAAGCAAATCGGGTAAAAATAAGAGGGTGCTTTCAAAGCATTTTGAAAGTGACACACTTCCTGCTGCCAGTTGGTGGCGCTATAACTTTGACTCACAAAAGTCACATCCATGTGATCGGCCTCTTACAGCGAACACACTGCTGAAGTTTCATCAAGATCAGTTAATGTATGTAGAAGTTATAACACACTTCCTGTTTCACGTTTCTCGCCATAATTTCGTTTCCTCGCCACGGCCAAACCGTTCGAGATATCAAAAATCCCCTCGCAATTTTTCATCCTCAATGTCTTGACTTCATGCTGACCGAGTTTCGTGGCATTTCTTTGAATTCTCTAGGAGAAGTACTTTAAATTCCATTGCATGCGTTTTACAAACAACCCTAAAAAGCCGACTTCCTGTTGGGCTGGGGTAAAAAGTAAGAGCATGAAGTATATATGAACCGATGAGATCTATATGTGTACCGAGTTTCATATTCTTACATACAAGCGTGTTTGATTTATGGACCAAGTTTTCGGAGCCCATTCCAGGGGGCGCTGTCGAGCCCCCCTGCCACGCCCGGGTACCATCTTCACCCCGACCCTGATGGCCGCGGGTTCTGACCCGTGTGCAAAGTTTCAAGAGTTTTCGTGCACGTTAAGAGCCCCAAAAGTGCCCGAATAGTCGTAAGAAAAATAAAAGAGAAAAAAAAAAAAAATAATCCTAAGGAAAACAATAGGGCCTTCGCCTTTTCAAGGCTTGGGCCCTAATAAATAATCCTAAGGAAAACAATAGGGCCTTCGCCCTTTGGGCTTGGGCCCTAATAATAATAATAATAATAATAAAATATAGCTGCGAGCAGCGATTACGGGCCCAAGCCGGTGGCACCGCAACCCCGGTGCCTTTAGTTACCTAAAGGCACCGGGGTGGCGGTACCACCGGCTTTGGCCCTTCATCGCTGCTCGCAGCTATATTTATTTATATATATATATATATATATATATATATATATATATATATATAAAGCCGGTGGCACCGCCACCCTGGTGCCTTTAGGGTTATTGTGCACGACGTGCAAAAACGTAACCCTGCTTTGACTGTCGAAAAGAAGTGTGCTGTAGAGCTTGTATCAGTGTGGGCTCTGCAAAAGTGTGCATTGAGGGCACATGTCAACCACAAAGTATGCGAGAGCAACCTTCTGAAAGGTCAGGTCTACATCCAGGTCTACATCTGCCGTGTGTTTACATCATAGTAGTGAAGTTTGAAGCAATCAGCTGATTTCAAAGCTTTTTGAAAGTGACAGACTTCCTGCTGCCAGTTGGTGGCGCTATAACCGGGGTGGCGGTGCCGCCGGCTTTGGCCCTTTCACGCTGCTCGCAGCTATATTTATATATATATATATACACACACACACACACACACATATATATATATATATATATATACATAAATATATATATATTGTTTTTTTAAGAGACAAGACAGAATATTACTTGCCTGATCTGATTAGAAAAATAGTGTTTGTGTGTGTGTGTGTGTGTGTGTGTGTGTGTGTGTGTGTGTGTGTGTGGCGTAATTGAACAATGTAGACATAAAGACATACTCCGTCCTTTTGTTCATACAGGACATTATTCAAACTGCAAAGTGTTTACTTATATTTGTGTACACTCGCAATAAAACACAACATTGTGCTTTTGTCAAACTATAAACTCTTGTCAAACTGTAAACTACAACTGTCACCCAACCAAAATCTCTTACACACACACACACACACACACACACACACACACACACAGTTTAAAAGCAAAAAATATCAAACAATCCTATTTAAAAACAGTCTGTGGGAGCCATCTTTTGGACATTCATCATATCGCATTGGTTTTCATTTCTTGTCATCAAACAGAGCCCTAATCTGTTTATTTTTTCAGTTACACATTCTACATTGATTAAAAAAGAAAAATCAAAGGTGTTTTTATTTTATACAGAAATAAATAATCTATCATTCAGATGAGAATAAAGTTAGTGTTAGTTCAAATTTTAAGGAAAACAAATATATGATCTGAAATATAGCACATTCATGTAAAATTCATTTAGGTTCGATTACCAAACATACAATCTTAATGTAATTTAAAGCAAACAATACATTTAAAATATATGGGTTGTATGACTATTTTTTAATATAAAAAGATATATATCCAAAAAGACAAGGTCTAAAGTTTAACAAGGGTTAAACTCTTATCACTGTAACAGACACAATCACAATCACACACACAATCACACACACACACACAAGTCAAATCACTTACATTTTAGATGCAATATTGACTTTTTTTCTGTTTCAGCAGCGAAAATAGTTAAACAAAGATCACAGCAGAACCATCGCGCATCTCACAGCAACGCGTTCTCATTACTGAATGATTCAGCATTTTGAACGAATCGGTTGACTCAAAGATTCAATGACCAATCAATCCATAAACATCTATCTCATAAGTGTTTACTTATATTTGTGAACAACCGCAATAAAACACAACATTGTGCTTTTGTCAAACTGTAAACTACAACTGTCACCCAACCAAAATCTCTTTTTTATTTTATACAGAAATAAATAATCTATCATTCAGATGAGAATAAAGTTAGTGTTAGGTCAAATTTTAAGGAAAACTCTGAAATATAGCACATTAATTTAAAATTCATTCAGGTTCAATTACCAAACATACAAATCTTAATGTAATTTAAAGCAAACAATACATTTAAAATATATGGGTTGTATGCCTATTTTTTTTTATATAAAAAGATATATATCCAAAAAGTAACAGACACAATCATACACACACACACACACACACACACACACACACACACACACACACACACACACACACACACACACACACACACACACACACACACACACACACACACACACAGACACACACACACACAAGTCAAATCACTTACATTTTATATGCAATATTGACTTTTTTCTGTTTCAGCAGTGAAACTAGTTAAACAAAGATCACAGCAGAACCATCGAGCATCTCACAGCAACGTGTTTTCTCATTACTGAATGATTCAGCATTTTGAACGAATCGGTTGACTCAAAGATTCAATGACCAATCCATAATCTGTCTCATTCATGAATGACTCAGCCGTTCGAACGAATCGTTCGAACAAATGAATCAATGACTCGCTCATTAAGACGGTCGCCTGGCGACACCTAATGACGGCTTAGTGATATGTTTAAAAGTATCATTCTTTCAAACGATTGTTAATTAACTCATATTTGAAACATAAGCTATATATATATATATACACACATATATACACACAAAAATAAAATAAAAACACATTTGAAGCGTGTTTGCTTACTAAATTGTGAGCAGAACGAAAGTTGCAGCAAATATCAGCAACAGGAGTCAAATTTCATTAATCACGAGAGTGAAGAGCTGACTGAAAAGATGATGACGGAATAGGCTATTTTATGTAAAAGCGCCTATTTAAGCGAATCTATCATTGTACTCTTTTGTTGTTGTGTTTTCCGTGAAAAATAATAGACTATTGAACTCACAATTCAAGCAATTGGCCCCCGATATTGCACTAATTTTAAAGTGACACTAAAAAGTATGCGGCTGCAGTGGCATTCATTACGGTGCGCGTCCATGGCGACGAGCGAGCAAAACAGAGCGAACGTTTTTTCATTTCTACTTCCATAGAAATTCATTCGAGCGCACTGTGAGCGCCACCACTATAAATGTCCTTACTTTACTTTCACTTTTAACTTAGCGATATAAAAGCCCCCGGTGTTACACGTCAAATAACCGGTGAGAAAAAATTCTCGGAGTCACATAGCAGCTACCTATATTTAAATACAACAGGCCTACCTGATTTTGAACACAAGAGGGCAGTATAGCCCTATGTATTATTTGATATATTTATTTTTTAACTGAATAGTGCATCCTGGCTGTTTTTAAACTTGTACATTATTCTTAAATTGAAAACAAGAATAAAATGGGTTTAGTTCTGATATTTGTATAATTTTATCTAGAAATAAATGGTGTATAATTAAATTTTTAGAAGATATGAGGCTTTTAGTGTTTATTTTTTTTTACATGACTTTAATCCCTCGCCATAGCAAAACAATTAGAGATATTCAATAGATATTCACAATTATGCTTCTTTAATGTATTTTCATCATGTTGAAAAAGTTTGGTGGGAATAAAATAAACCACTTAAGAGGAGTGGGTAAAAATGTAGAGCCTGGTTTTGCAAAACATCCACATTAAGACCAAAATAGCCCACTTCCTGTTGGGCTGGCTTAAAGTTGTTTGGCCCGATGAGATCTATATGTGTACAGAGTTTCATAATATTACATGCAAGTGTGTTTGATTTATGGACCAAATTTTCTGACCAAGTTAATTTAATTAATAAACTAATTATATAAAACTATTTTCAATGCACTACAATTCAACTGGTTATATGCCTTTACTTATTAATACAACTTATTTAAAAAATACAAGGCGTAAGACATTTTTTTTTCTTTTTTAATGCAGGCCAAACCACACAGCAGTCAAATGGTTAATCTAGCCCCCCTCCCCCTCCCCACACTCACAGACACACACACACATAGACGTAGGCTCAGAGAGAGAGAGAGACATAAAATGACAATTTTCAAACCAAAATATCTGACTTCCTGTTGGTTGGAGCTATTGAGTGTAAATTAGAAAGTTGTCTGGCTGGAGGAGAACAATACACATACCGATTTTTATTACTGTAGATAAAATCAATCCCCCCACTTTTGACAAAAGGTGGCGCTACTGAGCCCCTCACCACGCCCGTTTCTGAAACTCTGCACATGTCTACTGTCTAATAAATGTGATGTGTCTGTCGGGTTTCATGCAATTTCAAGTATGTTAAGAGTCTCAAAAGCATCAACAAAGAATAATAAAGTTTGATGCGTTGCCACGGCAACAGTATCTAAGATATCAATAATCCTTTCTCAGGTCTACATCTGCCGTGTGTCTACATTATACACATAAAGTTTGAAGCAAATTGGGTAAAAATAAGAGGGTGATTTCAAAGCCTTTAGGAAGTGACACACTTCCTGCTGCCAGTTGGTGGCGCTATAACTTTGACTCACAATAGTCACATCCATGTGATCGGACTCTTACAGCGAACACACTGCTGAAGTTTCATCAAGATCAGTTAATGTATGCAGAAGTTATAACACACTTCCTGTTTCCTTTATTCGCCATAAATTCGTTTCCTCGCCACGGCCAAACCGTTCGAGATATCAAAAATCCCCTGGCAACTTTTCATCCTCAATGTCTTGACTTCATGCTGACCGAGTTTCGTGGCGATTGGTTGAATTCTCTAGGAGGAGTATATCGAATTCCAGGGCCATACGCTTCCAAACAAACCATAATAGCCGACTTCCTGTTGGGCTGAGGTAAAAAGTAAAAGTACAAAGGATATATGAATCGATGAGATCTATATGTGTACCGAGTTTCATATTATTACATTCAAGCGTGTTTGATTTATGGACCAAGTTTTCGGACCCTGTTCCAGGGGGCGCTGTCGAGCCCCCCTGCCACGCCCGGGTACCAGCTTCAGCCCGGCCCTGATGGCCGCGGGTTCTGACCCGTGTGCAAAGTTTCAAGAGTTTTTGAGCATGTTAAGGGCCCCAAAAGTGCGCTGAGAGTCTCAAAAGTATCCAAAAAGAATATTAAAGTTTGATGCGTTGTCACGGCAACAGCATCTAAGATATCAACAATACTTTCACAGGTCTACATCTGGCGTGTGTCTACATTATACACATCAAGTTTGAAGCAAATCGGGTAAAGCCTGTTTGATTTATGGACCAAGTTTTCGGACCCCGTTCCAGGGGGCGCTGTCGAGCCCCCCTGCCACGCCCGGGTACCAGCTTCAGCCCGGCCCTGATGGCCGCGGTTTCTGACCCGTGTGCAAAGTTTCAAGAGTTTTTGAGCATGTTAAGGGCCCCAAAAGTGCGCTAAGAATCTCAAAAGTATCCAAAAAGAATATTAAAGTTTGATGCGTTGTCACGGCAACAGCATCTAAGATATCAACAATCCTTTCACAGGTCTACATCTGGCTTGTGTCTACATTATACACATCAAGTTTGAAGCAAATAGGGTAAAGCGTGTTGGATATATGGACCAAATTGTCTGACCCGTTCAAGGGGGCGCTGTCGAGCCCCCCTGCCACGCCCGGGTACCAGCTTCAGCCTGGCCCTGATGGCCGCGGGTTTTGTCCCGTGTGCAAAGTTTCAAGAGTTTTCGAGCACGTTAAGAACCCCAAAAGTGCCCGAAAGCATAAAAAAGCATGAAAAAGCTTAAAAAAAGGAATATTAATGTTTGATGCATTGCCATGGCAACAGTATCTAAGATATCAATAATCCTTTCACAGGTCTACATCTGGCGTGTGTCTACATTATGCACATGAAGTTTGAAGCAAATCGGGTAAAAATAAGAGGGTGATTTAAAAGCATTTTGAAAGTGACACACTTCCTGCTGCCAGTTGGTGGCGCTATAACTTTGACTCACAATAGTCACATCCATGTGATCGGGCTCTTACAACGAACACACTGCTGAAGTTTCATCAAGATTAGTTAATGTATGCAGTAGTTATAACACACTTCCTGTTTCACGTTTCTCGCCATAATTTCGTTTACTCGCCACGGCCAAACCGTTCGAGATATCAAAAATCCCCTGGCAATTTTTCATCCTCAGTGTCTTGACTTCATGCTGACCGAGTTTCGTGCCGTGTGTTTGAATTCTCTAGGAGGAGTATTTCACATTCCATTGCATGTGTTTTCCAAACAACCCTTAATAGCCGACTTCCTGTTGGGCTGGGGTAAAAAGTAAGAGCATGAAGTATATATGAACCGATGAGATCTATATGTGTACTGAGTTTCATATTATTACATGCAAGCGTGTTTGATTTATGGACCAAGTGTTCAAACCACGTTCCAGGGGGCGCTGTCGAGCCCCCCTGCCACGCCCGGGTACCAGCTTCAGCCCGGCCCTGATGGCCGCGGGTTCTGAGATGTGTGCAAAGTTTCAAGAGTGTTCGAGCACGTTAAGGCCCCCAAAAGTGCCCAAAAGGTAGTAAAATAATAATAATAATAATAAATATAGCTGCGAGCAGCGATTACGGGCCCAAGCCGGTGGCACCGCAACCCCGGTGCCTTTAGTTACCTAAAGGCACCAGGGTGGCGGTGCCGCCGGCTTGGGCCCTTCATCGCTGCTCGCAGCTATATTTATATATATACATATATATTTATATATATTTATATATATATATATATATTTATATATATATATATATATATATATATATATATATATATATATATATATTAAGCCGGTGGCACCGCCACCCTGGTGCCTTTAGGGTTATTGTGCACGACGTGACACAAAATATCTGCTTGCTATCTGCCGAACGGCTCTGGTAGTTTCGCTTCAGCACTGATGATGTTGTAGAAGTAGTGCGCTCTGGTTGGTCTGGATTATTCGGGATTTTTTATTTTATACAGAAATAAATTCTTTATAATTCAGATGAGAATAAAGTTAGTGTTGATTAAAATGAAGGAAAACAAATATATTGATCTGAAATATAGCACATTAATTTAAAATTTATTTAGGTTCAATTACCAAACATACAATCTTAATTTAATTTAAAGCAAACAATACATTTAAAATATATGGGTTGTATGCACATTTTTTTTTATAAAAAAAATATATATCCAAAAAGACAAGGCCTTAAAGGGTTAAACTCTTGTCACTGTAACAGACACATCTCTCTCTCTCACACACACACACACACACACACACGTCAAGTCACTTACATTTTTAGATGCAATATTGAATAAGCAGAAAAATCGGATTTTATGCTCTGAAAATATAAATAAGCAAAAAAATTGAATAAGCACTTTGAATATTCTAAACAGAATAAGCACTAGTCGCTAATGAATAAGTACTAGTACTTAATGGAATAGATACTAGTATCTAAAAAATAAGTACTAGTAGCATGAAAATAGAGACTAGTAGGTTAAAATGATTAAATGTTAAAACGGCTTGCCATATTGGCGGGTTAGTTTCATAGTTTTACCTGCAATCATAAAACTCGGTAGGAATATTGTTCAGATCAAGCCGGACAACTTTCTAATTTACAGATTTTGGCTCCGAACAAAAGAAAGTCAGATATTTTGGTTTGAATGTGGATGTTTCGGAGTAATCTCTGTCACTCTCTCCCTCTCTCTGCGTACCTCTGTGTCTGTGGGGGGAGGGGGATGTGTCTGTTTGAGTGAGAATGCTTTTAATTATTGTTGTTCAAGGTTTCGGGGGCTTTTGGGGCCCTTAACATCCTCTAAATCTCTTGAAACTTTGCACACGGGTCAGAACCCGCGGCCATCAGGGCCGGGTTGAAGCTGGTACCCGGGCGTGGCAGGGCGGCTCGACAGCGCCCCCTGGACTGGGATTCGAACACTTTTCCATAAGTCAAACACACTTGCATGTAATAATATGAAACTCGGTACACTTATAGATCTCATTGGGTTGAACAACTTTCGTGCTCTAAGTTTTACGACAGTCCAACAGGAAGCCGGCTATTATGGTTTGTTTGGAAACGCATACCCCTGAAATTCGATTTAATTCTCCTTGGGAAGTGATCGGATTCCAACCAAACTCGGTCAGCATGAAGTCAAGACATTGAGGATGCTAAATTCCAGACGGATTTTTGATATCTCGAACGGTTTGGCCGTGGCGAGGAAATGAATTTTATGACTAAAAAAGGACACATAAAGTGTGTTATAACTTTGCTCGTTTTACCTACAGTTACAAAACTTGCCACGGATATTGTTCTCATAAAGCCGATCAATTTTCTAATTTAAAGTCATTAGCTCTGAGCAACAGAAAGTCAGATATTGTAGTTTGAATGGATTTCTTGTGCCCCCTGCCATACTCTCTCTGTGTGTGTGTGTGTGTGTCTGTGTGGGGAGGGGAGCAGAGGGGAGGGGAGGGAGGGAGGGAGGGTTGGTGTCTGTGTTTATGTGTGTGTGTGTGTGTGTGTGGCTGGCTGTATGATTTTTCCTGCATTAAAAGATAAAGAAATCTCTAAGTCCTTGTCTTTTCGCATAACAATTTTTGTATTTTTTTTAAATGACAAAATATGCATATAACCCCCATCTTTTAAATGTATAGTTTGCTTTAAATAAAAGTAAGATTGTTTTGGTAATTGAAGCTGAATGAATTTAAAATTCATGTGCTATATTTCAATATATTTGTTTTCCTTAAAATTTTAAAACACTAACCTCATTCTCATCTGAATTACAAATTTTTTTTTCTGTATGAAATAATACTCTAAAAAAGAAACATCAAAAGTGTTTTTAGTAGTGCTGGGCCGTTATCGGCGTTAACGTGCTGCGTTAACGTGAGACTCTTATCGGGCGATAAAAAAAATATCGCCGTTAATCAAAGTTGGGTTGGGATCATAAATAGCTTTTTCGAATATCGTTATATTTTCGCGCAATTCTAATGTGTATTATGACGCCGCGCCTACTGTCACAGATCGCGCAGTAGGGTATTTTCCTGTCAGGGACACAAGGTGTACTTAAAAGAAGTGTGCTGTAGAGCTTGTATCAGTGTGGGCTCTGCAAAAGTGTGCATTGAGGGCACATGTCAACCACAAAGTATGCGAGAGCAACCTTCTGAAAGGTCAGGTCTACATCCAGGTCTACATCTGCCGTGTGTTTACATCATAGTAGTGAAGTTTGAAGCAATCAGCTGATTTCAAAGCTTTTTGAAAGTGACAGACTTCCTGCTGCCAGTTGGTGGCGCTATAACCGGGGTGGCGGTGCCGCCGGCTTTGGCCCTTTCATCGCTGCTCGCAGCTATATTTATATATATACACACACACACACACACACATATATATATATATATATATATATACATATATATATATTGTTTTTTTAAGAGACAAGACAGAATATTACTTGCCTGATCTGATTAGAAAAATAGTGTTGTGTGTGTGTGTGTGTGTGTGTGTGTGTGTGTGTGTGTGTGTGTGTGTGTGTGTGTGTGTGTGTGTGTGTGTGTGTGTGTGTGTGTGTGTGTGTGTGTGTGTGTGTGTGGCGTAATTGAACAATGTAGACATAAAGACATACTCCGTCCTTTTGTTCATACAGGACATTATTCAAACTGCAAAGTGTTTACTTATATTTGTGTACACTCGCAATAAAACACAACATTGTGCTTTTGTCAAACTATAAACTCTTGTCAAACTGTAAACTACAACTGTCACCCAACCAAAATCTCTTACACACACACACACACACAGTTTAAAAGCAAAAAATATCAAACAATCCTATTTAAAAACAGTCTGTGGGAGCCATCTTTTGGACATTCATCATATCGCATTGGTTTTCATTTCTTGTCATCAAAAAGAGCCCTAATCTGTTTATTTTTTCAGTTACACATTCTACATTGATTAAAAAAGAAAAATCAAATGTGTTTTTATTTTATACAGAAATAAATAATCTATCATCCAGATGAGAATAAAGTTAGTGTTAGTTCAAATTTTAAGGAAAACAAATATATGATCTGAAATATAGCACATTCATTTAAAATTCATTCAGGTTCAATTACCAAACATACAATCTTAATGTAATTTAAAGCAAACAATACGTTTAAAATATATGGGTTGTATGACTATTTTTTAATATAAAAAGATATATATCCAAAAAGACAAGGCCTAAAGTTTAACAAGGGTTAAACTCTTATCACTGTAACAGACACAATCACACACACAATCACACACACACACACACACAAGTCAAATCACTTACATTTTACATGCAATATTGACTTTTTTTCTGTTTCAGCAGCGAAAATAGTTAAACAAAGATCACAGCAGAACCATCGCGCATCTCACAGCAACGCGTTCTCATTACTGAATGATTCAGCATTTTGAACGAATCGGTTGACTCAAAGATTCAATGACCAATCAATCCATAAACATCTATCTCATTCATGAATGACTCAGTCGTTCAAACGAATGAATCAATGACTCGCTCATTAAGACGGTCGCCTGGCGACACCTAATGACGGTTTAGTGTTATGTTTAAAAGTATCATTCTTTCCAACGATTGTTAATTAACTCATATTTGAAACATAAGCTATATTTATATATATACATACATATACACACACATACACAAAAATAAAATAAAAACACATTTGAAACGTGTTTTCTTACTAAATTGTGAGCTGAACGAAAGTTGCAGCAAATATCAGCAACAGGAGTCAAATTTCATTAATCACGAGAGTGAAGAGCTGACTGAAAAGATGATGACGGAATAGGCTATTTTATGTAAAAACGCCTATTTAAGCGAATCTGTCATTGTACTCTTTTATTGTTGTGTTTTCCGTGAAAAATAATAGACTATTGAACTCAGAATTCAAGCAATCGGCCCCCGAAATTGCACTAATTTAAGTGACACTAAAAAGTATGCGGCTGCACTGGCATTCATAATGGTGCGCGTCCATGGCGACGAGCGAGCAGAACAGAGCGAACGTTTAGTTAATTTCTACTTCCATAGGAATTCATTCGAGCGCCACCATTTCAATGTCCGTGCGGACGTCCATATTATACTTTCGCTTTCAAGTTAGTGTTTTTAAACCCCCCAGCGGGAGGTTTACACAATTTGTTTACACAATCACACGTTGATTAACCGGTGGGAAAATATTCCCATAGTAACATCCCTAATATATAAATATATATAAATTCAATAGGCCTACCTGATTTTGAACACAAGAGGGCAGTATAGCACTATATATGATTTGGATTATTATTATTTTTGACTAAACAACCATTCTGGCTGTTTTTAAACTTAAAAATAATTCTTAAATTGAAAAAAAGGAATAAAATGGGTTTAGTTCTAATATTTGTATAATTTTATATAAAAATAAATGGTGTATAATTACATTTTAGAAAGATATGAGACATGCCCTGATTCTTTTTTTGACATTATTGTCCTCGATCAGAGCCCTAATCTGTTTATTTTTTCAGTTACACATTCTACATTGATTAAAAAAGAAAAATCAAATGTGTTTTTATTTTATACAGAAATAAATAATCTATCATTCAGATGAGAATAAAGTTAGTGTTAGTTCAAATTTTAAGGAAAACAAATATATGATCTGAAATATAGCACATTCATTTATTATTCATTCAGGTTCAATTACCAAACATACAAATCTCAATGTAATTTAAAGCAAACAATACATTTAAAATATATGGGTTGTATGCTATTTTTTTTTATATAAAAAGATATATATCCAAAAAGACAAGGCCTAAACTTTAACAAGGGTTAAACAATCACTGTAACAGACACAATCACACACACACACACACACACACACACACACACACACGTCAAATCACTTACATTTTAGATGCAATATTGACTTTTTTTTCTGTTTCAGCAGCGAAAATAGTTAAACAAAGATCACAGCAGAACCATCGAGCATCTCACAGCAACGCGTTCTCATTACTGAATGATTCAGCATTTTGAACGAATCGGTTGACTCAAAGATTCAACGACCAATCCATAATCTGTCTCATTCATGAATGACTCAGCCGTTCAAACGAATCGTTTGAACGAATGAATCAATGACTCGCTCATTAAGACGGTCGCCTGGCGACACCTAATGACGGTTTAGTGATATTAAAAGTATCATTCTTTCCAACGATTGTTAATTAACTCATATTTGAAACATAAGCTATATATATATATATATATATATATATATATATACACACATATATATACACACACATATATATACACAAAAATAAAATAAAAACACATTTGAAGCGTGTTTGCTTACTAAATTGTGAGCGGAACGAAAGTTGCAGCAAATATCAGCAACAGGAGTCAAATTTCATTAATCACGAGAGTGAAGAGCTGACTGAAAAGATGATGACGGAATAGGCTATTTTATGTAAAAGCCCCTATTTCAGCGAATCTATCCTTGTACTCTTTTGTTGTTGTGTTTTCCGTGAAAAATAATAGACTATTGAACTCACAATTCAAGCAATCGGCCCCGTTATTGCACTAATTTTAAAGTGACACTAAAAAGTATGCGGCTGCACTGGCATTCATAATGGTGCGCGTCCATGGCGACGAGCGAGCAGAACAGAGCGAACGTTTTTTAGTTCATTCCTACTTCCATAGGAATTCCCTCGAGCGCTCTGCACGTGGCCATTATCAATGTCCCGTATTTAAAAGCTCTCGGTCCTCAGTCACATACCAAATATATGTATAATGTATATATAAATATAATTTTGGACACAAGAGGGCAGTATGGCCCTATGTATAATTTTGTGTTTAAACTAAAAGAGCCCCTCCCCCCCTCCCCACACAGACACACACGAATGGCAGGGTGCATTCTCTCTGTCAGAGGGAGAGGGAGAGAAAATTCTCAGAAACATCCACATTCAAACCAAAATATCTGACTTCCTCTTGGTCTGAGCTAATGACAGTTAATTAGAAAGTTGTCCGGCTTGATCTGAACCATATGCATACCTGTGTCTGTCGAGTTTCATGCAATTTCAAGCATGCTAAGAGTCTCAAAAGCATCAAACAAGAATATTAAAGTTTGATGTGTTGCCACGGCAACAGTATCTAAGATATCAATAATCCTTTCACAGGTCTACATCTGGCGTGTGTTTACATTATACACATAAAGTTTGAAGCAAATCGGGTAAAAATAAGAGGGTGATTTCAAAGCATTTAGGAAGTGACACACTTCCTGCTGCCAGTTGGTGGCGCTATAATTTTGACTCACAATAGTCACATCCATGTGATCGGCCTCTTACAACGAACACACTGTTGAAGTTTCATCAAGATCAGTTAATGTATGCAGTAGTTATGACACACTTCCTGTTTCACGTTTCTCGCCATAATTTTGTTTCCTCGCCACGGCCAAACCGTTCGAGATATCAAAAATCCCCTCGCAAACTTTCATCCTCAATGTCTTGACTTCATGCTGACCGAGTTTCGTGCCGTTTGTTTGAATTCTCTAGGAGGAGTATTTCACATTCCATTGCGTGTGTTTTACCAACAACCCTAAATAGCCGACTTCCTGTTGGGCTGGGGTAAAAAGTAAGAGTGTGAAGTATATATGAAACGAGGAGATCTACATGTGTACCGAGTTTCATATTATTACATGCAAGCGTGTTTGATTTATGGACCATGTTTTCGGACCCCGTTCCAGGGGGCGCTGTCGAGCCCCCCTGCCACGCCCGGGTACCATCTTCAGCCCGGCCCTGATGGCCGCGGGTTCTGACATGTGTGCAAAGTTTCAGGAGTTTTTGAGCATGTTAAGGCCTCCAAAAGTGTCCAAAAGGTAGCAGAAAAATAATAAGAAGAATAATAAAATATAGCTGCGAGCAGCGATTACGGGCCCAAGCCGGTGGCACCGCAACCCCGGTGCCTTTAGTTACCTAAAGGCACCGGGGTGGCGGTGCCGCCGGCTTGGGCCCTTCATCGCTGCTCGCAGCTATATTTATATATATATATATATATATATATATATATATATAAAGCCGGTGGCACCGCCACCCTGGTGCCTTTAGGGTTATTGTGCACGACGTGCCAAAAAACGTAACCCTGCTTTGACTGTCGAAAAGAAGTGTGCTGTAGAGCTTGCATTGGTGTGGGCTCTGCAAAAGTGCGCATCGAGGGCACATATCAATCACAAAGTATGCGTGAGCAACCTTCTGAAAGGTCAGGTCTACATCCAGGTCTACATCTGCCGTGTGTTTACATTATAGTAGTGAAGTTTGAAGCAAATCAGGTAAAAATAAGAGGGTGATTTCAAATCATTTTGAAAGTGACACACTTCCTGCTGCCAGTTGCTGGCGCTATAACCGGGGTTGCGGTGCCACCAGCTTGGGCCCGTAATCGCTGCTTGTAGCTATATATATATAAATACACACACACACACACACACACACACACATACACATTAATTCATTTAGCTGACGCTTTTATCCAAAGCGACTTACAATTGCCATATATGTCAGAGGTCACACACCTCTGGAGCAACTAGGGGTTAAGTGTCTTGCTCAGGGACACATTGGTGTCTCACAGTGGATTCGAACCCGGGTCTCTCACACCAAAGGCATGTGTTTTATCCACTGCGCCATTACCACCATGTGTGTATATTTATATAAAGATACAGAGAATATTACTTGCTTTACCTGATTAGAATGCTACATTGAAAAACAATAATTTAAATTAAATCTCACCCAAAAGATAAATCCCCCTGTCACCTCCCCACACAGGATTGTCCTCAAACAGAGCTCTAATCTGTTTATTTTTAAGTTACACATTCTACATTGATTGACTAAAAACTAGAGGTGGGCATAGATTAATTTTTTTTATCTAGATTAATCTAGATTAATATTGAAATTAATCTAGATTAATCTAGATTAAAATGGCTCATTTGAATTCTCCCGAAGGCATTCAGAATATGTGTGCTACCCAAATAATGACTAAAAGTAAGTCTTTGAGAATAGTTTGCCTCGCGTAGGGATGTGCATTTCTGCCAAAAATGCCATTCGAAAATCGAGGAGCAAAAGTCGAATATCGTAAAAAATAAAATAAAAAATAAAATAAAAAACGCAATGACAGAAAGGGAGGCCAATTTCATCTTTAGCGATTTGTCATCAAACAAACTGTTTATTAATTGAACAAGTAACATGTTTTCGTCCTTTTTTTAACATAGTAGGCTAATTGGAAGAAGAAAAAAAACAATACGCACGACAGTCCGTTTTTGCATCGCCAATGCTCGTTAGATCAAAAAATAATGTCATCATATGTCATAAGAATTTTATGTGAACCTGCCTTGTTACTGCAATAGCCTCATTTTTAAACAAATTAGTTTCAATCAATGTAAACTATTCGTGTGATTATGCCACTGCGCAATACACGCGCAATACACACACAATGTATTACCTGAATGAAATGAAATCGAATGTATCGTCCTGTGGAATCATTCATTCACAGACAGCTTACGAAGATGTTCAACTAATAAAGATCTTCATCGCTGGCAAAAATATGATGCATTTGCAGATTTGCATTCACTAGACTAGACTGTAGATCGGCCACTTCATCCAACGCTCTTGATGCTCTTAAATCTTCCTGTTTCGACTCCGAGTGTGAATTGAAAGCGCTTCAGACGATTCAGTGCGCGAGGAACTGAACAGATCAACTGATTCGCGAACCGATTTAGACAGATCATCTGACAACTTGTTTGATGAAGTCTTTGAACAGAATCGACTCAAAAGAGTGATTCATTTGTAAATGAGCATCGCTCATGCCCATACAAAGGACACAGCGCGCTTGGAATAAACTCATTTAACAACGTATTGCATTAAATTAAAGTAACGAGAGGAACGTCGCCCAACGTAACAAAGTAAAAGTACACCTTGTGTCCCTGACAGGAAAATACCCTACTGCGCGATCTGTGACAGTAGGCGCGGCGTCATACTATACATTAGAATTGCGCGAAAATATAACGATATTCGAAAAAGCTATTTATGATCCCAACCCAACTTTGATTAACGGCGATATTTTTTTTATTGCCCGATAAGAGTCTCACGTTAACGCAGCACGTTAACGCCGATAACGGCCCAGCACTACTAAAAACACTTTTGATGTTTCTTTTTTAGAGTATTATTTCATACAGAAAAAAAAAATTGTAATTCAGATGAGAATGAGGTTAGTGTTTTAAAATTTTAAGGAAAACAAATATATTGAAATATAGCACATGAATTTTAAATTCATTCAGCTTCAATTACCAAAACAATCTTACTTTTATTTAAAGCAAACTATACATTTAAAAGATGGGGGTTATATGCATATTTTGTCATTTAAAAAAAATACTAAAATTGTTATGCGAAAAGACAAGGACTTAGAGATTTCTTTATCTTTTAATGCAGGAAAAATCATACAGCCAGCCACACACACACACACACATAAACACAGACACCAACCCTCCCTCCCTCCCTCCCCCCCTCCCCTCTCCTCTGCTCCCCTCCCCACACAGACACACACACACACACACACACACAGAGAGAATGGCAGGGGCACAAGAAATCCATTCAAACTACAATATCTGACTTTCTGTTGCTCAGAGCTAATGACTTTAAATTAGAAAATTGATCGGCTTTATGAGAACAATATCCGTGGCAAGTTTTGTAACTGTAGGTAAAACGAGCAAAGTTATAACACACTTTATGTGTCCTTTTTTAGTCATAAAATTCATTTCCTCGCCACGGCCAAACCGTTCGAGATATCAAAAATCCGTCTGGAATTTAGCATCCTCAATGTCTTGACTTCATGCTGACCGAGTTTGGTTGGAATCCGATCACTTCCCAAGGAGAATTAAATCGAATTTCAGGGGTATGCGTTTCCAAACAAACCATAATAGCCGGCTTTCTGTTGGACTGTCGTAAAACTTAGAGCACGAAAGTTGTTCAACCCAATGTGATCTAAAGGTGTACCGAGTTTCATATTATTACATGCAAGTGTGTTTGACTTATGGAAAAGTGTTCGAATCCCAGTCCAGGGGGCGCTGTCGAGCCGCCCTGCCACGCCCGGGTACCAGCTTCAACCCGGCCCTGATGGCCGCGGGTTCTGACCCGTGTGCAAAGTTTCAAGAGTTTTAGAGGATGTTAAGGGCCCCAAAAGCCCCCGAAACCTTGAACAACAATAATTAAAAGCATTCTCACTCAAACAGACACATCCCCCTCCCCCCACAGACACAGAGGTACGCAGAGAGAGGGAGAGAGTGACAGAGATTACTCCGAAACATCCACATTCAAACCAAAATATCTGACTTTCTTTTGTTCGGAGCCAAAATCTGTAAATTAGAAAGTTGTCCGGCTTGATCTGAATAATATTCCTACCGAGTTTTATGATTGCAGGTAAAACTATAAAACTAACCCTCTCACTTTTGTCAAAAGGTGGCGCTACTGAGCCCCTGCACCACGTCCGTTCCTGAAACTTTGCACATGTCTACTGGCTAATAAATGTGACATGTCTGTCGAGTTTCATGCAATTTCAAGCATGCTAAGAGTCTCAAAAGCATCCTAAAAGAATTTTAAAGTATGATGCGTTGCCACGGCAACAGTATCAAAGATATCAAGAATCCATTCACAGGTCTACATCTGCCATATGTTTACATTATACAGATGAAGTTTGAAGCAAATTGGGTTCAAATAAGAGGGTGATTTCACAGCATTTTGAAAGTGACACACTTCCTGCTGCCAGTTGGTGGCGCTATAACTTTGACTCACAATAGTCACATCCATGTGATCGTCCTCTTACAACGAACACACTGCTGAAGTTTCATTAAGATCAGTTAATGTATGCTGAAGTTATAACACACTTCCTGTTTCACGTTTCTCGCGATAATTTCATTTCCTCGCCATGGCCAAACCGTTCGAGATATCAAAAATCCGCTGGCAATTTTTCATCCTCAATGTCTTCACTTCATGCTGACCGAGTTTCATAGCATTTCTTTGAATTCTCTAGGAGAAGTACTTTAAATTCCATTGCATGCGTTTTACAAACAACCCTAAATAGCCGACTTCCTGTTGGGCTGGGGTAAAAAGTAAGAGCATGAAGTATATATGAACCGATGAGATCTATATGTGTACCGAGTTTCATATTCTTACATGCAAGCGTGTTTGATTTATGGACCAAGTTTTCGGACCCCGTTCCAGGGGGCGCTGTCGAGCCCCCCTGCCACGCCCGGGTACCATCTTCAGCCCGGCCCTGATGGCCACGGGTTCTGACCCGTGTGCAAAGTTTCAAGAGTTTTCGTGCACGTTAAGAGCCCCAAAAGTGCCCGAATAGTCGTAAGAAAAATAAAAGAGAAAAAAAAAAATAATAATCCTAAGGAAAACAATAGGGCCTTCGCCCTTTCAGGGCTTGGGCCCTAATAAATAATAATCCTTAGGAAAACAATAGGGCCTTCGCCTTTTCAAGGCTTGGGCCCTAATAATCCTAAGGAAAACAATAGGGCCTTCGCCCTTTGGGCTTGGGCCCTAATAATAATAATAAATAATCCTAAGGAAAACAATAGGGCCTTCGCCCTTTGGGCTTGGGCCCTAATAATAATAATAATCCTAAGGAAAACAATAGGGCCTTCGCCTTTTCAAGGCTTGGGCCCTAATAATAATAATCCTTAGGAAAACAATAGGGCCTTCGCCTTTTCAAGGCTTGGGCCCTAATAGGGCCTTCGCCTTTTCAAGGCTTGGGCCCTAATAAAGAATAATCCTTAGGAAAACAATAGGGCCTTCGCCTTTTCAAGGCTTGGGCCCTAATAATAATTTCTTAACACCAACTATGATAATTCTGCTCAAGTGAAGTAGAGCTGTAACCAGTGTGCATGAGGTGTCATTCCTATGACGGGTAAGATTCTCCGATGGCCATAGGGGGACAACCTAAGCCAGGATGCCACCGCCACTGGGCACTTGCCCACCAGGAAAGGGAGGTGTTATTTAGGAAAAGGGAGTGGATGTGATGCTACTTATGGGCCAAGAGCATCAAAGGGGGGTCTGTAAGAAATTATAGTCTGCTCCGATCCAACTTCCACTCCAATATAGATGTATTGAAATGTTCCTTCACTTAAAAGAGCTTATTTATCATAGAATTAATTCCTTACAATCTTAAAAGTATCACAGAGTCACGTTTATTACCTATAGCGTGGGAATGACAGCGGGTATTCAAGAACCATCTTGATTAGGGAGCTTCAAAGAGATGTTATCACCTTAAACATGTGGCCGTATCACTTTAAACATTTGGCCGTTCTTACTTGAAAGAATATCAAAGACATGGACACAGAGGTACCACTTTTGTTGTTCTCTTCAATTTACATTTAATACAGATTTTCAGCTCCACGCTGAGAGAGAAGACGAATTTGTTATTCTCAATTTACATTTAAAAGAGAGCTTCATTTACATGCTGAGGGGGAAGACGGATGTAATACGGTATAAATTGTTTACGCTGGGATAAGTTCGGGATTCTGTTTGACTCCGCTGAATCCGAAGTACTGTTTGTATTTTGTTACTACTTTTCTGTAATAAATTTCGATTTTTGAGATCTTCGACGTCCACATCATTTTTTCCTTACAAACCGGAGAAGCTCAAAGTTAACCAAGCTCTAGAACCCAACCAATCCAGCAGCACCCGACAGAGACCGATCCGAGCACACGGACCCGTTCGCCCGAGAGGACCGTGAGCCTTTGGACTGAAGACTGACTGAACTTGCTGAGCGAGAGCCTCCGCTGGCCCTCTGACGGCTCGAGGGGTCCGAGGACATCCGGCTCTGCTCCGGGGCCTCAAACTCAAGAGGCTCCTGTAACGTTTGGGAGTAACGACACAAGCCAACTGGAGTTAGAGGCACTTCGGGTTGGGAATGAGGCTGGGGAATGTCTTCAGCGATAAATAAAACAATAAATACACTATCATTCAAAAGTTTGGGGTTGGTAAGATTATCTTCCATGTGAGATTAATGATTATTATTCTTTCTTTTTTTCAAATGTATTACTCTCCTTATTAGTTAGGACTTCAATCAGAATAAAAATGTTTATGTTTTTGAAAGAAGTCTCTTCTGCTCACCAAGGCTGCATTTATTTGATCAAAAATACAGTAAGAACTGTGAAATATTATTAAAATATAAAGTAACTGTTTTCTATGTGAATATATAGTAAACTGTATTGTATTCCTGTGATCAAATCTGAACTCTTGCAGCATCATTACTCCAGTCTTCAGTGTCACATGATCCTTCAGAATTCTGTGGAAACCGTAGATCATGCCTGAAATGTTTCCATATTTTGTTGGAAACACTTTTTCATGATCCTCTAATGAATAGAAAGTTCAAAAGAACAGCATTTATTTGAAATAGAAACCTTCTATAACATTTGTAGTCTTTACTGTCACTTACCAAATTAATGCACCCTTGCTGAATTAAAAATATATTAATTTCTTTAAAGTGGACCTATTATGCCCCTTTTTACCAGATGTAATATAAGTCTCAGGTGTCCCCAGAATGTGTCTATGAAGTTTCAGCTCAAAATACACTACAGATAATTTATTACATCATGTTGTAAATGCCCATTTTTGCAACATGCCGTTTTTGTGCATGTATCTTTAAATGTAAATGAGCTGCTTGATCCCACCCACTTTCCAGAAGAGGGCGGAGCCTGTGCAGCTCGTGCCACAGATACTCTGACAAAAACTAAAAACATCTGTTTGGTGTTGATTGATCTCTATTTTGTTCACATTGCAGTTTATTATCTGCATGCGTTTTAAAGCCTTATCAGTCTAAACTTCTGATATATAGATTTCAGAGCGCCTACACCCGAAGCTCGCGCACAGAAAGCTGGATGTCAAATGGAGCATCACGTGAGTATTAAACTAAGTTATCTTTCACGTCTTATCGAACTAGGGGTGTGAACCTAAACTGGTCTCACGGTACGGTTCAATTACGATTATCATGTCATCAATTCAGTTCAGTTATTACGATGCATTACGATGCACTGTATCTTCACTTTTCAATTTTACTTCAAAAGCTATGTGCGTGCGCGCGCGCGTGTGAGTGTTCGCCTGTTCTGGAAGTCACAGTGACAGAAAAAGTGACATTCCAGTTTAAGTTTCAAGGGAGTAAAGCCTGTTTATGCCATTAAGAAAATGAAATTCTGTCAAATCAATTTTGTTTTAAAGAAATGTTCATTTAAAAGCAGCGCTCATTCATCAGTGTATAATGTTACCCTGGAGATGTGCGCATCAACCGTCGCCGAGTCCGCTGTTGAAGGTGACGATCATCCATTTATAATCACGCGTAACAACACAGAATAATTGTAATTTGACCATCGGGTGCGGACACTTAAATCAGAGAGCATTATTAGGGCGGGTGGATGATGTTTTTGGCTGCGGATTCGGGTGACGCTGGAGCTCATCTTACTCTAGAGCAGGCGTTATAGCTCAGGTGAAAATGGCTAACGTGGTTCATCAAGTTAGTGTACTACCTCCAGAAAGTATTGGTCTATTTATTACTAATTACTTTCTAAATCCCATATCAACCTCAACCACTTGAACAATACAAAAAGAAACAAAACTGCACTTTTAATGCTTTCAAATTAACAATATACAATTGCATGAACTATTCTTGAATTGACCAAAGTGTGTAGAGTGAAGGTTACATTAAAAATATACCTTTTAAAAATGTTATGCTAAATCCACTATTGTTTTAAACAGAATTGTTCTATAGTCTATGCAGTATTTAATGCAATGACATCATATTTTACTTTATATTACAGAAGAATTAAGAGTAATCCCTTTCCCAAAAGGACAGTATTTAGATTACTTGGTTACACCCAATACTGTATAACCGTAATTAAAATGTAAACTTACGCATTGATTCGAGCAACTATTTTCTCCCAAACTAACTCTCTCGATCGCCGCTGCTGCCGTGTTACTTAATTTTTATTTTATTTTTTGCGTACTGCTGGGGAGAAATATGCAGACCTCTTTTTGTCTGGCGCTGTTACCATGGTGACACATAATATCTGCGCTCCATTGATAATGGCTTTTTATAGTTGTGGTGCACGCGCTTAACTCAGAGTCAGTCAACTTAGAGTTGATTGAACTTACTCATTTAAGCTGTTCTGTAACCGAAAACGTCTCGGGTTATGACTATAACCCTTGTTCCCTGAGAAGGGAACGAGACACTGGGTCGTTGAAAACGACTCTTTGGGGACGCTCCCTTAGCGTGCACCTCTGAAGTATGAATGCAACTATTCCAATCCTGATTGGTGTTGCGTCATGACGTAACATGTGACGGCATAACCGGATGCATAAAAGTGACGCCGGCACAAACACACATTAGCCTAGCGATGAAGCAAGCCGCTCTCAGGCATTGAGGGGCGTGAAAACGACTCTTTGGGGAACGAATGACCACTAGGCCACGCACCAAAAAAGGCCTGCCCTAGAGTGAAACTGATCTCAGGCACTCAGCTAGGACGAGAGCACATGTGCGCCAGGCGTACTAGGGAGGTGCAGACTATAAAACCTGATAAAAGTGTGCGGGGTAGCCCAACCGGCTGCCTCACAGATCTCCTGGAGGGGCACTCCCGAGAGGAGGGCCCTAGAGGACGCCATGCCTCTGGTAGAATGAGCCCTTATGGCCAAAGGTGAAGGCAAACTGCGCACCTTGTAGGCCAAGGCAATAGCCTGAACAATCCAATTACTAATGGTTTGTTTGGATGCAGGGAGCCCCTTCTTAGGTGACCCGAAACACACTAACAGTTGGTCCGACCTCCTCCACGAAGAGGACCTCTCGATGTAAATGCTCAATGCTCTGACAGGGCAGAGCAAATAGAGCCTCTCTTCTTCTGCCGACACATGAGGTGGAGAATGAAATGCCTGCAGGACCGTAGACCGTGCCGAGTTAGAAGGCACCTTAGGCACATAGCCAGGTCTCGGATGCAGAATGGCCTTAACTCTGCCAGGGGCAAACTCCAAGCAGGCTGGTGTTACTGCCAGGGCTTGAAGATCTCCCACCCTCTTTAAAGAGGTAATAGCTAAAAGAAAAGCCAACTTGAACGTCAGGTCCTTGGGCGAAGCCGACTGAAGGGGTTCGAAGGGGGCCAGGGATAACCCTTTGAGAACCACCACCAGGTCCCAGGCAGGAACCCTGGACCTGGTCGTCGGTCTCATCCTCCATGTACCACGGAGAAAACGAATGACCAGCTGGTGCCTCCCCAGAGGCCCATCACTCAGTGATGCATGGAAAGCCGCAATGGCAGCCACGTACACTTTAAGTGTGGAAGGGGAGAGACCGGCAGAGAAACGATCTTGAAGAAACTCCAGAACTGAAGCCACCAAGCAGTTAACTGCATCTAACTCATGTTCTCTACACCAAGTGGAAAATACATTCCACTTGAGGCCATATAATCTCCTAGTAGACGGAGCCCTAGAGCTAAGTATGGTTTCAACCACTCCGGCTGATAGACCAGCATTTAGGTACTGAACCCCCTCAGGGGCCAGACCCACAGTTTCCACAGCTCTGGGCGAGGGTGGAATATTGTGGCCTCCGCCTGAGACAACAGATCCCTCCTCAGAGGAATCTGCCACGGCGGAGCTATCAGGAGTGAAATTATGTCTGAAAACCATACTCGGGCCGGCCACAGCGGGGCTACCAGAAGAAGACTGATGCCCTCCTGACGGACCCTCTCCAGGACTCCCGGGAGCAGAGCGATCGGGGGAAAAGCATACAGGCGTAGCCTCGGCCAGGCATGTACCATGGCATCCAACCCCAGTGGGGCTGGATGTGTGAGGGAGAACCAAAGTGGACAGTTGGACGTCTCTCGAGACGCAAAGAGATCCACTTCCATTGGTCCAAACCTCTCCCATATCAACTTCACCACATCTGGGTGAAGTCTCCATTCCCCGGGCCTCAGCCCCTGCCTCGACAGGATGTCTGCTCCCTGATTCTGAACCCCCGGAACGTACATTGCTCTGATAGACAATAGTTTCCCTTGGGACCAAAGGATAATCTGATGCGCCAGTCTGGATAGAGGGCGCGATCTGAGTCCCCCTTGTCGGTTCAGATAAGCTACCACTGATGTATTGTCCGATTGTATCAGGACATGGTAACCCTTGACGTCTGGGTGGAAGCTCCTCAGAGCCCTGAACACAGCCAACATCTCCAGGCAATTTATATGCCAAGAATTATGATGGTCCTGCCTCAGACCCCTGGCAAAGCGGCCGTCCATGGCCGCGCCCCAACCAGTGAGGGAGGCATCTGTTGAAACGGTTTTCCAGCAACATGATGCTCCCAGCACCGGTCCCTGGGACAGGAACCAAGGTTTTCGTCCATATGACAAGAGAACGAAGGCATCTGCGCGTTACCCTGAACATACGGAACGGATTTCCCCTCGGGTAAAACCCCTTGGCTCCCAACCACCACTGTAGGGGTCTCATGTGTAGCAGGCCAAAAGGTATGACACTGGACACTGCTGCCATGAGCCCCAGCAGTCTCTGAAACTGCTTCACAGTGAGGTTGTGGCCTAGCTTTGCTCTGGAGACCATCGCCCGTATGGACTCCACGCGTGCGGGAGACATTTGTGCCCGCATCGTCGTGGAGTCCCATATAACCCCCAGGAACGTAGTCCTCTGGGAGGGCATCAACACACTCTTCTTTGTGTTGAGTCTCAGCCCCAGGCACCTGATGTGGGCGAGAACGACATCTCGATGCCGAACTGCCATCTTGCACGACCTGGCCAATATTAGCCAGTCGTCGATGTAATTGAGTACACGGATGCCCTGGAGTCTCAGCGGAGCCAGCGCTGCATCCATTCACTTGGTGAAGGTGCGAGGGGAGAGAGCTAGGCCGAAGGGAAGAACCCAATATTGGTACGCTTCGCCTCCGAAAGCGAACCTCAGGAACCTCCTGTGACATGGAAGGATGGAAATATGGAAGTATGCGTCCTTCAGATCTATCGTGACAAACCAATCCTCGGATTGAATTTGATTCACGATGGTGAGCATCTTGAACCTGAACCTCCTCAGAGACCAATTCAAGTGCCTAAGATCTATTATTGGACGCAACCCCCCATCCTTCTTGGGAACTATGAAGTAGCGGCTGTAAAACCCAGACTCCCTGTCTGGGGGAGGAATACGTTCTATAGCCTCCTTTACCAGCAGGGAGTTTACTTCTTGTTCCAATACCCGACCCTGCTTTGGGTCAACTACAGTCCAGACCACCCCGTTGAACTTTGGTGGGTGGAAACTGAACTGCAGTCTGTACCCCAAGGGAACCAGCCTCTCGAGACTGGCTTCGGGTATCGTTCGAGATTCGTTCTCGATCCCCTGAAGCGGCTCTCTGGCAGGGTTTGGTCGAAATGATTCTCGATGTGCTGACACGAGTGCTGCCTGGCCGCAAGCCTGTGGGGCAGACAGAGCAGCGTGCGTTCGCTGGAAACCGATGTGTCCCGAAGCGCACTTATGGCGGGATACAGACAACTATTTCCTGAGGGCTCCCCAGATGGGAGGCTCTTTCGGTTTCGTTCTCGACACCCTGAAGCGGAAGACCGGCAGGGAATAATCGAAAACAGTTTCCGTGGATGTGTGGATGCGCACACTGCCTGGCCGCAAGCCTTTGTGGCGGACACTGCAGCGTGCATTCGCTGAAAACCGATGTGTCCCGAAACGCACTTGACGCTGGATACAAACATCGATTTCCTGAGGGCTCCGCGGAGGAGCGATTCTCGCTCATCCCTCCACGGGGAGGACAGCCCTGCTATTTCCGTCTTTTTTCGATACCCTGAAGCGGAAACCCGGCAGGGAAAAATTTAAAATGATTCACGACGTTCGCCGATCATCGTTTTAATTCCTCAGAATTAAATGCAGCCATAAACACTGGTTCACGAGTTCACACTTACAAATATGTCAGATAGAATAAATGCATATTTGGCGTGCTGTCCGAGGAGAGGGCTCCGGGCTCGGTATGCGGCCCGAACCCATAGTACTCCCCCGTTCCTGACTGTGGAAGAATGAGCCAGGAGTGAGGAGTCGGGGTGGTGGAGGGATGCTGAAACTGTCAAGGAATGCTAGGTGAGTTGACAGTGGATATTTATATATGCTTCCTCTCGTGCTGATAGGGTAGACATGTAATAGTTTGGTGACGAGTTGATTGGAATGATTTATTTGAACGTGCTCCTCCCGAACCTTGTTTATAAAACATCATATAATGGTAGGCTGAATTAAATATCTAACTTCATAAAGTGAGATAATATTCCATCATTTTAATTTCATAGAATTAAATGCAGCCATAATCACCAAACAATACTGTTTCAATATTATTTACAGTCTCGTAATCTACACGCTGCCTCGGCAAACGCGAGAATCGAGCCGTAACAATATATTTGGCTTTCATCCCTCGAGAAGAAAGTCAACAGGTGCGAGGCTGAAACATCCGACAGCGCACGGTTTATGTAGGCCTACGCGTCGAGATACTTCTCAATGAACACTGCCAGCACCCTCAGGAGCTGACTGTGAATGCCTCGCACTCAAACAGTATTATTTCCCAGATTGTGTGTCCCTTTTATTGTAGACCCGTAATCTACGCGCTGCCTCGGCAACGCGAGATTGGAGTCATTCACAATATATTTTGGCTTTCATCTCTCGAGAAGAAAGTCAACGGGCGCGAGGCTGAAACACCCGAAAACGCACGGCTGTGTGCGTCGAGATATTTCTCATTGAACACAGCCAGCACCCTCAGGAGCTGACTGTGCTTGCCTCGCACCCACACAGTCGCACCCACACAGAATCTTTATTGCAGAGTAGACCGAATCTACGCGCTGCCTCGACAAACGCGAGATCCGAGTCACTATAGATTCTTTATTGCAATGCAGACCTTAAATCCACGCGCTGCCTCGGCAAACGCGAGATCCCAGTCACAGAATCTTTATTGCAAAGTAGACCGAATCTACGCGCTGCCTCGACAAACGCCAGATCTGAGTCACTATAGATTCTTTATTACAATGCAGACCTTAAATCTACGCGCTGCCTCGGCAAACGCGAGATCCCAGTCACAGAATCTTTATTGCAAAGTAGACCCGTAATCTACACGCTGCCTCGGCAAACGCGAGATCCGAGCCACTAGATTCTGAATTGCAATGCAGACCTTAAATCTACGCGCTGCCTCGGCAAACGCGAGATCCCAGTCACAGAATCTTCATTGCAAAGTAGACCCGTAATCTACACGCTGCCTCAGCAAACGCGAGATCCGAGCCACTAGATTCTATATTGCAATTATTAGGACAATCTTATGGGACAAACAACACCAAATAGGACAGACAGTTTGACACAGAGCGCTTGCTGAAGCAAACGTGTGTTTGTGCCGGCGTCGCTTTTATGCATCCGGTTATGCCGTCACATGTTACGTCATGACGCAACACCAATCAGGATTGGAATAGTTTCATTCATATTTCCTTATTGAAACGGGCCCCTGGTAGCACTTATTGTTCTTAATCTTATGTCAAAACCATGATGATTTTAGAATAGCTAATTATATTGAATCGTCAACAACAGTAAAGCAAGGACAATCCTGTTTTTCCTGACGTGGCCCCTTTAAGTGACGCTGTTGTACCTTCGGCCACTGGCGCTGATCGCACATGCGCATATGGAGTTTCACACGCAGAATGAGACGCGGTTTCCCTTCCAAACCACCGCGGTTTGTTTTGACACGCTGGGTTAGTTATCAGTCTCTAGAGTGGAAACCACGACAATAGAACTAACAAACAGGTAATCCCTCTTTAACTCATTTTAACAGATAAATAAAACCAGCAAATCAGCTTTAAACCGCTTGATGTAGTTTAGACAAAACAAAACTCATGTTCGTTATTAAAGGTAACGTATACATAGGCCTACATCTATCATAGAGATTTGAGGAATAACCTGGCCAAATTACGTGGATAGATAACACGCTATTTTGACGTGTATTTAATATCGATGTTTTCTTCAGCTATCAGGATCTGAAGAGTAAAGGAGAATTTATTTTCTTCTGGTCTTCTGTATAACGTTACTATATCAGGTGGATTTACTGATAATATACTGATTACTTATTTTATTTAGCTGATTATATTCATTCTTCAAGTGGCTTAATTTATTCAAATGAAAGTTGACACATTCTGCACGTTGTTCTGCACACGTTCATTTAATTATACAATATATTGAGTCCTACATTATGATTTTTCACACCCACTTTTTAGTTACTGTACCTTTAAGACAGTGTTGGGTGTAATTAACCCTGTCCGCGCGGTGAAGGCCAGCCTGAGTCGAGGGACGTTAGACTTCAACCCGGATCACATCAGTCTAGCGGACTGGAAGCCCGTACTGTCAGCACTGGCCATCAACAAACACCTCCAGCATGTGTCCATCAAGAGCTGTCACCTCACCAGCACTGGAGCTCAAAGTCAGTGAACAGACAACCACACAATATACACTGAAGGCACAATGAGTGTCTGTTGCACATGTGTTATAGTGTTTACAAAAAACATCTATTGGAAATATATTAAACTGTACTGCACATATTATGTACAGGCCAGCACAAGTTATTATTTAATTAAAGGGATAGTTCACCCCAAAATGACAATTCTGTCAGTAATTATTAATCCTCATGTTGTTCCAACCCCGTCACACACACACACACACACACACACACATGACCAGCGTCGGCCAATAGTGAGCCTACGTGTGACGTACAACCCAGAAGCGCTGCGCTGTTACCCTACGTGAACTATCTCGAGGCCCACAGAGAAGGAAATGAATAGTTGAATAAAGTCGTTATTTTTGTTTGTTTTTTGCGCACAAAAAGTATTCTCGTCGCTTGATAAACTTAAGATTGAGCCACTGTAGTCACTCGGACTATTTTAACGATGTCTTTAATAACTTTTCTGGGCCGGCAAGTTTCAATCCCTTAGAAGCCTATGGAGGAGTGATCCAGCTCTCAGATTTAATCAGAAATATCTTCATTTGTGTTCCGAAGATGAACGAAAGTCTTACGGGGTTGAACAACATGAGGGAGAGTAATTACTGACAGAGTTTTCATTTTGGGGTGAACTAACCCTTTAAATTGCAACGTAACTTGTTAAATAAAAATGTTTTCCTTGAGGAAGCTGCCCTGGATCCTCAAAACTCTTGTTACGATTGAGTGTCTTTTCTTCTCAGGTTCTTACAAGGCCCATAATAAGAAGAAGACTCCTGTGATTCATTCCAGGAATATGACGCTTCAGTTGTGTAAGGCTGTGCAGAAGTGCCTGTGTGAGTCGAGCAGCCTGAAGACGCTTCATCTGCACGGGTTGCCACTGAGAGAGAGGGACCTCACAGCTCTCACCAAGGTGCAGCTATTATTTTTGTTTTATCTTATTATTACTTAAAGGTACACTATAGCCCTATTCGGACGGGGTTAGTTTAACATGGAGATGAGGGGTAAAGTAATTATTACCAGAGCTTCTCTGTGATTTTTGGCCCGTCCGAATGTGCCGTCTCGGTTATCATTACGGACAGTGTCAGTAAAGATTACGGCGACTTTTACCTGCTGTAAAAAGGTCCAGAAAAATGACCTCAGATAACACTAATCCAGCGCGAATAGACCCGCTGTAAATATGTACGTAAATATTCCATCATTTCCTGTTTAAAAGTAGTTTTCCGCAGTTTTTTTAAGTATGGAGACACTGGAAAAAGCATTCAGTTGCATTCTAGATGCTGGGAAAAGTCTGTGGCAAAACTCAAGTGTTTCCCACACACCATTCAGATCAGAAGGAAGATCGAAAGCACTTGTTAGAGGCACGAAACTTCTTTTAGCGTTAGGTAAGTGCCTATTACCAACACAATCCAATCTTAATTTAATTAATACATCTTTTGACCGGACCTAACTGTTATATATATATAAATATAGGTTATATGTGTTTGCGTACGTGATATCAGGAAGCAGCGTAATACACACATGATGACAGGAGGGTGACGCGAGTTACCCCTCCCACTTCTGCTAGTTTTACTGAGATATCTTATCCCATGCGAATTGGCCATTAACCCTTTCATGCATGAATGATCATAACCTCAGTCAGGATTTTTTTTCCTATGTGTTTTTATTGCTCTTAGGGCATGAAAAACAAGATTTGATTTGAATTTTTTTTTAAACACATTTTTCAAAGAGATTTTCAGATGTCCACTTGAGTGGACAGCATGCATTTATGGTTTAAACTGAAGAGATACTGTATTAAACATAATACAATAATCAAACAGATAAAGTATGTGTATTTAACTAACTAATTAATACAATTATATCAAATCATGTGAAAACTATAAAATATATTAAAAAATTCCAAAATATTGGCAATTGACCTTCGTACAAGTTGCACTTCGTGTATCTTTGATATCAGAACATGAGGACGTGATTCCATCAGAATTTTCTACAGCCTGTCAAGGTACAACTGCGGAAACCACTCAGATGCTCCACCCCACTCCAGTGTACCAGAGTACAGTATGTCAATTTACCCTTATTAGCTGATAATTCTGATTGTTCAAGATGGACACATTTCTAGCATAGCCCTCCTCTGAGAAAACCTAGTGATACGTTTTTTTTTCAATCTCATCTGAAATGAGCAGTGTTGGGGCAGGCATAATGCATTCAGATTACTTTTTTGATGTTACAAGTAACATGCATTACATAATCAGATTTGTTTTAATGTTACAGTAAAATAATGTATTACAAGTAACATGCATTGCCTAATCAGATTACTTTTTCATCTAACAAGTAATTAATTACAAGTAATGTGCATTACGTGATCAGATTACTTTTTGTTGTTACGAGTAAAGAAACGCATTACAAGTAACATGCATTGCCTAATCAGATTACTTTTTCATCTAACAAGTAATTAATTACAAGTAATGTGCATTACGTGATCAGATTGCTTTTTGATGTTACGAGTAAAGAAACACATTACAATAACGTGCATTACGAAATGCACGTTTTTAGGCAAGGCAAGTTTATTTATATAGCACATTTCATACACAATGGTAATTCAAAGTGCTTTACATAGAAGAAGAAAAAAATTCTAAAGAAATAACAATAATTAAACCAGTTTAGAATAAAGAAATTAAAATAATCAAAACTAATAAGAATAATTAAAACAGTTTAGAATAAAAAATAAAATAAAGTACAGTACAGTAAAAACAGTCAGACGAACAGTGGCACAGTGCTCATTCAGTGAATGCACAGCTAAACAGATGTGTTTTGAGTCTGGATTTGAATGTAACTACTGTAGGAGCACATCTGATCTCATCTGGAAGCTGGTTCCAGCTGCGGCTGGCATAATAGCTAAAAGCAGACTCTCCGTGCTTAGAGTGAACCCTTGGTATTTCTAGCTGATGTGATCCTAATGATCTGAGTGATCTGTTAGGTTTATATTCAGTGAGCATATCTGCAATATATTGAGGTCCTAACCCATTGAATGATTTATATACCAGTAATAATACTTTAAAATCAATCCTATATGTAACTTGGAGCCAGTGTAAAGACCTGAGGACTGGTGTGATATGTTCATATTATCTGGTCCTGCTCAGAAGTCTGGCAGCAGCGTTCTGTATGAGCTGCAACTGTCTTATGGTCTTTTTAGGAAGGCCAGTGAGGAGTCCATTACAATAATCCACCCTGCTGGTGATGAAAGCATGCACAAGTTTCTCTAAGTCTTGTTTGGAAACAAAGCATCTAATTCTTGCAATATTTTTCCGATGATAGTATGCTGATTTAGTTATTGCTTTGACATGACTACTGAAACTAAGGTCTGACTCTAGAGACACACCAAGATTCCTGACTTGATTTTTAGTGGTTAGACCCCTAGCGTCAAGGTATGCATTCACCTTGAGAACTTCATCTTTGTTTCCAAACACAATGACTTCAGTTTTGTCTTTGTTTAACTGAAGAAAGTTTTGGCACATCCAACTGTTTACTTCATCAATGCATTGGCACAGGGAGTCAATGGGGCTGTAGTCGTTAGGTGATAGGGCTAAGTAGAGCTGTGTGTCGTCTGCATAGCTGTGGTAAGAGATTCGGTTCTTTCTCATTATTTGGCTCATTGGGAGCATATACAGGTTGAATAGGAGTGGTGCAAGAATTGAGCCTTGGGGGACTCCGCAAGTCATGGATGTCCACTCAGACTTTTGGTCCCCTATACTCACATAATAACCTCTCCCTTCTAAGTATGACCTGAACCATTTCAGGACTATCCCAGAAAGCCCCACCCAGTTTTCTAGCCTGTCAAGAAGTATGTCGTGATCGACAGTGTCAAATGCAGCACTGAGGTCGAGTAGTACCAATACTGATAGTTTGCCTGTATCAGTATTTAAGCGAATATCGTTTATTATCTTTATGAGCGCTTTCTCTGTGCTGTGATGCGATCGGAAACCAGATTGAAAATTGTCAAAGTATCCATTCGAGATTAAGAATTTGTTCAGCTGATTGAAGACAACTTTTTCAATGCTCTTGCCTATGAAAGGAAGATTTGAGATCGGTCTATAGTTGCTTAAGATGGTCTTATCCAGATTGATCTTTTTCAGGAGGGGCTTGACAACTGCAGTTTTCAGGGAGTTTGAAAAACTACCAGAAAGAAGTGAGGCATTAACCACTTTTAGGAGATATGCTTCTAAACTGTTTAACACACTTTTGAAGAAAGATGTGGGAAGTGAGTCAAGGGCGCAGGTTGATGTTTTAAGGTGCTGTACGGTTTCTTCCAAAATTTTGCCATCAATTTCTTTGAAATCAGACATAGTAACTACATTCTCAGGTTGTGGTCTGATCTGTCTGACCCCAGTGCGGCTCAATGATGTGCTGATCACCTTTCTGATATTATTAATTTTCTCAGAGAAGAAAGAAGCAAACTCACTGCACTTGCCGTCTGAGAGCATTTCACTGGGAATCTGGCTTGGGGGGTGTGTCAGTCTCTCTACAGTAGCAAAAAGAGTGCGTGTGTTGTTTAAGTTGCTGTTTATAATATTCGAGAAGAAAGTCTGTCTAGCTTTGCCTAGTTCCATATTGAAAGCATGGATGCTGTCTTTGTAGATGTTATAATGGACTACAAGTTTTGTCTTCCGCCACATGCGCTCTGTTCTCTTACGAGAGTATCTCTCGTACTGCGTAATAGCTTACGCTAGGGGAAAAACTCTTTTCCGCGAGATATTGAAGCCAAAAATTATCCTTAATTTTTTATTAATGTAAAACGCTTTGCAGCAGCAAGCAGACATAGGCGAAACAGCTCGCGCGCCTATTGGTTGCTCTGCAGCAAATGCAGCAGCCTATCGAGAGAGACTCTGCGTGACGTAATGACCAATGGGGGCAATTCGCGCCCATATCGTCACGTCCCGCCAGAAGGGGCGTGGTCTCACCCTATAAATATGCTCGTTAGGCTGATACAAGCTGATTTTTACCTCTTCAGCGAAGCACACGCATCGCTGGATCCGGAGTGAGAAGCCGCGCCGTCGAAGCAAGCCTTTCAGCGGGACGAGCTCTGGAGTCGCTGGCCTCGCCGCCTTCAACTGCCGTACCTGCTGCGCTTTCCGGCGTTCTATATCCTTTTATACTCTGTGTGTATTTACTCTGTTGAGAGTGTTTGCTCGCTTACTTGACGCGACTCACACTTCTCTCACAAAAAGAGCTGCGTCTTTTTAAAGATGCCTTCCTGTGGCTCGTGCCGCCCCCCGCTCAGCGATGGAGACCGGCACGTCATCTGTGTTTCCTGCCTGGGTGAGGATCACGCGGCTCTCGCGCTCGCTGACGGCGGATGCCCTCATTGCGAGTTTTTGCCCATGGTGACTCTGAGGACTCGCCTGGCATCATTCTCCGAGCCTTCACCACAGCCCGCCGTGGTGCCGCGCCGCAAGAAGCGCCGCGCCCAGCGCGCTCCCGAGCTTTCTCCAGCCCGCCAAAGCTCGCCGGTTCGCCCGCCAGCTTCGCCGGCTTTGCTCGAGTCGCTCACTGACGGACAACGGCCGCCGCCTGCCGCCGCGTCCATCCACGAGTTTGACGAACCCACCGAGGCGTGTTCTCTTCTGGCATCCGATAGTGAGGATTGGGCGAGCTCCGTGGATCTCCCCTCCGCTAGCGTTTCCCGCCAGACCACTGGTAAGAGAGCCGGCATTGAGACTGAGCTGATGCGTCTGCTCTCTCAGGCCGTGGAAAGCATCGGCCTCGATTGGGAGGCGCCCGCGCAACCGCCGCGCAACAGGCGAGCTCTGTGGACCTCCGCCTTCTGTCCGCGAGTCGTCAAGGTAACGGGCCAGCATCAAGACCGCGAGCCCTAAAAACCGCGGCTAGCTTTCTTTGCGTTATAAGAAATCTACCCTGGCCCCCATGGGCGTGCGTCACCGGCAAATGAGAAAAGAGTGTGTTTTAGTCCCCGCCGAGGCCGGATTAATCTCCATTTCTCAAACATTTCTCAGCTCCTAGTTTGAGCGGCTGAAAATGTCATTATTGCAGCAATGAGCCTGTTGTATAACACGCACACCTGCATACAAACGCCGACACACACAAAACTGTGATGACGCTCTCTTATCTGCTTGCGCTAGTGTAGTTCTCCCTGTGGCCCAGTGGCGGAACCTGAAGCTTTCACGCGAGAGACCCGTGTTCGATCCCGGCTCTCGCAGCAGATAAAAATTTAGTCTCGCCGCGGCCAGACTTCCACCGAAACTTTTCGCTCGTTCAGTTCCAGAAAATGCGACTGTTCCAGTGTATTTTGCAGTAAACAAGCTGGTACCACGGCCCGCTTGCCTGCACATAAAGGCCGTTTCCATGGCGACCCAGAAAAATCATTGTATTTCTGGTTTTCCGGCCACAGCCGATGGTGTTATAAGTGTAATAAAATGCTCACTGCCCAGTGTTCATTTCTACACACAAACACAGCCCGCCACGGTACAGGGCTCGCACAATTGTGCATTAAATGTAGTGAATGTGCCCACAACCCAGTGCCCACAAACACTACCACGGTTTTTATAAAACGAAACCAACACAAGTCTTCCTAGCCTCCTAGGAAATCGACGGTGTTTCAGTCTCGCCGTGGCCAGACTTCCACTGAAATTTTCGCTCGTTCAGTTCCAGAAAATGTGACTGTTCCAGTGTATTTTGCAGTAAGCAAGCCAGTACCATGCCCGCTTGCCTGCACACTAATGCTGTTCCCACGGCGACCCAGATAAATCACATAAATGGTGTATTTTCTGGTATTCCGGCCACAGCCGATGGTGTTATGAGTGTATTGAAAATGCCTACAACCCAGGGCTCATTTCTACACACAAACACAGCCCGCAAAAATGCAGGGCTCGCACAAACAATCCGGCCACGGCCGATGGTGTTATGAGTGTTGTAAGAATGCCCACCCAGTGCCCATTCCCACACCCAGACACAGCCCGCCACGGTGCAGGGCTAGCACAAATAAAATCGACTCAGGTCGATTGTGCAAACAATGTAGTAAACGCGCCCATGTCACCATGCCCGCTCACACTACATGCTGCGTGTCCCTTGGTTTCTGTAAAAACGAAACCAACACACATTCAGTCGGCCATGAACGACAGTGTTTTCAGTGTAATAAATGTGCCCGCAGCCCCGCGCCCACATTTTCTCACAGACACGCCGATTCCTACGGGATCTCCCCCGCTCGCTTTTTCTGCACAATCTGCCATAAAAAAGCTGAGCGCGGTCAGGCCGCCCGCTGTGATCAGCGCGCCCCCCGCCTCGAACGCTGTAAACACGGTGTTGTGTTCCCAGAATGCTCGGGCTCTCGAGCTGCCGTTTTGCCGCGACCAGAGCCCGGATTTCATTCTGCCCCTAGTTATTCACGCAGATGCGTGGTCAAAGCTTCCCGGGGTATCAGAATGGGTGCTGAACACTATAAAGAGAGGCTATTCGCTACAATTCGCTCGACGCCCGCGCCGTTATACGGCGCGTGTCGAAACTACGGTGAAAAACGAGGTGTCTCATCTACTTCGTGCCGAGATAGCGAAACTACTGAGCAAAGGGGCTATAGAACCTTTATCTCAGGCTCAGAGCGAAGGGGGCCTATACAGCAGATATTTTCTGGTGCCGAAAAAGGATGGGGGTCTCAGACCCATTTTAGATCTACGACAGCTGAACAGAGTGCTTGTCAAACGCCAGTTCAGGATGCTTACGACCAGGAAAATCCTCGCGCAATTGCGCCACGGGGACTGGTTTATGTCGATAGATCTGAAAGACGCCTATTTCCAAATACAAATAGCGTCCCATCACAGGCGATTCTTGAGATTCGCCTTCGGGGGCCAGGCATATCAATACACAGTCCTGCCGTTCGGCCTGTCCCTAGCACCTCGTACATTTACGAAGTGCATGGACACGGCGCTCGCACCCCTGAGACTTCAGGGCATGCGAGTCCTGAACTACTTGGACGATTGGCTGATTCTAGCTCGATCACGATCGGAGCTCATAGAACACAGGGCCGCATTACTCGAGCACCTCGAGGAGCTGGGCCTCACAGTCAATTGGGCGAAGAGCTCACTGTCTCCCAGTCAGAAAATTTCCTTTCTGGGAACCGTGTTGGACTCGCTGTCCATGACAGCACGCCTGTCACCAGAGCGCGTGCTAAATATTCAGCGCGGCGTGAAATCCTTCCGCCACGGCGCGATAGTTCCGCTCAAAAGGTTTCAGAAAATGCTGGGGCTGATGGCCTCAGCAGCCTCTGTACTCCAGTTGGGCTTGCTCCGCATGCGCCCACTGCAGATGTGGCTGAAAGCGCGGGTCCACCCAGGGCATGGACAGCGGGTCTGTTTCGCCTCAGGGTCGACCTTCAGTGTGTTTCAGCTCTGGAACCTTGGAAAATAACCGACTGGTATCAGTCAGGTGTGAGTCTGGGGACCGCTTCGAGTGTGAAGGTGGTGTCTACGGACGCCTCCACCTCGGGGTGGGGAGCGCTGCTCGAGGGCAGACCGCTAGCTGGCCTGTGGTCAGAACGGGAAAAGCTCCTTCACATAAACTGCTTGGAGATGATAGCAGTCGACAAAGCGCTACGGCGTTTTTGTCCCCAGGTAACAGGCCACCACGTCTTGGTCCGGTCGGACAACATGTCAGTGGTGGCATACATAAATCGCCAGGGCGGCGTCAGGTCACGAAACCTTCACAGGCAGACGGAACGCCTCCTGGTCTGGGCTCAGCACAACCTGCTCTCACTGAGAGCAGCGCACGTGCCTGGTCACCTGAATGTGGGACCAGACAGACTGTCCAGGAACAATGTTCCAGCAGGAGAATGGTCGCTGCACCCGCAGACGGTCCAGCTGCTGTGGAAAACGTTCGGCAGAGCACAGGTGGACCTATTCGCGTCCCACGAAAACGCTCATTGCCCGGAGTTTTTCTCGAAAAGCAAGGACACGCTGGCTCATGTTTGGCCCCGCTGCCCCCTATATGCTTTTCCTCCTGTCTCGCTCCTGCCTCAGGTGTTGGAACGAATCAGGGAGAACGGATGCCCAGTGCTGCTCGTAGCTCCGCTCTGGACAAACCAGACGTGGTTCCCTGCCCTGATGCAGCTGACCAGCACTGCCCCATGGCCTGTACCGTTGAGGAGAGACCTCCTCTCTCAGGCGGAGGGCTCGATTTGGCACCCTCGCCCGGAGTTGTGGTCCCTGCACGCATGGGCCGTCAACGGGTACCCGCTAGCCTCCCAGAAGGAGTGTTAAACACGATCGCGCAGGCTAGAGCTCCGTCTACCAGGCGGCTCTACTCCTCGAAATGGTCTGTTTTCTCTGCATGGTGTCAAGCCCAGAGCTTTTCACCTGTGGAATGCGGGGTTTCGGAAGTGCTTTCCTTCCTTCAAGAGCTACTGGATAAGGGCAGGACCCCATCCACGCTCAAAGTATATGTGGCGGCCATAGCAACGTTTGCAAAACCGGTGTCTGGCCAGTCGCTGGGGAAAAACGACTTAGTCGTGCGTTTCCTTAGGGGAGCTCGGAGGCGGAACCCTCCCAGGCCCCCTTCAGTCCCGACGTGGGACCTTTCCACGGTCCTGGAGGCCATGAAAGGCGCCCCGTTCGAGCCAATCCAGCTGGTGGACATGAAACACCTGTCGTTCAAAACAGTGTTTCTCATGGCTCTCGCTTCAGTGAAGCGCATAGGGGACTTACAGGCGCTTTCAGTAAGCGCGTCGTGTATGGAGTTTGGGCCTAATGACTCGAAGGTCATTCTCAAACCAAAGCACGGGTATGTCCCGAAATCCCTCAATACACCGTTCAGGGCCCAGGTAATTTCCCTGTCCGCCCTTCCGGTTCTCAGTGAGGAGGAGGATGCGAGTCTCCTTTGCCCCGTCAGGGCATTGAGAGCTTATGTGTCACGCTCGTCTGTTTTCAGACAGACGGAGCAGCTTTTTGTTTTGTTTGGCGGGCGTTCCAAGGGACTCCAGATGGATAGTGGATGCCATTGCGCTCGCTTACTCTGCGAAGGGCCTACAGTGCCCCTTGGGTGTCAGGGCGCACTCCACGAGAGGCGTGGCCTCTTCGTGGGCATGGTCAAGCGGGGTTTCCCTGCAAGATATCTGTACGGCCGCGGGCTGGGCCTCGCCGTCTACATTTATAAAATACTATAACCTGGAGGTACCCGCCTTACAAGCTAAGCTTTTGGCGGTCTAAAATTCAGTGCTATCTGCCCCGCTGTGCGGCCCAGATGCTGAGTTTACTGCAGCCCTCATGAGTGTTGACACACGTATGGTCACCCAGATCAGGCTGAAAGCTTTCACCCTGGCTGCGCGTTTTATTGTCATATAATAGCCCCGCTGGGTGCTTTTTTATAGGGAATGACGCTTCCAGCCTCTCTTCCTCCACTCTATGTGAGTTTATGGTGATTATGCACTACATGAGCCTGGGCCGGCGCTCCGCACACGCACATCACGCACTGCGCGTAGGGCACCAAGTTCTTGGGGGGGCACCAAAAAATCTGGGTCGTGAAAAATCATCACAATAGGCTACTAGTAGAAATAACAAATAAAATATGTCTAAAGCATGTTAATATACAAAAGCAATACAAAAGTAATATAGGCCTAGACCAAATTAGTCGAGAAAAAGGTGAATCTCCTGTGACAGTCTCCCTCTGGTGCCCCCCCTTCCCCACCTCCCAGTGGTCTGTTTGATTATGCCTCAATCAATGTCAAATTTGGCAGACACCGACCTCCTCAGACATAGCCTCGAAAAGGCACCAAGAGTTGGGGGCGGAAAAAAGGAAAAAGAAGAGACAGCGGGATGATACTCACGCGTCGCTTGCAGGTAGACAATGTTTTAAATAAAAATGTTAGTTTTGTAGCGCGGGCGCCCTTGCGTCGTGATTGCATGTCCAGGGGGCGTCGCTAGTAGTGCAAATGATCCGGGGCTTTTTTAGCCCTGCATGTTGAATCTTTTATTTTAACGGGGGTCCGGGGGTTTCTCGAATTTTGAAACTTGGGCTGTTTAAGATGCAGTTAGTTTGTTTGAGAAGAAGAGGAAGACCGCTTAGATACGTTTTTTCGTTGTTGTTCTATGCGGATAATTTTCAAGAGGTTCATAGGCCAAGGCCCAAGGGCGACATCTGTTGGTGAAACTGCAATTAGAAAAAAAAAAAAAACACAATCTCAGTGTTTGTATATTTTCATATTCACAGAGTTGTCAAATTATTAGGGCTGGGAAAAGATTAATCGCATCCAAAATAAAAGTTTGTGTCTACATGATATATGTGTTTGTACTGTGTATAATTATTTTGTATAATATACAAAATAATTATACACAGTACATAAAATGTTTATATGAATATATTATATAAATACACACACATATGCATGTATATATTTAAGAAATATTTGCATGTATATACTGTATATAATTATATATAATTTATATTATATATAAATTTAAATATTTTATATATAAATAACAAATATTTCTTAAATACATACATGCAAATGTGTATTTATATATACAAAATAATTATGCACAGTACACACATATATCATTCATGTTCCAAATCTGTGTTTTTAGTAATTGTGGTGGTTTTTGGTATTTATAATTTTAACCTTTATATTATTTATTTCTTTTCATATTTGGTGCCATTGTTAATGTAAATGATTTATTTGCAGCAGTTATTTTGGAAGTAAAGAGAACCCAACTAAGAAATTCTGAATGCTTGTTATTCCTTGGGTGGGTGGGTGGTTGGGAGTGGGGGGGCACCACCAAGCATTTGTGCTTAGGGCACCCAAATGGCTAGCGCCGGCCCTGACATGAGCCCTGGGCTTCGGCCCCCGGGACTTTGGTGTTGGATCCCTGTAAGCACGGCGTGTTGCATTGTGTTCCCCTAGCGTAAGCTATTACGCAGTACGAGAGATACTCTCGTAAGAGAACGTACTCGGTTACTAACGTAACCTCGGTTCTCTCTAGAGAGGGAACGAGTACTGCGTATCTTGCCGTGCTTGGAATACGCTCTGGTTCGCTTCAGTGATAAAAACCAGCTTGTATCAGCCTAACGAGCATATTTATAGGGTGAGACCACGCCCCTTCTGGCGGGACGTGACGATATGGGCGCGAATTGCCCCCATTGGTCATTACGTCACGCAGAGTCTCTCTCGATAGGCTGCTGCATTTGCTGCAGAGCAACCAATAGGCGCGCGAGCTGTTTCGCCTATGTCTGCTTGCTGCTGCAAAGCGTTTTACATTAATAAAAAATTAAGGATAATTTTTGGCTTCAATATCTCGCGGAAAAGAGTTTTTCCCCTAGCGTAAGCTATTACGCAGTACTCGTTCCCTCTCTAGAGAGAACCGAGGTTACGTTAGTAACCGAGTACGTTTTTCTGCATGTTCTTTTCATATTTTGCACTGCTGTTGTGTTTCTCCAAGGTGCTTTTTGTCTACCACTCTTCCTGACTTTCACAGGAGCAATATAATCTATTACACCTTGTAGGATTACAAATTTATTTCAATGTTTAATTTAGGTTCCAAAACTATAGTACATAAACTAAGGAATTTTATTCACAAACCTGCCGGTTTCTGTCTGTCCTGATCTCTCCATTTTAAGTTAAATATCACAGATTACTGAGACTCCCACCCTTTGTCTCTATGATAATGTGAAGGTTTGAGCAGGCTGATTGGATTAGCATCTCAAGGCTCTGAATAACTGCTATGCTGATGAGATCAGGGCTGGGGAATTTCCGGCTGACTTCCATACTTCATTTACATGTTTTGTTTCCACCTCCATGTAACCCCTCCCCCTTGAAATGTATACAAAACTACAATGTTTACTGCTTTAGTCAGACTTGGCTACGATCTTGGACGAAGCAGACTACAGAAAATAAAGAATCCTGCTTAGAAAAGATACACCGAGTCTCCTGGTCTTCGCTTCTGAGTTTTCCTACACTTTAGAAGAAATAAGTTCCCAACAGATGGTGCCCTGTGACCCGGATAGAGACTGAATCACCTTAATCCAGATTGAAACTTCAAGCAACAAAGATTTCCAGAACTGAATCTTGAAACTTCAAGCAACAAAGAATTCCAGAACTGAATCTTGAAACTTCAAGCAACAAAGATCTCAACAAAGAAGAATTTTTCTGACTGAGTTCCAGACGGAATGTTGAAACAAGTTCAACAAAGATCTCAACAAAGCGGACTGAGTTCCAGAACTGAATCTCAACAAAGCGGACTAAGTTCCAGAACTGAATCTCAAAAAAGATCTCAACAAAGCTGACCGAGTTTCCAGACTGAATCTTTCTATACAACAAACGATTTGGTGAGTTTTCACTCTATTCAAAGAACCACTGAAGACCAGTACAAATTTTATTCCTCTGCGCCGTCAGAGAAGAGTTAACAGACAGCTGTAGAGTTTGGTTGGCTAAGTTTATCCTCTAAAGTTTTCTGTTAGAGATGAAAAGTTATCCTCTGTGCAGACAGGGAAGTTTTAGCATTCAAGTTAAAATATTGTTAGCCTCTGTGCAAGCAGAGAAGAGGTAGTCTTACAGGCTATTTATTTTGTGGTGTTACCCTCTAAAATTTTCTTTTAGAGAGGAAAGTTTGATCCTCTGTTTCAGGCAGGGAAGAGTTAGCATTACATGCTAGTAATTTTGCTTTATCCTCTAAAAGTTAGGAAGGTGAAATATCCTTTCCGTTTCTTTCAGGGAAGATTAGCGTAACGTGCTAATAGTTGATGTGTTGGTTACAAGTAAGATTCTGTGTTGCCTCGAGTGTAGCCTCTGTTTGAACAGAGAAGTTTTAGTGTTTGTTTGTGTGGTAACAAAGAAACTCAGAAAATGGTTAGAATGAATGCTAGGCTAGTTCCATCAACTCAGAAAGGTGGACTAGCTAGCCCTCTATGGTCAGACAGTGAGTTCAAGTCATTGTTAGGAGAGCACATGGACTCCATAGGGACTGAGTCAGTCAGATTGAATTTGACAAAGAAATTTGGTATACACCCTGAAAAAGTATGGTCTATTGAAGAATGCAAAAAGGTGTTAGGTGCATGTATCAGGAAGAGAAACCTAAAAGGCATTATTTTCTGTCACATGGAATTTAGCTTATCCATTCAAGCTCAGTGTATTGCTAAGTTAAAAGAACAGAACAAACTATTGCAGACTCAAGTGTCCTGTTTCAAGACAAAGGTGGGCCATAACAAAGCCCATCCATTCTGTGACTCAGAAAACCAACAGTCAGATGAAAGCTATCCTGATGTACAGTTTTTTGATAGAATAGAGGACAATGTCAGTGCTGTATTGATGAAAGATGTAAATGCAGTTGAAGTGTGTGGCGCAAGACAAAAGTCTCAGAGTAGGGGAAAAGGGGTTGATCCAGTTCAATCAGGAAACCCCATACTGCAGCTACAAGATATGATAAAGATAAAGATATCGAAGGAATTGCTGAAAGTTTGCCATCAGTGCAAAGAATTTTTTCTGATTTTAGGAGAGAATTGTCAAAAAAGATGCGGCTCTACGATATGTCTCTAGCTGAAGTCAACCAGCTAATATCACAGATCTTGACTGAGTCAGAATTCCATGATTTTGAAAATGCTGTAAACTATTCTGAACTACAGCATGCCAGAAAAGATGAATTGAGAGAGGGAGTTCTGAGAGTGTTAAAGAACATTGTTGGACCAAAAGTGGACTGGTCAAAAATCACTAGTTTGGTACAGAAGAAAGGTGAAAATGTATGTGAGTACACAGAAAGATTTTGTCAGACAGCTGCAGCATGCAGTGGGATTGTTGACACTTCAGAGAAGGTACTAGAGGACAATGGTGCCCTCGTTCGCACATGGTTTGATGGTCTTTTGTCAGAGCATAGAAATGCTTTGCCTTTCTTAGACTTCACATGGTCCACTAGAACCCTGCAAAACAACTTGGACAGTTTAGCTGCTTGGGAAAGAGATTCTGATGTCAGGGCAAGCGTAAACATTGCAGCAGCATCCTTTAAGGTCAACACAGAGAACCAACAGAAACGTAAATGTCCTAAGAGAGAGGGCAGTTGTTATTACTGTGGTAAGCCTGGACACTGGAGAAAAGAGTGTAGGAAAAGCAAAAAGAACTTTATCGAAGTTAACAATGATCCTCAGCTGCTACTCAATCTGCTTGCTAATTTGAAGCAGCCCCTCCCCACGTCATTAAACGGGTGGGGCAACATGTTGAGGTGCTAACCATTTGTGCTGTGAGTGCTTAATTCTCCCCAGTAACTTACAACAGAGATAAAAGTCTTATTTTTGTTTAATAGAACAAAAAGGAAAGTGACTGTCTCAGCTTTCCTTTGGGGGACACTGGTTAAGTAAACTCACAGCCTTAAATGTTGTCTACAGCACAGGCCCTTCATTAGTAATGAGTTTAGGTCAGGCTGTAAACTTAAAATGCCCTCAATGTAGTGACCGCAATAATGAATCAAGCAAACGTCATTTTTGTCACCATTCTCATGTATGATGTCTACAATGACTGAAGTTGTGTTAGAGGATGAAGGAGAAATGACTCACGATTGTGTTACACAGATCAAGGTACACACGTCACCAGACAGGTAGTCAAGGAAGTGTCTAGAATATTGCAAGCCATTAGAGCTTAAATGGCACGGACCACATCAAGTGATGTAAATTAAAGTAGCGGCAGTATTGTGTAAGGATAAACCTGGACTCATTGTGTCACACTGTAAAAGTTGTTTCCCCTCCCACAGGGAAATGACAGGACAAGAAACAGCGAGGAGCCCAGGGAAGAACCGATTGCAACAGGCATCGGGGGCCAACCCTTGCGGTGAAGACTACCTCATAGGCCTTCCCCCTCCATAGTCCATCCCTACCTCACTGCTTTCTTTAGGTGTCAAACGAATTAAGAAATAGGGAAAGACAGAGGGAACAACAAAAGCAGACTCGGAAAAGTTTACAACCATAGGGTTTGAACAAATACTGCTCTCCTGTCTTTTGTTTTCTTTCTCCCTCTGTGCAGGTACCACATGATGGCTGTTCTGGGATCCATATGCAACGACCGTCTCACCTGCATATGAAGACTACACTTCCAGAAAACAACTAGACCCACTGCACAGCCAACTATCACAAAAGGATAAAGAAAAGAAGAAAAATACACAACGCAGAGACCGAAATACGGAACCTTCAATCATCCATCAACATGATCAAGATTGTCGTACTATTAACCATCATGGACATCGCACAAAGTCTGGACTCCAGAAACAACATATTCTTAGCTGATGAATATGTCAAAAACGCCTTGTTTGCTGGAAAGAATGCTTGTACGTCACACACGAAGATGGCTGCATTCCAGGACTCCTGCACAAACATGGTTTTCCAACAAGACACTCTTGATCTTTCAACTAAATTACACCTGATGAATGAAGATAATTATCCGTAAAATCTACACGGACCGTAATTGTATGTTTGTTTTCTGTGTCAGCATGCAATTCCAGAAAAGAAAACACAGAGCTAATGTTTCACAAAGTTACAAGAGAACTTTTAAGTGTCTAAATTTGTATTTTTTGAGAGTTATTTAGAACTCTCAAAGGGGGAAATGTAGGATTACAAATTTATTTCAATGTTTAATTTAGGTTCCAAAACTATAGTACATAAACTAAGGAATTTTATTCACAAACCTGCCGGTTTCTGTCTGTCCTGATCTCTCTATTGTAAGTTAAATATCACAGATTACTGAGACTCCCACCCTTTGTCTCTATGATAATGTGAAGGTTTGAGCAGGCTGATTGGATTAGCATCTCAAGGCTCTGAATAACTGCTATGCTGATGAGATCAGGGCTGGGGAATTTCCGGCTGACTTCCATACTTCATTTACATGTTTTGTTTCCACCTCCATGTAACCCCTCCCCCTTGAAATGTATACAAAACTACAATGTTTACTGCTTTAATCAGACTTGGCTACGATCTTGGACGAAGCAGGCTACAGAAAATAAAGAATCCTGCTTAGAAAAGATACACCGAGTCTCCTGGTCTTCGATTCTGAGTTTTCCTACACTTTAGAAGAAATAAGTTCCCAACAACCTTTAACCTTTGAGTTAAAAGAATCAAGGAGAAAATCAACAGAGTCAGCAGATATGCTTGGTTTTAAAGATATAGCCTTCATAAATAGCACACTAGTGTTCTCATTTAAGCATCTCTTCTTGACAGACACAGATCTAGCTTCAATGGTAGGAGAGATCAATATATCAAAGAAAATACAGAAATGATCAGACAGTGCTACGTCCTTAATAACAATCGATGAAATGTTTAGACCCTTATTGATAAGTAAATCTAGAGTGTGTCCACGATTGTGTGTGGGCAGTGGCGGTTCTACATTGAATTACACCCTGGGCGAGACCCCCTTCGAGCCCCTTATTTTTTAATAGAAAATTGTACTTTGCATATTATAGGCTACTGTAAAAACACATAATTATAGTTGATTTTATTTGATCATTAGGAAAATTACTTTCATTTCATGAATATAGTGACCAAAATGATCACGGTTAAACACAGAATCTTGTTCAAAAAGTAGGCCTAATACACAATGAAATCTATTCACCAAGTTAATAACATTAAAGATGATGGCCAAATTTTAAAGGAGTGTCTTTTATGTTATCTACAAACATGCACACGTTCAAATAAACTTTTGACAAAAAAAAGGTTTTATAAAAAGATAAACCTCACATATTTCAGCCTTTAAATCATCTTTATAAAAAGAATGAGTCAATAAAGATAAATTCCTGACATTATAATGCACAGTAGCTTATCTTTTATTATTAATAGTAAAATTCGGTCCGATTTTCCCATGGCTGTCGTTGCTATACAGCCATGCACTGCGCTCTCCACAACGACAAAGAAGTTTTAGTAGCTAATGGATTTCCACCACAGAAAAACGCTTGCTGTAGCTCTGCTAAAAGATTTATTTACGGAGAAGAGAAAAACACCCACGTGTTTGGGTGCACCCCCCTACTGAAAAGTTAAAAAAATTTCATCTCGCTGCTCGTGGAAAAAATGAGCGCGTCGCTTCAATTATGAGCGCGCTTCCCGTGCGCCTACATTTGAAACAACGACCTCGAGCGCGCAAAAGACGTGATATGTGAACGGCCCCTTGGTGAGTTACCTCCAATCAGGAGACTCCCTTGACATCGCTTCTGTGCACGGCACCTTCTCAGCAAGCAGGGGCGCCATTACCAATAATTGAATTGAAATGATAGAAAATAGAAAACCTTAGTGGCGCAGAGGATTTTTTTTAACTGCTCGTGCCGCCCCCCATGTGACATGAAAAAAAATGCCGCCCCGAGCGACTGCCCGGTTCGCCCGTGCCTAAAACCGCTACTGTGTGTGGGACCATGTACATGCTAAGTCAGATCAAAAGTTTTTAAAACAGTTTTGATTTATTTTGCCATATTTGTATCATTATCTATGTGAATGTTAAAATCTCCAGTAATAGCAAAACAGTCAAACTCTGAGGAGATTGATGATAACAGTTCTGTAAAGTCCTCAGCAAAGGCTGGAGAGTATTTTGGAGGCCTGTAAATAATGATAAGTAAAATGCGTGGGGCACCTTTTAACACAATACCCAGATATTCAAAAGAGGGGTAGTTACCAAATGATGTTTGCTTACATTAATAGACATCTTTAAAAAGAGCAGCTACTCCCCCTCCTCTCCTAACAGCTCTGCAGACACTCATTAAAGTAAAGTTAGGAAGGGCTGTTTTATTAGTTTATTTAAAACTATTAAATAAACAGACATCACCCGAGCAAATTATTCCGTTACAGTATAGTTGTAATGATTTTATGAATTACTTCAATGAGAAAATAGAAAGCATCCGAAATACAATTGTAAATGTACAATCCACTATGGTGTCTTATGATTCAGCATCAATTATCGCCCCTCAAGAACAACTACACCGCTTTACAACTGTAGGACAGGAAGAGCTAAATAAACTTATCATTGCATCTAAACCAACAACATGTTTATTAGATCCAATACCCACTAAACTACTGAAAGAAGTGTTACCTGTAGTGGAAGAGCCTCTTCTTAATATTATTAACTCGTCTTTATTTTTAGGTCATGTTCCAAAAATATTCAAGCTGGCAGTTATAAAACCTCTTACTAAGAAACCGCAATAAGATCAAAATAACTTAGCAAATTACAGACCCATTTCAAATCTTCCATTTATGTCTAAAATACTAGAAAAAATTGTGTCCGCTCAATTGTGCTCTTTCTTGCAAGAAAATGAGATATATGAAAAATTTCAGTCAGGATTCAGACCGCATCATAGCACAGAAACTGCGCTAGTTAAAATTACAAATGATTTACTTTTAGCTTCTGACCAAGGCTGTATCTCAATATTAGTTCTACTCGATCTTAGCGCTGCGTTCGATACTATAGATCACAAAATACTCTTGGATCGACTACAAAACTACACTGGTGTTCAGGGACAGGCATTAAGCTGGTTCAGATCGTACTTATCGGACCGTTACCATTTTGTTTGTTTAAATGGGGAAAAATCGAAGATAACGTCAGTAGACTATGGAGTGCCGCAAGGATCGGTGTTAGGCCCTCTGCTATTCTCAATATATATGCTGCCACTTGGTAATATTATAAGAAAACATGGAATTAATTTCCACTGCTATGCTGATGACACTCAATTATATATTTCATCACGACCAGATGAAAACACTAACTCATCAAAATTGACAGAATGTCTTAAAGATATAAAATGCTGGATGACGTGTAATTTCCTGCTATTAAATCCAGATAAAACGGAGGTATTACTTATTGGTCCAAAAAACTACCCACAAAATCTCTTACAATACAACTTTAATTTAGAAGGATGTCCTGTTACCTTATCGACTACAGTAAAAGACCTGGGTGTTATACTAGACCGCAACTTGTCTTTCGAAAATCATATTTCATATGTTACAAGAACTGCCTTTTTCCACCTTAGAAACATTGCTAAATTACGTAACATGCTATCTATTTCTGATGCAGAAAAGTTAGTTCATGCATTCATGACCTCGAGACTAGATTACTGTAATGCCTTATTAGCTGGTTGTCCTGCATCCTCAATAAACAAGCTACAGTTAGTGCAAAATGCAGCCGCTAGAGTTCTTACTAGGTCAAGAAAATATGATCATATAACACCGATTCTATCATCTCTGCACTGGTTACCTATTAAGTTCCGTATCAATTACAAAGTACTACTACTGACCTATAAAGCCCTAAATGGTTTAGCTCCTGTGTATTTAATGGACCTTCTATCGCCCTACAATCCATCGCGTTCGTTAAGATCACTAAATTCGAGGCTTCTGGTCATTCCTAGGATATCTAAGTCCACTAAAGGAGGGAGGGCGTTCTCACATTTAGCTCCTAAACTCTGGAATAGCCTTCCTGATACTGTTCGTGGCTCAGACTCGCTCTCCCAGTTCAAAACTAGATTAAAGACGCATCTCTTTAGCCAAGCATTCACATAATGCTTACCTTCTATTGTTGAATCAGATCGAATGCATTAATATTATGAACAGCAGCTACGCTAATTATTTCCCATCTGCTTTTCTGCTGTTATCTCGGGACGCTAGTCCCGAGGTAAATAGCGTTCGTCAGCTCCAGTTTGTATCCAGACTCTCACGGAGACTTCAGATGCTCCAACACCTGCGATGAGACGACTCGACGCCTGTGAAGAGACGACTCAACGCCGGCGATATGTTATGCCCTAAATTAATACATGATGATTAACTAACTATATTCTTCTATGTACATTTCTGAAATGCACTTTCTGTAAAGCTGCTTTGAAACAATATGTATTGTGAAAAGCGCTATACAAATAAATTTGAATTGAATTGAATTGAATTGTTTTATTGAGGACTGTTGCACTGCAGCTGTCTTCTAGCCAAGTTTCATTTAGAGGCATAAAATCCAGGTTGTATGTGGTTATTAAGTCATTGACTAGAAGTGATTTATTTTTAAGTGAGCGGATGTTTAAAAGTGCTAACTTAACAGTCTTACTTTTTGTCCCCACAGCAATCTTAGTTTGGCGTGTAATAGGCACCAGATTAGATGGGTTTGCTGTACGGCTTTTGAAGGCCTTAGATTTTCTATCATGTAATCGAACAGCAATAGAGAAAGATACAGGCACACTGGGTTCCCGCTTGTTCTGTAAACATTTGAGAAAGTTACTGTTATCATAGCGGGCACCCGGCACATATCACTGAGAGCTGGTATCAGTTGTTTTTGGTTCACCTCGAGCCGATGGAGGAGGGTGTGAGCCCTGGCGTTTTTGCAGAGGCCGAAGAGCTCTCACAAGCGGAGAGCGAGCTGGGCCCGCAGGCTTTCGTGGTTTTGGGGCCTGCCGTTTTTTGGTTGATGTCTGGGGGCTTGCAGATAGTTTGGTTCCAGCAAACACCAGTTTTTCCATTTTCTCTGAGAAGCACAGAAGATGTTGTGGAGATGCTGGAGATAGGGATAACGTGTCTGGTGAGAGGGTAGAGGCTGGAGGGGGCTGTTTCTCTGGTGTTATTGGAGGCTGTAAAATGCTGTCCTGGTTTTCCAGCAAGTCGTCCTTGGGTGCTGAATCTTGGAGCAGTTCTAGTATGTCACAGTCTGTCTGTGGTGAGCTCTGTGGGCAGGGCTCAGCTGAGATTGTGTCCGTGAGCAGTGGCTGTTTTGGCTGAGTGGTGTTATGATTGTCCTTGTGTGACGTGTCAACCGCATGTCCATTCAGGTGCTGAAGTGAAGTCCTGTGGTCATTCATACTGTGTCCAGGTGTGTGTGCGCCATTCAGCTTGAGTGGATTGGCACACACTGCAGAAGGATGATTGAGGGAGAAGTAGATATTGTCCTTTAGCACTCTTGAACCAAGTTTGTTTGGGTGGTGCCCATCCTGTTGAAACAGTTGCCTCTGACTCCAGAAAAGATTGAAGTTGTCAATGAAGTTCACTCCTTTTAAATAGCAGGTTTTTTGGAGCCATGTATTAAGCCCAAGCAACCGTGAAAATCTGTTTGTTCCTCTTGCTGGGAGTGGTCCACTGATGAATGTTTGTACTTTCAGTCTTTTAAGTGTTTCAAAAAGTTCATTGAAATCCTTCTTAAGGAGTTCTGACTGCTCTTTATGAATATCATTCTTCCCGACATGAATGATAAGTCGATTTGCCGTCTTATGTTTCATCAGAATGTTCTGAAGTTCCCTGTTTACATCAGATGTTGTTGCTTGTGGAAGGCAGCACGTAGTTGTATCCCTGCTGCTAATGTTTCTGATTATTGAGTCGCCCACTATCAGAGTCCTGTGCTCGGCTGTGCTCTGAGCTGAGAGCCGCTGTCTGCTCGACCTTGAGCGCCAGTTAGCATCAGTGTTAGCTACTGGCTGATTCAGTCGTTGTTCGATCACATTCATCACGTTTGGGGATTCCTCATTTACATTCACTAATACTTCAAATCTGTTCTCAAGATGTATAGGCGGTGGTAGGAGACCAGTGTTTGCAATCCTTGTCAGAGCTGTATCTGGGGTAGAGGATGCTACTGCAGCAATATGTGATGCTCGTGACAATCTGATGTCTCGAGTGCCTTTGGGTCTCGCTCCCTGTTTGTGCCACCGATTTGTAAGTCGATCGGCTTGTTTCTCTACACTCAGTATGGCCTGTCGAGGAGGACTAGATTCATGGGACTCACCGGCTGTATGCTGAGGGCGTCCATGACGAAGCTCTGTTGTGTGTTCCGACTGGTTTGGTGGTCCCACAAGTAACTTTGTTTCAAGAACTACAATCCTTTGTAAAAGTCTGTGGCAGTTAGTGCAGCAAGTAGATTCCAGAAGAGGCATTTTCTCTTATCCTTTAGAATGTAGGCAGTTGTGTTTTCTTCCCCGGAATGTAAGCAGTGGGAGGCTGGTTTATTCTGCTTTTTTATAGTAATCCATGCGTTTGAGCACTGTGCTGATTAGCTGAAGTTAAAATTAGGTGATAAAAGGAGATAAAATATAAAAATATAAAAGCGATAGAGCAAAGCGCGGAGCGGTAAGCAAGAGCGTCCGAACAGTAGCAGAGCAGGAAGTCCTAATGCATTAATGCATTACTTTTTGATCTAGCAAGTAAAGTAATGTATTACAAGTAACATGCATTACGTAATCAGATTACTTTTTGATCTACCAAGTAAGTAATGCATTACAAGTAACATGCATTACGTAATCAGATTACTTTTTGATCTAGCAAGTAAAGTAATGCATTACAAGTAACATGCATTACGTAATCAGATTACTTTTTGATGTTACGAGTAAATAAATGCATTACAAGCAACATTCATTACGTAAACGGATAACTTTTTGATCTAAGAAGTAATGCATTACGTAATTAGATTACTTTTTTGATGAAATGAGTAAAGTAATGCATTACAAGTCACATAAATTATTACATAACTTTTTTTGATGTCAATGAAAATTACATTCTAATAATACAAATACATTTATTTACAGTCAAAAAAAGTCACTGCAGGTTAAGTATTTTCAAAAACAATATTCACAGTATAAGTATGATATATACTATATTGTCCTTTAATCAGTCATTTGTCAGAGTGTGAAATATTCATCATCGATTAAGACCGTGGATTTCACTTCCTGTAACATTACCTGGCAGGGAGCGGAGCATATGGCGAACATCATAAAGGTACAAGTTCACATTTATTAGTATAATCAATTTCTCTGGAAGCGGATTCGTGAGTTTCGCCTGTCGTTTAGCACCAGGCAGTGAGGCGGCACAGTGCGGTGTGGGTGGAGACGCTGCGCTACAGGAGGGCTGAGTTTGAGGCCATGAAAGGACTACGCAGAGTTACTCTCAACGACAACATTCTGATCGGAGACAGAGGAGTAATGGCACTCACCCGTGAGCTTACAGAGGACCTGTGGGTCAAAGGTTCGAGAGGTCACTCTTCAACACACAGGCTAGAGTTGTCAGAAGTACCAACTTCGGTACCAAGTCGTACTGAAACTTTAAAAATGTGACGATACCAGGATTTTCCGCGCTGCGCTATTGAACAGATTCTCAAACACCTCTGATTGGCCATTGCAGGGATTCCCAAAGTGTGGTACGCGCACCCCCAGGGGTACGCGAGCTGCCACCAGGGGGTGCGCGAGAGGAAAAATGTAATGGCGGTCTGTTTTGTAAGTGGGATTTTTCCATACAATAAAATAAAAACCATGAACAGTAAACATTTCCTTTGTAATCGCTTTTATTTTAAATAAAAAAACTATAATTTATTAGTTTTTGATAGAAACGTTGAAAACAGCTGCTGTCTTCTACGCACTGCTCTGCACTGCAGCCGGTAACGTGACAGATGTGCTTTCGCACGTTGGCTGGCGCTGAGCCAGTGCTGTCATATATCACAACCATTGAGTGTTTTCAACCACATAATGTTTATTTTAGGTTTCAGACATTTAAATACACATAAGTTAAGTACTAGCAAAACAATGATTTTGATTTTGCTGATTTCTATGGAAGCGGCAATATTAATCCTTTTCATTATAATAAGACGACACGTTTTATTCATATCAGATACACATTGTGTACGTAGCTTCACATTTTACCCTATTCTTCTCCCAGTTCACCGGCCTCTTACTTTCATGTATTTCGTGAGAAGTGGAGGAATTGACGTCACGTGTTGTAAATCCAACAGATCCGATTCTCTGTGGCACAAACTAACGATCATGAAGGTGTTTGAACAATAAAACACATCCACTTGCACATATTTGACAATCGGAATATCAGTGTTTCATGCTATAGCTAATACATTTGTGAATATTTTTGATAAAAAAGGAAAAATGACATAAAAGCAGATCATCATTCATTCAGCGCTGTGTTGTGGTTGCGCTGTGTCACGTGACAAGGAATGACGCGTCACCATGGAAACATTAAAGTGACAAGTTCTAAAAACCGTAACGTCGCCTTGAAAAACTCACGCTGGGGGGTCAGTTAAAATATTTTAAACTTACGTGTGAAAGGGTTAAAAGTGGAAGCTTGTGCATAGCTTTGTTGCATTATATTGAAACTTTGTTGATGTTATTGTCATGCGTGTTCTGGTTATTAGCGCATGATTAAACATGAGTCTTTATAGGGCGATAAAACAAAGCTTTGTTGCATTTTTTTTTTAAGTGGGGATTGGGGGTGCGCCAACCCGGTTGGGACATAGTAGGGGGTGCGCAGGAAAAAAAGTTTGGGAACCGCTGGGCCATTGTATTCACGCACTCAATATATATGTCTCTGATTGGCCATTGTATTCACGCACTCAACATATATGTCTCTGATTGGCCATTGTGTTCACGCACTCAACATATATGTCTCTGATTGGCCATGGGGTTCACATGCTCAACATATATGTCTCTGATTGGCCATTGTGTTTACGCACTCAACATATATGTCTCTGATTGGCCATGGGGTTCACATGCTCAACATATATGTGTCTGATTGGCCATTGTGTTCATGCGCTCAACATACACTCACCTAAAGGATTATCCCTGGTGCATCCTGAAGTCTTTTCCACATTTGCACAGATCCAAGATGGCTGCCGGGAGCAGAGGTGGTTTGTTAGGCTCCACACTCGCTCTCTTTTACCAGCTTTTCTTGCGAATTCTGGTTGGATTGGTTTACATTCTTCAGCAGTTTCATTCAAATGAGAAAGAAACCAACATTCATTCATGGAAAAAATCAGGATTACCAGCTTTAAACCACAACATGGGAGTAACAGGATATGACTGCACATGGCTGATCTGTTTGCTGGACTTAACATCTGCTCTTCAACTCTACCTTCTGTACCAGCTTTGTTTACAACTTCTGGTTGGTTTGGTTTATAGTTTTCAACAGTGTCATTCTGAGGAAAAGGAAATCAACAATCTTCTAGTGAAAAATACAGGAATCTCAGCTCTAAACCCCAGTTTTGGAGACAGGGGATATGGTGGCACATGGCTGTCTTGTTTGGACAAATATAATCAACAGTATCAAGAACCAAGTGAAAAAACAAGTACCATCTTCAGAAACAAAAGGTATTTCTACATATGGCTACTCTGTATGTGGTTTCTTTGTTTCCCATTTGGTCAGTGTCTGAGCCTGACTGACGATGAAACATCAAGTATCTCTGTCCCTGTTTCACCTATGGCTAGTATATCAACACTGAATTTTTGTGGATATGGATATCATGTTATTTACTTAACTTGTTGGCAAATTGATCAAGAGCTTCATACCACAAACAAGGTTAAACAACGTATAAAGGGCAGAAGGAAAGGACATGTTTTGAAAGTACTGTTCTTTTTGCTCCTGCTAAGTGGTGATATACAGTTAAACCCAGGCCCTTCAACTAACATCAACTTGGGTTTGTCTGCTGATATGTGGTCTGAAGGGTGTCTGCAGTGGGCACTGGTGGACACACATGGTGTTGAAGTTGTGAGGCCTTCTATAGGCCTTGCACAGAATAGTGGCTCCTTCATGCAATTCAAACAGAACTCAGTAATTGTTGGAACAGCAGAAGTGGAGAACATGGATTCTTTGTTTGTATCCCAACAAGAGACTATGGGAAATGCCTTGCAAAAATTAGCCCCCAACTCTGCTCTTGAACATGCAAATATGAATAACATGCCTAAAGTGGAACAATTTGCTAAAAAATCACCTAAACCACATACTAGTAAAGGTTCTTTTGGTTATGCGGCACACAAGCAAAAAGAATTGAAATACTTTCAAACAGTGAATCATGCAAAAGTGATCTGGGACTCAAAGTCAAAACCAAAAGGTATTTTTGGAGGTCATCTTAATATACGTAGTGTTTTATCAAAAAGAGAAGATGTTCAACATTTATTGAGTGAGTCTAATTTGGACTTCTTAGCACTGAGTGAAACGTGGTTAAACACTAACATTCCTACAAATATGATTGATGTCCCTGGTTATACATGTTACAGGAAAGATAGATTAACCGGTAAAGGAGGTGGGGTATTGGTTTATATTAGAGATATTTTTAAATGTTCTATGGTTGAATTGGAGACTTCTGTGTTAGAATGTTTAATTTTAAATGTAGTATTATCAGCAAGAATGAATTTTAATATTATGGTGTTATATAACCCTCCTTCTCATAATGTTTCGTTTTATCATGATTTTGATGAACTGCTTAAATTGTTTAATTGTCGTGCTGAAACAATTTTATTGGGAGATTTTAATATAAATTGGTTGGATAACGGTAAGAAAAATAAACTTAAAATGATTGCATCTAAACATAAACTACATCAAATGATAACAAGTCCTACAAGAATCACTCGAACCAGTAAAACGTTGATAGATTTAATTTTTACAAATAAACCAGAGCGAATTATTAAATTGTATAATTTGTTAACAGGTTTGTCTGATCATAATTTAACTTTGATTGTCCGAAAATTAACAAAACAACGATTTCATAGCTGTTTTTTTGGAACTAGAGCTAATAATTCACAAATTGGAATTCCCAAGCAGAAAATGTCTCAGTTTGAAAATGAGTTGAATAACATAAATTGGGAGAGTGTATATCAAATTGAGAATCTGAATGAGTGCTGTGATTTTTTGATGGACACACTTGCAAATACAATCCAGAAGTTTACATGCTCTTTTAAAAGTAACAGGAGAAAAGTTTTTTTGCCTTGGATTAATAATGATATTCGTCGGCTAATGAAAAAGAGGGATGTGGCACTGAAAAAATCTATATCCACAAAGCTACAAACAGATATATTTATATTTAAAGGTTTAAGGAATAAAGTGGTTAGTGAACTGAGAAAAGCAAAGTCATCTTATTTCATGCAGTTGTTCGCTGACTCACAGGGCAATAGCTCACTTATCTGGAAACATATGAATAAATTAACCAATCAAAAAACCAGTCAAAGTAAAGGCATAATAAAATTGAATATAGATGGAAAGGTCAGCACTGATGCTTTGGAAATTGCAAATAAATTTAATACCTTTTTTGTTAAATCAGTACAAGAACTCGCAGCAACTTTTTATATTTCACAGGTTGATCAAGTTAAAATCAATACAATTATTAATCAATTAAATAGTTCAAAAGCTAAAGATATATTCGGTTTAGATGCTTCTTTTATTAAAAAACATAGTGAAACACTGGTAAGACCAATAGCATATTTGGTAAATTTATCTATTAAAACTGGTGAGTTTCCACAAAATTTTAAAACAGCTGTGGTGACCCCAGTCTTTAAGTCTGGAGCGATTGGTGAGGTATGTAATTATAGACCCATCTCAATTACTCCAGTGATTTCCAAAGTTTTAGAAAAGTTAGTAGCTGAACAATTAATGAATTACTTGGAAAAAAAATCACCTCTTAAACTTTAAGCAATTTGGATTCCGGCCAAAGTATTCAACAGAAATGGCTACATGTCATTTTATAGATACAATAAAAAGTAGTTTGGACCAAGGAAAAGTAGTGGGAGCAGTATTTTTAGACTTTAAAAAAGCCTTTGATACTGTGAATCATGAAATACTTATACATAAATTGCAACAAATTAACTTTTCTCAACAAGCTTTAAACTGGTTTAAATCATACCTGGATTGTAGACAGCAATGTGTTAAAATTAGTAGTGTGAAGTCATCAGTTCAAAAATGCAAACTAGGTGTACCACAAGGTTCAATATTGGGCCCTTTGCTTTTTTGTCTGTATATAAATGATCTACCTGAAAGTTGCAAGGAGGTCGGTTGTCAAATGTATGCAGATGACACAATTATTTATGTAACAGCAGAAACCTCTCATTTGGCTGCAGAAATGTTAACCAGACAACTGGTCAGTGTTTCCCAGTGGCTGCAGGATAACTGTTTAACTTTAAATTATAACAAAACAGTTTCTATGTGTTTTTCACTAAAGAACAAAGTGCTGGATGGATTTAAAATCAAAATTGACCAAAATAAAATCAAGGAAGTGAATGAATTTAAATATTTAGGTGTCATTGTAGACTCTAAACTTAAGTTTGATAGCCATATTAAGAAAATGTCTAAGACTATTAAGACAAATTTGAGCTGTTTTCATTTGATACGACCATGTATATCTATTAAAGCAGCTCAAATGTATATGCATACTATGATACTGTCACATATGACCTATTGTGCAATAATCTGGGGTCAGGCTTCTCAATCAGTTATTAAACCCGTAATGTCATTATATAAACAAACTTTAAAAGTGATGGATCAGAAACCAATGAAATGGCATCATTGTCAAATTGTTCAGAAGTATTATTTGTTAAGTTTTGATAATTTTTTAAAGTTCTCATTTTTAAAAACAGTATTTAAGTGTTTATATGGCCTTGCCCCAGATGTAATCTGTCAGTTGACAGAAAAATACAGCAGTGATGGGGTAAAGACTAGAGGGGTAGTAAGTGGGAATTGTAGAGTACGGAGATGCAGAACTGCAATGGGTCAATCATCCTTTTCAGTGAAAGGTGGACATCTATGGAACACCATGCCAGTGAATCTAAAGTTGCAACCAGAATTTACGGTTTTATGTACAAAGCTGAAACAATGGCTGAAATCTACACAGCGATGTGAACATTGAGGTTATTTTTATTTTTTTTAGATTAGATACGTTATTTTTATGAAGTTGATGTGTTTAGGTATGTCAATATGTCATTGTTGATTTGTTTGGGTACAACATGTGCACACATGTATACATGTGTGTATTTGTATTTGTTTTGTTTCTTGTGATGATTGTTTGTTTGTTTTTTTGTTTTGTTTTTTGGATGTTTTGATTTTATGTAAAAGCCTAACCAGGGACGCGGGACGCAAACTAGCTTTATGCTATATGCCCTATGTACACAGCATCGGTTGTCTATGTGTAACAATGCTTAGTGTATTGTCCCTGTTAAATAAAAAAAAAAAAAAAAAAAAAATTAGGAACACCTGTTCAATTTCTCATTAATGCAATTATCTAATCAACCAATCACATGGTCATAAAAGACTTTATGGAGTATGGAGACTAGCAAGATGGCGGATGTTACTGCAACAAGTGCTCCTGGGTTTGCCAGAGCTCGTCTTAAACCAGAAATATATAAGACCATTGATGGCAAAGTTATAGTTGAAGATGAACTTTTACACTTCCTTTCGATAAAAATGAGAACTTTAAGTCAGGATGAAATAGTCCTTTTAGCTGCAAACCACTTCGGATCAGAATGGATTGAGGCTTCAAAGAAAATGCTGTTTGAACTTTGTTCCACCACTCAACGGAATATCTCTCACAAAGGAGCACAGAAAGACGCCAATAACATCAAGAGCTGTCTTAAAGTCCTTAATGAATGTGGGGATAATATACCAAAATTTGTATCATATTATTTGGACGAGCTGCCACCTGTGACTTTTTCCAGTGTGGACGTCTGTGGCCTTCTTCGGAAAGTTGAGCAGCTACATGCTGATGTATCCGTCTTGAAACATGCGATGCACCGACAGTCTGAAACGGGTGAAGGTTTGAGTGCAGTCGCGGCGGACGTGAGCCGCCGGGTTTGCGCCCTCGAGCAGAACGCTGCCCACGGTGGTGCGGGCTTTGATGCGCCGGTGAGCTGGATGGAGAATGCAAGCACCACGCGCACTACTCACTATACGGATGTCGGGGATGCGGATGGTTCGGCGGAGGTGCCTGAAACAACAGGTGACACACGCCGAGGAGAGGCTCCAAGACCCGTGCTTCAAGCAATGGAGAGTATTATGCCAGCAGCTAGCCCTGGGTTGACCAGGCTGTCGCCTGGTTTACCCAAGTGGAACCAGGTTGTAAAAAGGGGGCGACAGAAGCGCACAGAGGAGTCTCAACAGGGAGTACGCATTGGCAAATCTGTGTTGGAACGGAGGGCAGCAAAAATTGTTGTGGGCACTGGTGCGGCAAGAGACATCAAGATGATAACAACAAAAAGGGTGAGTGTCTTCGCCAGTAGGTTTTCACCTGATGTAGATGTTGAAGTATTGCGCGCTCATCTTATGCATAAACTTGGGCATGAAGTATCATGCGAAAGGATTGCTACTGTAAACAGCAGATACGCATCATTTAAAATAGCTGCTGAATGCAAAGATGTTGGTGATATGTATAACCCGGAACTATGGCCAGAGGGAGCGTATGTACGGCGCTACTATGAACCACGGAGAGCTGAAACCGTGGGTGCTAGCATTAAAGCGGCTACTCTACCTTCTGCTAATACGAGTATGCCTGATAATTGCATGAGTGCCAAAGTATGATGTCGCTATGGATATACGCGTCCTATCATATAACTGCCGTGGCCTGCGCTTGGGTCAAAGTGCTGAGGATAAAGCTCGCCGTTTTATTGTTGAACAGTTGCTGGAGCACAGTGATATTCTGTGCCTACAGGAAACATTTCTTGCAATGCAGGATTTAACGGGCCTAAACTCAATCAGTGACAGCTTTCACGGTGCTGGAGAGTCTACCACTGACCTCAGCCTGGGAATACAAAGAGGCAGAATTCCAGGAGGTGTGGCAATTCTGTGGAATAAAAAGCTGGACTCAGCGATTAATGTAGTTAGGCTTGGTGTGGACTGGTGTATTGCTATACATCTGACACAGTGTGATAGGGAATTTATTATTTTAAATATTTATACCCCATAGGAATGCCAGCAAAATGAAGAAGATTATGTAAATAAGGTTGCTTTTATTAGTTCCTATTTACAAAATGAGTGTTTTTCAAATATCTTTATCGTTGGGGATATGAATGCAGACATTTCAGACAACAAGTCAGTGTTTGCTAAACATTTAAATAACTTATGTACCGATAATAATTTAATACTGTCCAGCAGAGAGCTCCTGCCTGTTGATAGCTACACACATATAAGTGAGGCCTGGCACACCACGTCCTGGCTGGACCATTGCCTCACTACAGCTGATGCTCACGCATCCTTGGCACATATGGAAATTTTATACGATGTATCCACTTCTGATCACATTCCTGTAAAAATGGTGATCAGGTCTGAGTACATACCGTCAACTATAAAGTGTGAAAATAACTCAAATCATGGTTTTTTGGACTGGTCCTCTCTTACATGTGAAGAAATGTCTTTGTACTATGAACATACTGATCAATTATTGAATAATATATATCTCCCTAGAGAGGCACTCATGTGCAAAAATGGTAATTGCACAAACAGTGAACATATCATAGATATCTCTGCTATGTATACAGCAATTGTCTCTGCTTTACTTGAAGCTAGTAAGTCTCTTCTTAAGCATAAAAAGGGAGGAAAAACTCGGCCTGGCTGGAATGCATATGTGGCTGAATTCTATGCTGAGGCTCGTGAAGCTACTAGATCTTGGGCAATGGCTGGTAAACCAAGACAGGGACCTATTTTTGAATATAAGAAGAGCACAAATGCAAAATGTAAATATGCAATACGTTTCATTAGTAAAAATGAGCAGCATCTGAGGGCAGAAGCTATGGCCAAGAAACTTTTAGACAACACAAATAATGATTTCTGGAAAGAGGTGAAACGTACAAATACCTGCAAACCCTCACTACCATGTTCAGTTGATGGAGTCCCTGGTGCAAATGCTATTGCTGAGCTCTGCCGAGAGCATTATAGAAAATTGTTTAATTGTGTACAGACTAAATGTTTTAAAGTAGATAATGTTGACAATGTAGATACAATCAATGTTCATGAGGTATCTAAAGCTATTAGGAACTTAGCAGTTAATAAATCAACTGGCCTGGATTCTATCTCGGCTGAACATCTAAAAAATGCAAGCATAAGGCTATATACACTTCTTGCACTAGGCTTTACTGCCTTCATGATCCATGGCTTTCTTCCAGACTCAATGATGTCTGTGATGTTGATTCCTGTGATTAAGGATAAAGCAGGAAAAGTGGGTTCCTCAGACAACTATAGACCCATCGCCTTAGCTAATATAGTATCAAAAGTTGTGGAATTAATTCTACTTGAGAGGATTAATGAAATAATTACCTCTGCAGATAATCAATTTGGTTTTAAACCGAAGCATGGTACGGATATGTGTATATATGTCCTGAAGGAATTATTAAGCAACTATAAGAGAAAAAACTCAACTGTTTTTATATGTTTTTTAGATGCATCCAAGGCATTCGACCGGGTGAATCATTGGAAATTATTTAAAAAATTGGATGCAGCAGGAGTCCCTAAATACATTGTCAGAATCCTATCATATTGGTATGCCCAACAGACCATGCAAGTGAAATGGGACAGCTGTATGTCGGCTCCCTTTCATATCAGTAATGGAGTAAGACAAGGGAGCATCTTATCCCCCATTTTATTCAATTTCTACATGAATGATTTATCATATAAATTAAACCGAGGTAAAACTGGCTGTATGGTCGGTAGTACAGTGATGAATCATCTTATGTATGCAGATGATTGTGTGATTTTTAGCCCGAGCTCAGCTGGACTGCAGCATCTTCTTAGTATATGTTCTGCGTTTGGGGAAGAACATGATGTAAAGTACAATGACTCCAAAAGTGTTATCATGATCTGCAGAACCGCAGAAGACAGACATTTAACTTTTCCTGTTTTTAGGCTCGCAGGTAATGTTCTTAATATCTGCAGTAAAGTGAAATATCTTGGTCATCTGATTACAGATCAGCTTACAGATGACAATGACATTAATCGTCAGTGCCGTATGCTGTATGTGCGGGCAAATGTTCTAGTACGCAAATTTGGTTGCTGCACTGCTGGAGTCAAGTTGACCCTATTTAAATCATACTGTTCGCCTTTGTACACTGCACATCTGTGGCTGAACTATAAAAAAGCTAGTCTTCAGAAATTGCAAGTAGCATTCAATGACGCTCTGAGGATGTTACTAAAAAAGCCCAGATCAACTTGTGCGAGTGAGTTGTTTGTGAGCACAAGAGTGGACACACTGCAGTCTGTCCTGCGAAAAGCGATGTTCAGGTTCATTTGTCGACTGAATGATTCTGTAAATCAAGTTGTTGTGGTGCTGGTGAATGTTAGGTACAGTGCCACACGCTGCATGTCTCAGTTTTGGGAACACTGGTATAAGTGTCTTTTAAAAACGAGTCATTTGTAAATTTGTATTGTGTATTTGTATTTGTATTATTGTATTTTTATCTTATCTTATTTTGTATGGTTAGACCATGAGTCTGAATAAAAGGATACTACTACATGGCAGTTGCTTCAATGCATTTAGGGGTGTGGTCCTGGTCAAGACAATCTCCTGAACTCCAAACTGAATGTCAGAATGGGAAAGAAAGGTGATTTAACCCTTCGGAGTCTTGGGATATTTTGGCTGTTTTTGAGTAGTTTTTATTTTTTTTATTTTGCGACATAAATAAATGTTTACCATACCAATGTTTGGTATCATTTTTTTCAGCACAACATCACCTATATGACCAGACAATTAGTTTTTCACTTTGGTGTACTGTATCAACATACTGGACCCAAAATCACACAAAAAACACAAAATCCGAATAGAAAAATTATAGCTTTTTTACCACAAAAAACACAAACATGCTCAATGAAGCATTTTAAAAGGTTTAAAATGTAAACACAAGTTGTACATGTCAACATATACAGGTACAATTCAGATATAATCAAGCTATATACAAAAAAAAAATATTTACAAAAAAAGCGGGTGTAGCCATAGGCTTTCTTTTTTCTTTTTACCTTTGCCACTTTTTAAAACAGTTTATGCACACAATTATACAGAGAGCTATATTTAAGGCCTTGCATTCCCAGAGTATGCGGGTTCCCAAATAGTGCAAATACAACATAAAAAAGGTAAAATTGACATAAAATCAAACTATATACAGCAAAAAGCAGGTGTGGCAATAGACGTTTTTTTTCTTTTCTTTTTTGCTTAGAAACTCAAAACAATTCATGTACAATTACACAGACAGCTAGATTACAGGGCTTTCATTGATTGAGTAAGAGGGGTTCCTAAATAGTGCACATATACTATAAAAAAGGTGAATGAACACAAAATCAAACTATACATACTACTATTTACAACAAATATCAGGTGGTTTTTTGTGGGGTTTTTTATCTGTGCCACTCCTCAAAACAGTTTCTGTCAACAATGAGACACAGGGCTACATCACAGGCCTTGCATTTCCATGGTGTAAGGGTTCCTTTTCTTCTCCACTTGCTGGCAACGATGGCAGATCCTGCGACCTTGTGTGGCTTTCTCTTTGACATCTGTAGCCACGCCAATGGCAACAGTAACATGGTCGGTGCTCCTCTGGATGGCAACTCCTGTCTTGTCCACTCCACACAGCTGGGACACCAGTTCTTCCAGGACGTTCTTGTGTGTCATGTGCTAAACCTGTTGTGTGTGGCTTATCTCACAGTGTAGGATGTAGGCATTTGTTGTAGCAATGTCCACAAAGTGCAGAAACAGTGTACGGTACCAGCGAGCAGTTCTGCGAAGGGGCGAGTAATACTGGAGAAGCTGGTCTGACAGGTCAACCCCTCCCATGTTCTTGTTGTAGGCAATGATGGGGGGTAGGGCAGGGAATGTCTTTTACTGCCCAGTGTCCATCTCCACCCTTCACTCTCCTCTGGACAGCCTCACCAGAAAACGCTGGATGGATTGTGGAGCACAGCGACACCTCCCGTGTGTCCATCCACTTCACAAAGACCAGGGGGCCCTCTCTGATCCATCTTATGGTGCCTCTCTTGGATTTTTTGTTGAGGGCATTTGCTCTTTTACTAGGACACCCTTTCCTGTTGTCCCTGTAGGTACCACAGGCTCCAAAGTTAATGTTAGCCAAACCAAGGAACAGTTTGGGGCTTGTGTAGAAGTTGTCCATATAAATATGGTATCCTGTCCCAAGATGTGATGGCTGAATGAGGTCCATGACAGCATCATACGACAGTCCATGCATGCTTGGTGTGTGTGACTTGCCCACATACAGATTGAAGTTGAGTGTGTAGCCATTACTTGACTCTGCCAACACAAACAGCTTGATCCCCCATTTTGTTGGTTTGTCCTTCATATATTGGGTCATGCCAGTTTTTGCTTTGGTTGCCCCCATTCTCTCATCGACTGCCAGTTCCTTCCTTGGGTGGTAATGAGCCTTGCAGGCATTCCGAATGTCATCCATCAGAGGTTGGATTCTGAACAGCTTGTCATGCTGTGGTGTTCCCTTCTTCTGGTCATTTCTGACATCCTCCTCTGGATCACTGAGGTGGATGTCCCAAGATAACGCCCTGAATCGGTCTCTTGTCATGACAGTGGCTGGAAACGGCACAGACATGAAGTGGTTTTTTCTCCAGTAGTCCTGGAGACTTGGCAGTGACACCAATGATGTGTACATGAGGAGACCTAGGTATTTGTATAGTTCCTCAACTTCAACATCAGTCCATTTGTACTTATTCCCCATTTCCTGTTTTTTTGCTGCCTGCTTGTTGGTGTTTTTACAGAGTGTCTTCATGGTATCCCTGGCAAAGTACAGCTGGAACAGGTCCATTGGCGAGTGTACTGAATGCATATTCACCTGGGCTCCTGGTGTTCTGCGGGGCATGAACCTACTGGTTTGTGGGGCAGTATCAGGATCACTCTCGATTTTCCAGGGCTCAGAGCTGTGGTGTGGCTGTCCTGACTTTGCTGGAGATCTTGATCTGGTTTGACTCTTCCTTCCACCCCCTCTCTGTGTAGGCCTCTGTCTGCTTGTTGTCGGAGTGGTAGATGAACCAGGCTGCTCATCATCTCTGTACGTCAAGACACATGTAAAAAGATTAAAGATTGTACATCAAAGTACAAGATGCTCATTGGCACATATGCACAACAATTACAGTGAAGAAGTCGTTGGCAATGAAATGCTTGTTCACACAGCCACACACACACACAGACAGACAGAGACACACACACAAAATAATATACAATAAGCAAGCAATAAATGTACAGTACAACACACAATGTACAATAACAGACAGACAGACAGAGACACACACAGACAGACAGAGACAGACACACACACAGACAGAGCAAGAGACACAAACACACACACACACACAGAGACAGACATACACACACACACACACACACACAATATACAATAAGCTAGCAATAAATGTACAGTACAATACACAATGTACATATGGAGCCAGATCAGACTCATTAATAATTCACGCAAAAAACATGATTCACACATGCGTAGACAATTTCACATGCGTGAAACCTAATTCACGTACACACAAAAAAAATTCACGTGCCTGAAAAAAATATATATTCACAAAAAGCAATTCACATGCGCAAAATAAAATTATATATTCATAAAATACATTTCACAAATGCAAAACACAATTCGTAGATATACAACTGTGCACAAAAACCTTTGAATGTTTAAAATGTACGAGTGTGTCCTTGAATTTGAATGTGCAAATCGTCATTCACGTATGAATCGCCTTGGATGTGTGTGTGTGTATTTTTGAGACTTTCCTGGCAGCGCTTCACTCTTAACACAGAGCAGTCGTACTCTTTAGCCAATCAGATTTAAGCTCATCAATCGACCAATCAGTATCACGTGAGGGCGGGCCTACCTGCATGTTACGTCATCAGCTTTCGACCAGTTCATGGCTGAGCAGAGGTAAGTGCAGTTAATCGTTCATTTCTGTGTTAACTGAAGTTAGAGATCAGTTGAAGCATAGTTTATGAACTGCTGTTTAGTCCACATGTGAACATAAACATTTATTTTTAGTATTGATGGATTTTCATGTCCTGTCCACAACACATTCAACTGATGATAATGTATGTAATGACGTGCATATATAGGAGACATGTTTTGTTTTAAACTGCATATATTATGTAGTTTTATTGTTTCAGATTTCCGAGACAGATGATGTATGAAGTTGCAGACAACCAGTACTGTGATCTTACCATTCCTACTGTAAATCTTTCAAAACAGTCCTGTTGCAAGCCAACCATTTTGACAGTTGTTTCAACAAGAGGTTGAAAGTGATGCATTGTTACTGTATTCATTTGTCTCCTGCGGACTATATGTACACGCTCTAGGAATACAGCCCCGCTATGCATGCATTTTTAAATGTTCTTGTCAGAATTAAAAGATTCAAAGACATAGTTCAATTTGATGTACACGTTTTATTAATTTGAAAGTTTCCGAAATCCTTTGGGAATAAAAAATATATATAAAATGACTTGATCATGATTAAAGGTGCTCTAAGCGATGTCACGCGTTTTTTAGGCCAAAACATTTTTTGTCACATACAGCAAACATCTCCTCACTATCCACTGGCTGCCTGTCCCCTGAACACACTGTAAAGAAACGCGATCTCTGTAGACAGCCCAGGCTCCACAAACAGCAACAAAAGCAAACTGCGGCGACCCGCTCCCCGAAACATAACAAACTGTTCCAGCCAATGACCGACAAGAAGGGTTTGGGGGCGGGGTTTGGGGGGTTAGTGTGCGGATGAGGAGGAGGGAGGGTCTAGCTAGCCTCCGTTTTGTTTGACAATAGTTCGAACGTCAACAAGAAGTGACGTCGCCCAGGATCGCTTAGAGAACCTTTAATGTTCCTGTTACATATGAAGATCAGGAACATTCAGTACAGAGAAATATACGTCTCTTCCAGAGTTGTGAGATCCAGTCAGAGTCTTCTTTGCTTTTAAAGTATATAAATATAAGTGCAATACATCAAGTGAAAAGTGAACAAATGAATTGTGTTCAATCCAGTCATCAGTAGACCTCTCTGTTAGGACATCAGATTTTGTCCTGATATTTAAAATAGTAAAAACCTATAGTACAAGAGGTGCTGACAGAGGACGTGGGAAATTAAGTGATGGTATTTGAATAGAGTTTACTGAGTAATCTTAGTCGCATAATCTTAATTGCATCTCTATGATAAGTACCTTTGTCTTATCAGCACAAAATCAGATTTGCCTATTTTACTAAGCAAAGTAAAATGAATGCTTCACAATATTGTCCTGTGAGACCTTAAGATGACAATAAAAAACCTTATTTAAAAACCTTGAGATGACAATACAGCACAAAACATAAGGAAATGTTGGATATAATGGTAACACTCTACAATATGGTACAATAACTAAGTTAACATTAGTTAATGTATTAACTAACCATGAGCAATTCATTTGTTGCGGTGTTTGTTAGTCTTTGTTAACGTTAGTTAAAAATACAGCTGTTTATTGTTAGTTTACAGTGCATTAACTAATGTTAACAAGATTTTAATTAAGTAGCCTATTAGTAAATGCTGAAATTAACATTAACAAAAATAATAAAGGCTGTTTACGTGCAGTTCATTATTAGCTCATGTTAACTAATGAAACGTTATTGTAAAGTGTTACCAATTAAGACATAAATACAAAAAAAAGTATAAAAGAGAATAAAGAAACAACATGAATTAAGATGTTTGTGACACACCAAAGGTGAGTAATCCTGAAAAATGCAGGGAAACAAGTGTTAATAATAATTTAACAACATACACAAATGGCAAATAAACACTGGGTGCTCATTAAAATAGGTCTATTCACCATTTAAAGAACAATCTCGATGAGGCCAGTGCTAAGAGAGCTAGGGTGGGTATTGACCACAGATGATTGTTTTTCAATCATTAGCGTGATGATTAGCTGTGAGAGCTGTCTGTACAGATAAAATACAACAAAACAAGCATCATTCTTCTTCATTTTTGACACGATATGGGACATCTGATTACAACAACACTTGCTTACATCAGTTAATAGTTCATAAACTATTGCTTCAACTGATCTCTAACTTCAGTTAACACCGAAATGAACGAGTAACTGCACTTACCTCTGCTCTCAGCCATGAACTGGTCGAAAGCTGATGACGTAACATGCAGGTAGGCCCGCCCTCACGTGATACTGATTGGTCGATTGATGAGCTTAAATCTGATTGGGTAAAGAGTACGACTGCTCTGTGTTACGAGTGAAGCGCTGCCAGGAAAGTCTCAAAAATACACACACACACATCCAAGGCGATTCGTACGTGAATGACGATTTGCACATTCAAATTCAAGGACACACTCGTACATTTTAAACATTCAAAGGTTTTTGTGCACAGTTGTATATCTACGAATTGTGTTTTGCATTTGTGAAATGTATTTTATGAATATATAATATTATTTTGCGCATGTGAATTGCTTTTTGTGAATATATATTTTTTTTCAGGCACGTGAATTTTTTTTGTGTGTACGTGAATTAGGTTTCACGCATGTGAAATTGTCTACGCATGTGTGAATCATGTTTTTTGCGTGAATTATTAATGAGTCTGATCTGGCTCCATAGTATGAGACAGACAGACACACACACACACACACACACACACACAGAGACACACAGACAGAGACACACACACAAACACACACAGACAGACAGACAGACAAGACAGAAACACACACACGCGCGCACACACACACACGCACACACACACACGCACGCACGCACACGCGCGCGCGCGCACACACACACACACACACACACACACACACAATATAAGATACAATAAGCTAGCAATAAATGTTCACAAAAAGTTTCTCACCTCTCGTTCTGAACCACAAAAGCCGAGTCGTCAATCTCATCATCACCACTTTCTGATTCCGACGATGAACTGTAAACAACGTCCTGGTCGTCCAGTCGATAGAACAAGTCGAGGGCTTGTTCAAGCGAAAACATTCGCTTCATTTTACTTCCACAAAACACTCTAAATCTACTCCCAAACTACCTAAATTATCTACACTACTCCACTCCTCTAAACTAGCAATAATATCTCTCTCAGTATGTCTCTCCTTGTCAACTCCGTCAATCTCCCGCCTTTCGCTTCTTTGCTCAGTTGGCTCCTCCTCCACTCCCTAAAGTGTGCAGCCTGAAGAGCAGATTCAGCAGATTTACACATTTTTCTCCGTTTTGTTTTATGACAAAAACCGACAAAGTTATTAGAATAAATGCAACGCCTGTCGCATCCCATCTTGCGTTCTTTTACGAACGCGTCAATATTTTTCAATATTTTTTTATATAAAGTTTAAATGATCATATCTCCGTTTTTATTTGGTCAATCAACACAAAACAAAAAGTAGAATAGAGTTTCAAGCCAGCACTTTCGACAGAAGTGGATGGCAGTGCTCAACGTGACTTTGTTTTTATGCTTTGACGTCTTAAACTGGTCATGTGACTTGATCACGCCGGCGTGATCGGCGACTCGGAAGAGTTAAGCAATTTTGAGCGTGGCATGGTTGTTGGTGCCAGACGGGCCGGTCTGAGTATTTCACAATCTGCTCAGTTACTGGGATTTTCACGCACAACCATTTCTAGGGTTTACAAAAAATGGTGTGAAAAGGGAAAAACATCCAGTATGCGGCAGTCCTGTGGGCGAAAATGCCTTGTTGATGCTAGAGGTCAGAGGAGAATGGGCCGACTGATTCAAGCTGATAGAAGAGCAACTTTGACTGAAATAACCACTCGTTACAACCGAGGTATGCAGCAAAGCATTTGTGAAGCCACAACACGCACAACCTTGAGGCGGATGGGCTACAACAGCAGAAGACCCCACCGGATACCACTCATCTCCACTACAAATAGGAAAAAGAGGCTACAATTTGCAAGAGCTCACCAAAATTGGACAGTTGAAGACTGGAAAAATGTTGCCTGGTCTGATGAGTCTCGATTTCTGTTTAGACATTCAGATGGTAGAGTCAGAATTTGGCGTAAACAGAATGAGAACATGGATCCATCATGCCTTGTTACCACTGTGCAGGCTGGTGGTGGTGGTGTAATGGTGTGGGGGATGTTTTCTTGGCACACTTTAGGCCCCTTAGTGCCAATTGGGCATCGTTTAAATGCCACGGCCTACCTGAGCATTGTTTCTGACCATGTCCTTCCCTTTATGGCCACCATGTACCTATCCTCTGATGGCTACTTCCAGCAGGATAATGCACCATGTCACAAAGCTCAAATCATTTCAAATTGGTTTCTTGAACATGACAATGAGTTCACTGTACTAAAATGGCCCCCACAGTCACCAGATCTCAACCCAATAGAGCATCTTTGGGATGTGGTGGAACGGGAGCTTCGTGCCCTGGATGTGCATCCCACAAATCTCCATCAACTGCAAGATGCTATCCTATCAATATGGGCCAACATTTCTAAAGAATGCTTTCAGCACCTTGTTGAATCAATGCCACGTAGAATTAAGGCAGTTCTGAAGGCGAAAGGGGGTCAAACACAGTATTAGTATGGTGTTCCTATAACCTTTAGGTGAGTGTATGTACAGTGGCACTTGGTTTATATATTTTATCTAATGTAAAGACATTCTTACATTTTTAAGCATGGCTTTAATATACAGTTAGATATTGTGGTGCCACTGTACACATGAAGTATAATGTGGTGCACTTCCTCCGCTCACCCACAGGTGGAGCTAGAAGAGTGTCGGCTGAGGCTGGCAGAGGAGAGGAACACCAGACTGAAGACCAACTCTCGCCTGGTGGAGGTACAAGTATTTCCAGTCATTCTGTTGGCAAAATGAATAGTACCATTTCAGAAAGTAATGTTCATCATGTCTCTTCCTGTAGCTGGAACTGGAGAATGAGCGTTTGCGCAGTCTGAATCAATCCCTGTCTGAAGCCCATCTCAACGCCTCTGTTCTAGATGATGAACATGTGCTGGAAAGCATCGAATCCTCCTTCCACAAATTCCACGCCTTCCTGGACCTGCTGAAAGATGCCGGGTTTGTCTGATCCGTTACCAGATATCTAATATATCTCAAATTTTACATCTACTGTATGAATTGTGTGACTTTTTTCTTCAGAAGTCGTGATGCCAGATTATTATTATTTTGAATTTTAGAAGATTTAGTTGGGATTAATTGGGAATTTCTTTGTGTTAGGCTTGGCCGGTTTGCGTCTATGGCTGGAATTGACCAATCAGACTTCGGGCTTCTTGGGCATCCTCAGCTCTCCTCAACAGAGCGGACACACATCAGCCGAGAGAACCAGAGAAACGAGGAGAGGAGGGAGACTCCAGCCGTGAGCAGACATAAGACAAACATGACACATTCAAAAATTATTTAATAAAAAATGAATATTTATTTACTAGCATTCAAAAGTTTGAGGTCAGTAAGATTTTGTGTAGTAAAAGTCCGTCCACTCCATTTGTTATTTTCCCCATAAATCTGAAACAGTGTCTCAAAATGAGCCAATCAGGAATGTGATCCAATGTGACATCACAAATGCACAGGCCCCGCCAACGACGGGCACGGAATCCGCCCTATTAGCATAGCTCCTCCCCAGTCGGCCATGTTTATCTCCTCGCCACAGCATTTAGCAGTAAGAAATCTATTCTTATTAAAGCAGGTACTGCAGGTACTGTATATTACGCTGCTTTCACTTTAATACACAGATCTAATTTACACATGCTATTTTTTTCCCTGCTGTTTACGTTCACAGACATAACCAACTGTGTTTATGTGAACATTGTGTGTATTTGACAGTTTAAGTTCGATATAGGGGTGTCGAAATTAATCATTTCTACGATGCATCGCGATGCAGACGAGGACGATTCGGTATCGGTTCAGTAATAGACCATAACCGTACTAACGCCTTTCTGACTTGTGCTTTGTCGCGGTAGCACACACTGGCAGAAGGAGGTGAGATGCGAGTGTGAGTAACTAAAAATGCTCCAGCTACTTTAAAAGCCTACATCTGGGCACATTTTGGCTTTTATGAACAACCTGGTAAGACCTGGAGAAGACACGCGCTTTGTGCGCTCATGTCAAATAGAATATGCAGGAGGTAGTGCTGGGCGGTATACCGGTTCATTCTGAAAACTGGTATATATTTTTGTTATGATATTAATTTTTAATATACCGCCATACCGATGTATTTAATTACACAACGTTCGGAACGAACGTTTCAGATGGACCCTTTACAATGTTGCACTTCTAAGCAGCGACTGCGAAGCGAGGGTAAACAGCAGTGCTCTGGTGTTACGTTACAGGGAAGATGGATGCTGCAGAACTATGGCGTTATTTTCCTGTCAAATGTCGAGAGCGCATTATTGTAGCGCGAAAGTACATTAATATGCACGAGCGCGAATCTCTCTGCCCGCGTGCGGAATATAATGTGCCGCGCTCTCAGATACACGCTGCTCTTGTAAAAATAGGTCTATTTTCTCTGGGCTCGCTCAGAATGCTGCACTTAAAACGTGTTCAGTGCAATCACGAATCTCTCCTCTTCCCCAGCTAACAATTTTAGGTTATAAGAACGTTTTCATAACGTTCCCATTAAGTTATAAAAACGTTATTTCTGAATGTTCTAGGAACATTCAAAACGTCCAGTTTTTTAGATGTTGTATTAACGTAATTTCTTGGTTATAAGAACGTTATTCAAAACGTTATAAGAACGTTCAATTCTCCCGTTATATAAACGTTGTATTAACGTTCTTGCTTGGTTATAAGAACATCATTCAAACGTCATTAGAATTCAATTCTCCCGTTATATAAACGTTGTATTAATGTTATTTCCTGGTTATAAGAACGTTATTAGAATGTTAAGAAATAACAGTTTTAGTTTATACTGGTCACTATTCTATTCTATAATATTCACTAATGCCAGTAAAATAGACCATCCGAGGTCAATTTACTGCAGTAATTCCTCTCTCAACCAGTAGAAAATGCTTTGAACACCTGATTATGCATGAAAAAAAACCTGTCATAAACCGGAAAACCGGCATAACTTTGAAAAGAAAACGTGATATCAATTTTTGGTCAAACCGCCCAGCACTAGCAGGAGGTAATACACTAACTTGATGAACCACGTTAGCCGTTTTCACCCAAGCTATAACGCCTGCTCTAGAGTAAGATGAGCTCCAGCGTCACCCGAATCCGCAGCCAAAAACATCATCCACCCGCCCTAATAATGCTCTCTGATTTAAGTGTCCGCACCCGATGGTCAAATTACAATTATTCTGTGTTGTTACGCGTGATTATAAATGGATGATCGTCACCTTCAACAGCGGACTCGGCGACGGTTGATGCGCACATCTCCAGGGTAACATTATACACTGATGAATGAGCGCTGCTTTTAAATGAACATTTCTTTAAAACAAAATTGATTTGACAGAATTTCATTTTCTTAATGGCATAAACAGGCTTTACTCCCTTGAAACTTAAACTGGAATGTCACTTTTTCTGTCACTGTGACTTCCAGAACAGGCGAACACTCACACGCGCGCGCGCACGCACATAGCTTTTGAAGTAAAATTGAAAAGTGAAGATACAGTGCATCGTAATAACTGAACTGAATTGATGACATGATAATCGTAATTGAACCGTACCGTGAGACCAGTTTAGGTTCACACCCCTAGTTCGATAAGACGTGAAAGAGAACTTAGTTTAATACTCACGTGATGCTCCATCTGACATCCAGCTTTCTGTGCGCGAGCTTCGGGTGTAGGCGCTCTGAAATCTATATATCAGAAGTTTAGACTGATAAGGCTTTAAAACGCATGCAGATAATAAACTTTCATGATTATGAAGAACTGCAATGTGAACAAAATAGAGATCAATCAACACCAAACAGATGTTTTTATTTTTTGTCAGAGTATCTGAGGCACGAGCTGCACAGGCTCCGCCCTCTTCTGGAAAGTGGGTGGGATCAAGCAGCTCATTTACATTTAAAGATACATGCACAAAAACGGCATGTTGCAAAAATGGGCATTTACAACATGATGTAATAAATTATCTGTAGTGTATTTTGAGCTGAAACTTCATAGACACATTCTGGGGACACCTGAGACTTATATTACATCTGGTAAAAAGGGGCATAATAGGTCCACTTTAAAGAAATTAATATATTTTTAATTCAGCAAGGGTGCATTAATTTGGTAAGTGACAGTAAAGACTACAAATGTTATAGAAGGTTTCTATTTCAAATAAATGCTGTTCTTTTGAACTTTCTATTCATTAGAGGATCATGAAAAAGTGTTTCCAACAAAATATGGAAACATTTCAGGCATGATCTACGGTTTCCACAGAATTCTGAAGGATCATGTGACACTGAAGACTGGAGTAATGATGCTGCAAGAGTTCAGATTTGATCACAGGAATACAATACAGTTTACTAAATATTCACATAGAAAACAGTTACTTTATATTTTAATAATATTTCACAGTTCTTACTGTATTTTTGATCAAATAAATGCAGCCTTGGTGAGCAGAAGAGACTTCTTTCAAAAACATAAACATTTTTATTCCGATTGAAGTCCTAACTAATAAGGAGAGTAATACATTTAAAAAAAAAAAAAAGAATAATAATCATTAATCTCACATGGAAGATAATCTAACCAACCCCAAACTTTTGAATGATAGTGTATTTATTGTTTTATTTATCGCTGAAGACATTCCCCAGCCTCATTCCCAACCCGAAGTGCCTCTAACTCCAGTCGGCTTGTGTCGTTCCTCCCAAACGTTACAGGAGCCTCTTGAGTTTGAGGCCCCGGAGCAGAGCCGGATGTCCTCGGACCCCTCGAGCCGTCAGAGGGCCAGCGGAGGCTCTCGCTCAGCAAGTTCAGTCAGTCTTCAGTCCAAAGGCTCACGGTCCTCTCGGGCGAACGGGTCCGTGTGCTCGGATCGGTCTCTGTCGGGTTCTGCTGGATTGGTTGGGTTCTAGAGCTTGGTTAACTTTGAGCTTCTCCGGTTGTTTAAATGTTCGTTACTGCTGTCATCGTGACCTGTTATAATCCTATTATGTTTGTTTGAAAAGTTGCTGTGCTTCATGACATTCTAGGTTCAGGATGTGGTTTATTCAATAGTTTTATAGACTCAAAAAAGTTTAAGTTGTATTATTATTTATAGTATATTTGCAGTAGACTAAGTACACTAAGCTTATTATATTAGACTTTTTGATAAAATTAATTGATGAAAACAGTGAAATAAAATTTGCCATCTGCTAATTGTTGTCATGTTTTTTTCTATGAATAATTTTTCATTTGAAAATAAACCCATTTTTGCACATACCATTTAACTGGCGTAGTGCAATACATCATTACTGTTTGCAGTTTGACATTTTCTTTAGTCTTTAATGGTGTTGCTGCTTTGCCAGGGTGGTTTCTGATTTGAAGAAGAGAGACTCTCACTTTTTACTATTCACACTTTATCATATATATTACTTTTTTTTTTTTAAATCTCATGCAATTTGAACATTAAAAATATTGTAGCAAATTAGCTCTAAAGAAATATTTATAATCAATCATAACTTATTATAATTGATTATGAATATTTGGATCAGTTAATCAAATTAATTTAATGTAGTAAAATTAATATTATTAAAGGTGCTCTAAGCGATGTCAGGTGACATCTTTCATTCACTTCTTGTTGACGTTTAAAGTATTGTCAAACAAAACAGAGGCTAGCTAGACCCTCCCTTCTCATCAGCGCACTAACCCCCCCAAACTCACCCCCGAATCCTTCTCGTCGGTTATCGGCTGGAACAGTTTGTTCCCTTTCGTTGTCACTCCGAGTTCCGTCGGATGACGACGAATGGGGTTTCGCTTAGAAAGCCAATCGACTTTGAGTACTACAAAACGAGCCAATGGCAAAGAAATGCCATGGGTCTGCGGAATTTGCATAGCGTAACTCCGCCTCACCTCGTGGGTATTTAAGGAGAACGCTGGCAGCAAATAGGCATGTTTTCGCTTCGGAGCCAAGTTGATCCTTCGTTCCACAAGCCATTCCTGTACTGTCAGTTCTTCAAGACGAGCGAGATTCTCTGGTGTTGGTGTGACGGCGATCTCCGGCGAGCGCACACTTCCTGCTTATCTGTCTGTGGTTTGACAGCGAGTGTGTTTCTCCCCGGGCGCTTCAACACAGTCAGAGTTTCTTTTCTCTCACAAAAGAGCTTGCACGTGGCACGTCTTTTTAAAGATGCCTCGCCCGTGCACTTCTGGTTGCGGTAGACTCGTTGCCGACTCTGATGGGCACGAGCGTTGCATAGTGTGTTTGGGCATTGATCACGCTAGAGCAGCGCTCGTGGATGACTCATGTTCTCTCTGCGGGAACATGACCATCGCAACACTACGATCGAGACTCAGTGATCTCGCAAGAGTGAGAGTCCCCTCATCCACACCCCGATCTACTGACTCTAGAAATAGAGCTAGTACTTCGGCTGGTGGCCAGGGTGATCTGAGGGTGACGGTTTGGAACAAAGCGCCGACTATCAGTCCGTGCCCAGCCGCACCCTCTCCAGTGTTGCAACCCGCGAGTGCTCAGGGGATTTCCGCGGGATCATCTTCGGGTGTCCCGCGGATTTCCTTTGGCGCTCCAGAGGAGGACGCGATGTCTATTGCAGCATCACAAGGTGGGTCTGAATCTTCTGGAAGTGAAGACTCATCACAGCTGCCACCTTCCGGTGTGAATACGGTTGTGCCTGAGTCTGATCCAGAGATGACGGCCATGCTTTCCCGGGCCGCCGCGAGCATCGGGTTAGAGTGGACCCCTCCACCCTGTCCCGAGCGCTCGCGGTTGGATGATTGGTACTTGGGTAAGGCCGCGGACCCCCGTCCGCGTCAAACCCCAATACCTTTCTTCCCAGACGTGCATGATGAGATCTCGAAGTCCTGGAAGACCCCCATGTCTTCCCGTGACCGCTCGCTGATTTCATCCGCCTTTCCTCCCCTCGATGAGGCGGCTGCCCGTGGGTACACTGGGCTTCCCCCGGTTGAACGCTCTGTTGCGATGCAACTGTGTCCTCAGAGCGCTTCTTCTCGTGGTGAGCCTAAGCACCCATCCAAAGCCTGTAGGTATTCGTCTACGTTAGTAGTGAAGTCTTACAGAGCGGCGGGACAGGCGGCCACATCTTTGCATGCAGGTCTACCAGGCCCAGATGCTCAGGGACATGCACGAGGGCAGGACAGCCCCAGGGCTCTTCAATGAGCTGCGCGCCGCCACCGACCTTGCTCTCCGAGCGACGAAGGTGACCGCACGCTCCCTGGGTTTGGTGATGTCCACAGCCGTGGTCCAGGAGAGACACCTCTGGCTGAACCTTGCTGATATGCGGGATGCCGAGCGGTCTCGTCTGCTCGACACCCCCATATCACAAGACGGCCTTTTCGGCGGGGCAGTCGAGGATTTTGCCCAACAGTTCTCGACTGCTCAGAAACAGACTGAGGCTATCAAGCATATTCTGCCCCGACGGCCCGCTGCTGCCTCCACCCAGCCGACCGGGCAGAATACTCAGTCGGTTGGCCGCCGAGGGCGCCCTCCTACGGCTCCCGCCCGGCCCAAGCAGCAGCCTCCACCCGGGCCCGGTCGCGGAGGAAGCCGTAAGAAGGCGCCCCAGCCCTCTCCAGCCCCGTCCCCGCTAAACGCCGGGCCAAGCGGCGCTCCTGAGACGGGCTGCTCAGGGATGATGATCACTTCTCAGGAGATGGTAGCAGGACCACTCCTTCCCCCGGTGGAGGGCCGGGGGAGAATCTTTTGTTCTCCACTCCCCGCTGCTCACCCTCGGGTGGGCAGCAGACCCCTGGCAGAGCAGACCCCCGTGGAACGTTCGTCTTTCCCTGTTCTCCTCTGTCAGGATACGGTCTATGACTGTACCCCCCACACCGGGCCGCTATGCCGTCCACGTCTGGGTCAGCCATACCGCCTCGCTGCTCCACCGACGGGAAGTCTGTGGTTCGCATGACCCCGCTGGTACAGTACTTGGGAGCCTGGCTAGAGCTTCCCAACCTGTCCCGCTGGGTCGCACGAACGATCAGGCTCGGCTACGCGATTCAGTTCGCGCGGTCTCCTCCCCGCTTCAGGGGAGTCCGCTCCACTATGGTCGGTGGCAATGTCCCTATCATGAGAGCGGAGGTTGCCACCCTGCTGGTGAAGGGTGCGATCGAGACTGTCCCTCCAGCCGAAATGAGGACCGGCTTCTACAGCCCGTACTTCATTGTCCCGAAGAAAACCGGTGGGTTACGGCCAATCTTGGACCTGCGCATTCTGAACCGCTCCCTTCACAGGCTGCCGTTCAAGATGCTCACCGCCAAACACGTTTTCGAATGTGTGCGGCACCAGGATTGGTTTGCAGCGATCGACCTGAAGGACGCCTACTTTCATGTCTCCATCCTCCCTCGACACAGACCGTTCCTGTGGTTTGCTTTCGAGGGGCAGGCATATCAGTACACAGTTCTCCCATTCGGGCTAGCCCTGTCTCCTCGCGTCTTCACGAAGGTCGTCGAGGCAGCCCTTGTTCCCCTCCGGGAACACGGGGTTCGCATTCTGAATTATCTCGACGACTGGCTAATCCTAGCTCACTCTCGAGATCAGCTTTGCGAACACAGGGACTTGGTGCTCCACCATGTAGCCCGTCTGGGCCTTCGGGTCAACTGGGAGAAGAGCAAACTTTGCCCCGTGCAGAGGATCTCTTTTCTCGGTATGGAGATCGACTCGGTCGCCATGTCCGCGCAGCTTACGAGCGAGCGCACGCAGTCACTGCTGACTTGCCTGAGACAGTTCGAGGCATATGGCATCTGCAGCCGTGGCAACACCGCTCGGATTGCTTCATATGAGACCGCTTCAGCTTTGGCTTCGCGACCGAGTCCCGAGGTGGGCATGGCAACACGGCACTCTCCGAGTACCAGTTACTCCGACCTGCCGTCAGACCTTCACTCCGTGGTCGAACCTCAGTTTTCTACGGGCCGGAGTGTCCCTGGAACGAGCTTCCCGGCATATTGTTGTAACAACAGATGCCTCTACCACGGGCTGGGGTGCCATGTGCAATGGACGTGCTGCCGCGGGCTCCTGGACAGGACCCCACCGCCTATGGCACGTCAATTGCCTCGAGTTGCTGGCTGTACAGCTCGCCCTGCGCCGCTTCCGAGCCGTGCTCAGGGGCCAGCATGTACTAGTCCTTTGAGACAATACCGCGACTGTAGCGTACATCAACCGTCAAGGTGGTCTGCGCTCCCGCCGTATGTCGCAACTCGCCCGCCACCTCCTCTTATGGAGTCAGAAGCATCTGAGGTCGCTTCGTGCCATCTATATCCCCGGAGCCCTGTACTGTGCAGCCGACGAGCTCTCACGGCTTCAGCCCCTCCAGGGAGATTGGCGACTCCATCCCCAGTCGGTTCAGCTGATTTGGGACCAGTTCGGGGACGCACAGATAGATCTGTTTGCCTCTCACGACTCGACCCCTTGCGCCCTGTATTATTCCCTGACCGAGGGCACGCTCGGCACAGATGCACTGGCGCACAGCTGGCCGCGGGGCCGCAAATATGCATTTCCCCCAGTGAGCCTTCTTGCGCAGACCCTGCGCAAGGTCAGGGAGGACGAGGAGCAGGTCATTCTGGTCGCGCCGTACTGGCCCACCCGGACCTGGTTCTTCGAACTCATACTCCTCGCGACAGCACCTCCTTGGCCGATTCCCCTGAGGAAGGACCTCCTCTCTCAGGGACGGGGCACCCTATGGGACCCTCGTCCTGATCTTTGGAACCTCCACGTGTGGCTCCTGGACGGGGTGAGGCAGGTTTGAGTACCCTACCACCAGCGGTGGTGGCTACCATCACTTCCGCTAGAGCGTCGTCCACGAGACACGTCTACGTGTTGAAGTGGAACCTCTTCGTCAACTGGTGCTCTTCTCACCGAGAAGACCCCCAGAGATGTTCGATCAGTGTCGTGCTTTCCTTTCTTCAAGAAGGGTCGGAGCGAAGGCTGTCTCCCTCCACCCTCAAGGTCTATGTCGCCGCCATTGCCGCACATCATGACCCAATAGAAGGTAAGTCTGTGGGGAAGCACGACCTGATCGTCAGGTTCCTGAGAGGAGTGAGGAGACTGAATCCTCCTCGCCCTCCTCTCGTACCCTCTTGGGACCTCGCAGTGGTCTTAACTGCCCTGCGCAGTGCTCCCTTTGAGCCTTTGCAATCGGTCAAGCTTAACTTTCAATGAAGACAGCGCTTCTGATTGCATTGGCCTCCATCAAGAGGGTAGGGGACCTGCACGCATTCTCCGTTGACGAAGCGTGCTTGGAATTCAGGCCGGCTTACTCTCACGTGATCCTGAGACCCCGGCCTGGATATGTGCCCAAGGTTCCTACCACTCCCTTCCGGGACCAGGTGGTGAACCTGCAAGCGCTGCCCCCGGAGGAGGCAGACCCAGCCTTGGCACTGCTCTGTCCAGTACGTGCTCTTCGCATCTATGTAGACAGAACGCAGTGTTTCAGGACCTCAGACCAGCTCTTTATCTGTTATGGTGGGAAGCTGAAGGGAAAGGCTCTCTCCAAGCAAAGGTTGTCTCACTGGATAGTGGACGCCATTGCTTTGGCATACCAGCAGCAAGGTCGACCGTGCCCCCTTGGTGTGACCGCCCACTCCACCCGGAGTGTGGCGTCCTCTTGGGCTCTAGCGCATGGCGCCTCGCTAACAGACATCTGCAGAGCTGCAGGCTGGGCGACACCCAAAACATTCGCCAGATTCTACAATCTCCGAGTGGAGCCAGTGTCCTCTCATGTACTCGCTTCAACCAGCTAGTACGGACCCGCTCAGGTGTCTTCGCTATTCCACTCCACGGACTGGATACGTGCGATATTCTCCTCAGATGAGCTTCCCCGAAAGCCCTGAGTTCCTCCGGCACTCCTGACGTCGGCGCCAGTGTCTATTGCCTGCGCGTCGGCTAGGTGCCTCCCCGTGTGCATGGTCCCTCCCCTGAGTGACCCCCACATGTGTATTTCCACTGTAAGCCTCTTTGAGCATGTGTCTTTCCCTCGGCAAGCCACCTTGCCACCCCTGGGGTTGAAATATTCCACCTGCGGCTGGACACCCCAGTGATTCCCCATACGCATTCCTCGGGTCATATGTGTATTCTTAAGTCCCCCCCTCTGGGTTGGCAGTAATTGCATATTCCCCTAAAATCTGGGATATGCTCCCCAGTGTACCTTGGTATTCCTGTGCTAAATAGGAGTCCTTCGTCCGTGCTAGTCTCACGACAGGGATCTCAGATTTACGCAGGGCACTGGAAGACAGCTGAGAAGGTGGCGTGATTAGACTGGTATCCCCATTCGTCGTCATCCGACGGAACTCGGGAGTGACAACGAAAGGGAACGTCTCGGTTACGGATGTAACCCTCGTTCCCTGAGTAGGGAACGGAGACGTTCCGTCTTCCTGCCACTTTCCGCTGTACCGCGGGGATCGCCTGAGCTCAGTCTTGGCTCCTCAGCGAAGAAACATGCCCACGAGGTGAGGCGGAGTTACGCTATGCAAATTCCGCAGACCCATGGCATTTCTTTGCCATTGGCTCGTTTTGTAGTACTCGAAGTCGATTGGCTTTCTAAGCGAAACCCCATTCGTCGTCATCCGACAGAACGTCTCCGTTCCCTACTCAGGGAACGAGGGTTACATCCGTAACCGAGACGTTATGTTTCGTGGTGCGGGTAAGCCCAGTTTGCTTTTGTTGCCGTTTGTGGAGCCTGGGGTGTCTGCAGAGACTGCGTCTTTTTACAGTGTGTTCAGGGGACAGGCAGCTAGCGGATAGTGAGGAGATGTTTGCTGTATGTGACATACAGCATGTTTTGGACTAAAATGTTTTGGCCTAAAAAACGCGTGACATCGCTTAGAGCACCTTTAATTCTAAGAAATGTTCATTTCCGGGGAGGGAAATGTCTTACTGTTCAGTACTACTAAGAGCCTGTAGTCAAAATCGAAATCGTAAAATAAACTTTGTTGCAAGCAGAGAATCAATTCAATTCAAATTTATTTGTATAGCGCTTTTCACAATACATATTGTTTCAAAGCAGCTTTACAGAAAGTCCATTTCAGAAATGTACATAGAAAAATACAGTTAGTAAATCATGTATTAATTTAGGGCATAACATATCGCCGGCATTGAGTCGTCTCTTCACAGGCGTCGAGTCGTCTCTTCACAGGCGTTGAGTCGTCTCTTCACAGGCGTCGAGTCACTTCACAGGCATTTAGTCGTCTCATCGCAGGTGTTGGGGCATCTGAAGTCTCCGTGAGAGGCTGGATACAAACTGGAACTGACGAACGCTATTTACCTCGGGACCAGCGTCCCGAGATAACAGCAGAAAAGCAGATGGGAAATAATTAGCATAGCTGCTGTTCATAATATTAATGCATTCGATCTGATTCAACAGTGGTATAAAAGGTAAGAATTAGGTGAATGCTTGGCTAAAAAGATGCGTCTTTAATCTAGTTTTAAACTGAGACAGCGAGTCTGATTCTCAAACAATATCAGGAAGGCTATCCCAGAGTTTAGGAGCTAAATGTGAGAACGCCCTCCCTCCTTTAGTGGACTTAGATATCCTAGGAATGACCAGAAGCCTCGAATTTAGTGATCTTAAAGAACGCGATGGATTATAGGGCGATAGAAGGTCCATTAAATACACAGGAGCTAAACCATTTAGGGCTTTATAGGTCAGTAGTAATACGGTAGTAAATTGTAGTAAATTGATACGGAACTTAATAGGTAACAAGTGTAGAGATGATAAAATTGGTGTTTTTTGATCATATTTTCTTGACCTAGTAAGAACTCTCATTTTGCACTAACTGTAGCTTGTTTATTGCGGATGCAGGACAACCAGCTAATAAAGCATTACAGTAATCTAGTCTCCAGGCCATGTATCATATCACACCAGTCCTCAGGTCTTTACATTGGCTCCCAGTTACATTTAGGATTGATTTTAAAGTATTATTACTGGTATATAAATCACTCAATGGTCTAGAGCCTCAATACATTCCAGATATGCTAACCGAATATAAACCTAACAGATCACTCAGATCATTAGATCATTAGATGGATTATAGGGCGATAGAAGGTCCATTAAATACACAGGAGCTAAACCATTTAGGGCTTTATAGGTCAGTAGTAATACGGTAGTAAATTGTAGTAAATTGATACGGAACTTAATAGGTAACAAGTGTAGAGATGATAAAATTGGTGTTTTTTGATCATATTTTCTTGACCTAGTAAGAACTCTCATTTTGCACTAACTGTAGCTTGTTTATTGCGGATGCAGGACAACTAGCTAATAAAGCATTACAGTAATCTAGTCTCCAGGCCATGTATCATATCACACCAGTCCTCAGGTCTTTACATTGGCTCCCAGTTACATTTAGGATTGATTTTAAAGTATTATTACTGGTATATAAATCACTCAATGGTCTAGAGCCTCAATACATTCCAGATATGCTAACCGAATATAAACCTAACAGATCACTCAGATCATTAGGATCACATCAGCTTGAAATACCAAGGGTTCACTCTAAGCAAGGAGCGTCTGCTTTTAGCTATTATGCCAGCCGCAGCTGGAACCAGCTTCCAGATGAGATCAGATGTGCTCCTACAGTAGTCACATTAAATCCAGACTCAAAACACATCTGTTTAGCTGTGCATTTACTGAATGAGCACTGTGTCCCACTGATTACACTGTATTTGATTTTTGCATCGTGTAATCAAACTCGAGGTTCTGTGGGGTGCGGACTGGATCGATTCCAATCCTAAATCTTCCGAACAAATCTTTGGGGTGCGGACTGATGGGGCAGTGAACCCGAGGTTACCCCGTGAGTCAGTCCTACAGCTCCTCCTGTCCGATTTTAGGGAAAAATCGGGTCCATCGGAGAGATCCAATAGATTTCTTAGGGGGCTCGAAAGAACACCACAGACAGTGTAATCAATCACCATGGTAAAATTGGGAGTTGCGAAAAATATAATACACCGTTGTTTTGCCAGATGAGAAGTTTATCTATGTATCACTTTTTTACTCTTTTAATTCCTTTTATAACTGTTTTAGTTTTCCTTGCTTTTATTTTGTGATTATTTTAATTCCTTTCTGTGTAAAGCACTTTGAATTGTAATAATGTATGAAATGTGCTATATAAATAAACTTGCCTTGCCTATTAGTAGCTTTAGTAGTTTTAGCTGTGGTATTGAAGTTGGAATAGAGAATTGTTCAATTTCTCTGGTATCTAAAATGTTGGGTGTCATAACTTTATTTATTACAATACAAGGGTCAAAACAAAATTTACTTTGTGGAGGGGCCAGTGTAAATGGAATAATTTTCGATCGAATCGAAATCTTGTGAATCGGGACCGGGACATCTGAATCGATACCCAGCCCTAACACGAAGCCTAAAGTATGAATTAAATAATAATGCATTTTCGTGAGAATTTTTATTTCAAGTTTTTACTGCAAATGTCACGTCCATAATGCTGGAATTGCCCAAATAGCAAAAATGCATCATAGACAAATGTCTTAATATTACCGCATTTAGGCTTGCTATGGTGGTCGGTGTTACCGGTGGTCAGCTGCAACAACGAGGGAAAAACTCCGATGCCCCCCACCCCCACCACAGCTGGCGAGATAGAATTTGCAAGATAATGTCTATGATAAATAGTGCGTGTAATTTCTTCAGTACCGACAGTAGAACCGATAACTACGGTCTTCCATAATTTAGCTCCAGGGCCCTTTAATACCGGGTTTCGGTAGCCATCCCTACATATGGGTGAGTTAATTTGGATGAAATTCTGTTGTGTTCTGTCTCTTGATTTTTGATAGTGGCAGCTATTGTGAAACTCACCTTCTTCAAGTACTGAGTATGGATGGCATCAAGGTCTTGTCCTGAAGAATCACAGGGCCAAACGCTAGGGATTATATCTCATCTGGTAACAAGAGCATAGCCATAACTTTAGGAACTCTAATGATATCTTTACCCCTGCTATTGCATTGAGAATATAAATTCAAACATTTTAAAGGCTAATATGAGCAATGAGTAAGCTGGCCAGATATCTATGAAAAATAACTTGCATGCCTAAAGTTGTCGACCCCCTGAACCACATTCAGCATTTATAAGTAAAAAGTATTTATCAGTAAAAAATACAAGCATACAAATAAATAAATACCTTTGAGTGGAACAGTATTGTGTGTATATATCAACGACCATGATATCCTGTTATCATAATAGTTAAATTAAGCTTCTCAAGGACTATCTTATTGAAACAACCTGGGGTTAATGACGAGACTTCTTTCAAAAACATAAATCTTACAGACCCCAATCTTTTGAACAGCAGTGTATGTGTACTACTTGGATAGCCTTGGAGATTTTCTTGGCCCGGAGGTCCAGTAGGTCATCCACATGGAATGATCTACGAACATAACATGCAATTTGTCACAGAGCCAACAATATTACATAGGATTTACAATAGGACATAGGGTCTATTACAAGGAACCAAGCTAGAGCAGAGGTGAAATGCAGAAAAGAGAAAAAATAATATACAGAATATAGGCTGTATAAAAATATATATGTTAAGATAACATATTGTGAAATGAATGCATATGAAATTATTATCATTATTGAATGATAATTCACCCTTTGTTGCAGAGGTTTTTTTCTGTCGCTCCGGAAATCACAGATTTGCAAGTGACGTCACCCATTCTTTTAGGTTAAATAAATTAGCTTACTTCCAATCACCCATTGACAAATTAACAGCAAAACAAAACTTTAAAAAACTGTTTAAAAATCTACACAAAGATGTGGTTAAAACCCCAGACTTTAATAAAGAGCTTGTCTATAGTTAACCTGACGTTGACGTAGACTAACCATGTTCCGTAAATGTTTCGCCCTTCACCGCATGCCAGCGACCACTCCTCCGTTGCTGAGAGCCAGACAAGCATGTTTGTGTGATCATTCCCTATGGGAATACCCATTGTACGGTCCACACTTTGATTGATGTCTTTTGGACCAATAGTATTTGAGAATAGTGGGAAAAAACTTCTGCCTGTGTACGGAAGATGATAAGGGTTAACGGTGTTCCGTACAGATAGCATAACTTGATTTCAATTTTTTTTAAATTTAACGGATCAACTGATCGATTTTAACCAAAGAAAACATAATTTAAATGAATAAGAAAGGCGAGTACCTTTTTATTTGGTTAAAATGTAAGTTAATTGCTGCTTTAATAAGCTAGAGGACCATGCGAGTTAGGCATGATTGTGTCGTGATATTAATTATGGCATGCGAGTTAAGCATGAACCATTATGATTATACAATGTAAAAACTTCAAAACATAAATGATCAGGATGTGTGTGTGTGTTTAAGCTATTTACATTTAACATTAAACGGATTAAAAAATACCAGAACTAAACATTAACCTGTTAACATTTTCTGTTTGTCCTATTTACATTGTGTGTGTGTGTGTGTAACGTGAGTGTTATGTGGACTAGAGACCTGCGCGGGACGGATTTTGCGCTGGAAGCTGGAATGCAAAGTACATGCCGTGTTACTTTGCTTAATCTCGGAAATTCTTGACATCGTCTTTTCCACCACTGGAGGACATCATCGGGTCTGTGTGCTTCTAATCCATCCAACTTGATCTTTAAATCTCTCGCTATTTTGGAATCGAATGACACGTCGCTGTCCATGGTATCATCAGCATCCTCCCATTCCGCAAAGTCTTGAAAAGTCCTTTTTGCTGGCGGCGGTTGTAGGTTTTCCTCTGTGTTATCCTCATCAAACCCCAACTCATCAACTAGCACTTTGACGGCATGGATCACAGCTTGTCTTTCATTATCATCAATCATTTTTAACTGATGCAGTTTGGGAGTGAGGAATGTAGCTATTTTGTAAAGCATATGAATTCCATTTGGTGCCGAACTTTTCTGCGACATTAGTTCGTCCAGACATTGCAGACAAGTAGATGCAATTTCACTGAGAATGCAGTCAGTCCTGGCTGCCTCGCAGTGTTTTCTTAGTTTTACGGACCATGGAAGTACTAGAGACGCACTCAGAGCTGTATTGTCTGACTCCAAGTCATTGGTTGCGTTTTTGAACGGCTTCAAAAAAGTCACCAGGGTTTTAAGAATATTCTTGTCAATGCACCCTACTGTGTCATACTGTTTATTATCCAACAGCATTGTTGCAATGTCATCATACTGTTGAAACAGAATCTGGCATTTCAAAATTAGAATTCCATCGTGTTTCCACTGCCTGCTTTAGAGACTTACTCAGTTTCACTTGCAGGCCGGAATGTTTGAAGTAGGTGACAAGTTTTTTCACGTCTTTCAGCAGGTGGCCAACTTCAGGTGTTTTGTCCATCACAGCGGACGAGAATGCATGTGAAAGAATGGTGTTGAGTATGTGAGCGCTACAGTTCAGTCTTGTGAAGCCGCGTAGAGCTGTGACCATGTTCGCTCCTCTGTCAGTGACGAAGACAAGTTTCTTTGCCTTTGATCTATTCCAAATACTCTTAGATTTTGAAATAAGAAAGCTCGAATGTTGTCGCCAGTTTTTGAAGTGCCTGCATCGAATGGGGTTGCAAAGAGCACCCTTGACACCAAGTCGTAATTTGCCTCTATGTAATGTATTGTGGCTGACAGAAAGGAGGTTTTCCGATAGTTTTCGGTCCAGATGTCAGTAGTCACTGCGCAACCATATTTCGCAATTGTGTCGGTTATGTCATCGACCAGACTGATCTCATGAAATGGCGTATGTATGACACGCCAATTCGTATTTCCATTTTTGGCGTGCTATCAACACGCATAATCGCTTTTCAGCGTGTTTATCAACGCCGTTGACTTAACGTTACATTACTGTATATAAATATATGACCTACCCCAACCCCGTCCCTAAACCTACCCGTCACTGGGGTTAATACTATTTATGAGTCTTCCCCTACCATCCTAGGAAAAAAAAATATTGCTCCACAGATGTAGATATGAATTTTGCTTCGTTTCGCTCGGACATTTAACGGCGTACACATACACGCGGAATCACTCGGACGTTTAACGGCGTAGACATAAACACGCAAATGATGACGGTTCATTTCGGCGTGGACATACACGCGGATAGCTCAAAATGCGTATAGATAACACGCCACTTGACTTGAAAGTGGCGTGTATGTTTACGCAAAGTCATGATGTCATGTTGCATCGACAACAGCTCTCCTTTGTGTTTGTGCCCTTTCACTCAGATTTCGCGACAATGTCGTTGGATGAGGAAACATTTCCTTCACATCGAACTTTCCAATCTTGGCTGCTGTGTCAACGAGGTGCTGCGCTAGTTTAATAAAACCCTGGCCAGAGACGGTGTCATAAGGTCTTAGGTCAGCACAAACAAAGTCAACACATTTTTCTGTTGTTACATCTTTTAGTGCACTTGTCACTTTCGATTGACTTGCCGTAAACGTCAGGGAAGTTTGGCCTTTCAAACCGGTGCACACATGACGCTTCAGACCTGAAGTTCCAGACTTGTGCCCGCTGTATGTGAGGATTTTGCTGCATTTGTCACAGCTCGCAAAAGGAAGGTGCTTTCCATCGCTGTCGCATACTACTGAAAAACATTTCCAAATATCAGATTTTCCTTTGTTTGGTTTTGTAGTTTTGCATGTTCCTTTCTTTAATAACGAACTAATATCTGTAGCACTAAACGATCCACCTGAGTCATGCGGTGCAGACATTTTGCCTCTGTGTGGTAGGCTTGGCTGTTCTGCGCCTATGAACCACGCGAGATTTAGCTTCCGACCTTGCGTCTGTAAATCGTTTTTATTTTAGTTATCCTTGTTGCTTGTGCATTAGATATTAGATATTTTATTTTGTTTTATATTTCCCGCAAATAATTTTATTTTCCCGCAACCCGCACACAATAATATCTTGCCGCCCGCACCCGCATTCACCCATCAAATATTGTCCCGCGCCGCACTCGGTTGCGCTGGGTCCCGCGAGACTGCAGGTCTCTAATGTGGACAGACAACATTTATGGCAAAGCCAGTCAGTGTCTTCCTCCCCCCCTGCGCACTTCAAGTGGAACCACAAATGGCACAGATCACATTGGACCCATTCGTCAATGACCTCATCTTCTGACAACTCACCTTCGACTTCCTCTCCAGGGCTGGACTCATTAGAACGTTAGCCAGACTCCCGGGGATTACACCGGCTACCACAAGGTAATTTTTGGGAGCCACTCTATTGCAGGGGGGGCAAGGTGTTTTGAGTGGTGGAGGGAGTGGCTGATGTCGTGTCAGTAGGTTGAGTGATGGATGGTGTGGCTGAAGGAGTGGCGGGAGTGATGGATGGAGTGGTGGGAGTGCTGGATGGTGTGGCTGAAGGAGTGGCGGGAGTGATGGATGAAGTGGCGGTAGTTATGGATGGTGTGATGGATGGAGTGGGGGGTGTGATGGATGAAGTGGCGGTAGTTATGGATGGTGTGATGGATGGAGTGGGGGGAGTGATGGATGGAGTGGGGGGAGTGATGGATGGAATGGTGGTTGTGATGGATGGAGTGATGGATTTAGTGGCGGGAGTGATGGATGGTGTGATGGATGAAGTGGGGGGAGTGATGGATGGAGTGGGGGGAGTGATGGATGGAGTGGTGGTTGTGATGGATGGAGTGATGGATTTAGTGGCGGGAGTGATGGATGGTGTGATGGATGGAGTGGGGGTAGTGATGGATTTAGTGGCGGGAGTAATGGATGGAGTGGCGGGAGTGCTGGATGGTGTGATGGATGAAGTGGCGGTAGTGCTGGATGGTGTGATGGATTGAGTGGTGGGAGTGATGGATGGTGTGATGGATGGAGTGGCGGGAGTGATGGATGGAGTGATGGATGGAGTGATGGATAGAGTGGCGGTAGTGCTGGATGGTGTGATGGATTGAGTGGCGGGAGTGATGGATGGTGTGATGGATGGAGTGGCGGGAGTGATGGATGGAGTGATGGATAGAGTGGCGGTAGTGATGGATGGAGTGGCGGGAGTGATGGATGGAGTGATGGATAGAGTGGCGGTAGTGATGGATGGAGTGGCGGGAGTGATGGATGGAGTGATGGATAGAGTGGCGGTAGTGATGGATGGAGTGGCGGGAGTGCTGGATGGTGTGATGGATTGAGTGGCGGGAGTGATGGATGGTGTGATGGATCGAGTGGCGGGAGTGATGGATGGTGTGATGGATCGAGTGGCGGGAGTGATGGATGCAGTGACGGATGGAGTGGCGGGAGTGATGGATGGAGTGCATTACTCCACAACTTAAACCACACCATCCATCACTCAAACCAGTGACACGACATCAGCCACTCCCTCCACCTCTTAGACACCTTGCCCCCCCCTGCAATAGAGTGGCTCCCAGAAATTACCTGGTGGTAGCCGGTGTAATCCCCGGGAGTCTGGCTGAAGAAGGCAAGCCTATCCAGGCCTGGTCCTCTCTCGTCCTTTACTGTCGTCGTTCCTCCTTTTATGCTCCCAGAGCTCCTCCGTAAGACACTGCAGCGCACAGGTGGTGCTCATTATCAATCACGGCTCTCGGCCTCGTCCTGCTTGCCACAGACGCCCAGCGCCCCTCGCCGGCCGCGAGGTGCTCCCTCACGAGACTGCGCTCTACTCCCCCGGCCGCGGCGCCTGGGGGGAAGGACAGATGAGGCGAGAGAAAGAAGACGGAAGCATGAGGAGCGACAGAGATGAGAGAGAGGAAAAGATAAAAGATAAATAATTTTGGTCCGTCTCCCAAAATGCACTGCCACCAGCTCCTTTTTGTAAAAAAACAACAAAAAACAACAACAACAAAAACATAGGAACATTGTGTGTACATGTGATTCATTTAAAATAGGCTACTTAATTTATTATTCCAATATCCAAATATGATACCAAATCCCACAGAAAAAGGTTTTATATTTGTGCTGTCTTTGCATTTGATCATTGCACATTATAAACAGGACACGCATTATCTGAATAAACGTTAGCCAATACAAACATATAGAAAACTGTTGACAATGGATAGACGGGACCAATCATAGCAAACCGAATCAATTATTCTAAAAACAATATCAAGTTGGCCTATATAATGAGGGGTTTTGTTAACGGTATTTTAACGATTTTTAAAAACACGGATGGATACTACAAAATGCTTTCTGGTATTTTTCATACTAAATGAATATTTAAATGAGGTACTTTAGTTATTATTAACACAATAACATTAAACATTCATGCTACATTTCTCAACACTAAGAATGAATAAATAAATCCTTGTTACTCCAGACTCCCAGTCATCCACAAGTCAGAGCACTTTCATAAAGAGCGATTTCAAGTTTATTTAGATTAAAAATACGCTCTGTCGTTCAAGGTCACTCTGAACAATATAAAGTTAATCCATGGACGTAATTAATTCACGCAGAGGATTAAGTTAAAGGTTCTCTAAGCGATCCTGGGTGACGTCACTTCTTGTTGACGTTCGAACTATTGTCAAACAAAACGGAGGCTAGCTAGACCCTCCCTCCTCCTCATCCGCACACTAACCCCCCAAACCCTTCTTGTCGGTCATTGGCTGGAACAGTTTGTTATGTTTCGGGGAGCGGGTCGCTGCAGTTTGCTTTTGTTGCTGTTTGTGGAGCCTGGGCTGTCTACAGAGATCGCGTTTCTTTACAGTGTGTTCAGAGGACAGGCAGCCAGCGGATAGTGAGGAGATGTTTGCTGTATGTGACAAAAAATGTTTTGGCCTAAAAAACGCGTGACATCGCTTAGAGCACCTTTAACTCAATTCAATATTTCAACTTTCCACATCTCCCCTAGCCTGTACCGTAAGGAGTCAGACGCACCGAGACTACTTTACTACTTTTTAATCATAAGCCTTACGCATTTGTCAATCATCCTTGCTTGATATTTGGGGAATGAACCAGCGCTATGATCGGTCGAACTCTTCTTCTACTACTGTTGCTTGATTGGAGTACAGCGCGTGCATCAGGTTTTTGCATAGTTTAGAGTGACAAATCGTACTTTGAGGTCAAAATGCGTACAGGTTGGCAGGTCTGAGTCTGTTCGATCTCAAATAATGTCTTTTTGATTAAAAAAACATCTCTTTTTCTTACATTTGCTGCTTCTTCTTTCTTCATTCTGTATAAGAAATTCAGGGTTGATCTAACATAGTTTTCAAATTGTAGGTGCTGATACTTCCGGAAATCTGTGAAAGTTTTCAGAAGAGAGCAGATTAATCACGTTTGACCTTTCTTGTTACCATGAAATACAAAGCATTTGTTGCTGTTACTATGACATGAACATTTAATCACTGCTAACATTCATTATCAGTCCCCTGTGTTTCACACTTTGCTCATTCGTCATCAAGGTTTGACACTTATCATTTTACTGACATTTTATGTCAGAGCTTTATATTTTTCAAGCAATGTTATTTCCACTTACTGAAGTTCTTGCATTCGAACATCAATACTTTTTCCTCAGTACTTATTTCATTGTAGAGACAATCCAGTATGTATCCAAAGAAGCATTCAGCTTTTTTTACTTGAGCAAGCACGCTTTCACTTCCTGTAAGCAATACATTTCCAGTGTTTAGTAAAACATCACCAGTCATCAGTGATCTGTGTTCAAAAAGCCAACTTACTTTCAAAGTGAACTTCGTCAAAGTCTGCTAATTTTATCATCAGGGTTTTTGGGTTGATCAGTATCGATTCCAGGTTTACTGGGTAAAAAACCTCATAACTCATGCAGTAATCCATTGCCAGAACGATTTGCCGCATGATGCGTCTCACTGTCTCTCCAGTCAGTCCCCCTCTTTTCCTTCTGATGAACTCACGCAAGTTCACATAGCCAGGAAGATGTTCCATTATCATCACGTATTGGTCTTCCATGATGAAACGGTCATACAACCGTATTATATAGTTGCGAGTTGGCTTTTGCAATTTCAGCAAAGTAGTCCCCTCTATGACAGGCTAAAGAAAAGAGATTGACAAAACATTCGCTAATTTCAAATCCCCAAACGAAAGATGAAAGCATTAGCTATGTTTCCAACACCCTGTTTTTATGCACATTTTTAAGTATCGCATCAGAAACAAGTGATGGTAACAGCAAATGAGAAAAAAAATCCCTTAAGTCGCAAAAAAGTTTCCACACTCGCTTGAGGTGGTTTTCGACTTGAGGGAAAAAGGATTAACGTGAATAATGGGAGATAGAAACGCATTTGCCAAATTAATTTAATTTATATTGAACTATTCAAAATAAAACCATTCTAAGCACATCACACTTAAAACCGAACACATTTATAAGGTTGTTAAAGGTCGTCCCTGCTCGATATGACAGTTTCACCTTACAAACTCTACATTCTGCCTTTATGTTGTCTGTTATTAAAATGCATTCAAATGCTACTTCATTTGCTTGTATTACTGATATTGTTTTGTGACCTAAAATAAAGGATGAAAACACATCAAAATAACATTAAGCTAGAGACTACTTGTTGTGTGGCTGAGCAGTGTAGCGAAAGGATAATCATATTATCCTTGTATTAACATACAAAAATACAACAAGGGAAACCGGCTCTCAGATGGGAACCGACTCTCAGCGTTCTCTTAAAGCAGTCGCTTATTGAGTCGAACGACACACATATTGTTTCCGCTGACGGTGTTTCATTTACTGTTGGTTACTAGGTTACCAATACCACGCCGTCCGCTCAAACCACCTGATGGGAACGCACCTAATTCACTTTTCTTTTTCTTTTTTTTTTAAAGATTTGCTTCACTTATGGATGGAAACCCAGCTAATGTGAAAAAAAAACTTTACATGAACTTTATAACCGATGCTTCTAGGCTTTGGTTGTGTAATTCAGTTATATCTCATACTATCTACATACCAAATTTGACAAGCCAATTCTTACTAGAGATTTTCATGAAGAATAAAGTCACTTACCGTTTCAAATGTTCCACAAAATCTGCGCCTCTCAACAAATTTGATGACAACCTAAAAAATAAAGAAAATGTTTGCAAAGGTAAGTTAAACTTGTACACTATCATCTACAGTCTTTACACTTTTTGATCAAAACTGTAAACTCTGATGTTTATGGCAAGACTCAAAGTTCATAGAAGGAAACAAGAGACAAAATGTTTGGTTATGGAGAAAGAGCAACATACTCTCTGGCCATCCGATCTTCTGATTCCTTTATAGAAGCTATCACCATAACTCAGTTTCTTTCCCACTTCATAAAGAGACTGAAAGTATTCATGTTGCAGTGTCGGTTCATTAGGAAACATTAAGTTCACTGAAAAACACACAGCAACAACGTGTTAACATACAGCATGAGACTGAACGCATCTGTGCAATCCGGTGAGGAGCCGGTATGAGTGGAGATTACAAATAAAACCAGAACAACAGATTGAAATGGACATGACTCCAGTGGTACGTGATACGCAGGGTATATTTACCTCTTTAGTAAAAGTAGCATATATATTTCATTAATGTAACCGTGGCAGCAGGGGGTTGTTGCTATATTGAATTGTCTCTAGAGCTAGGGGTGTAGAAATCACGGTTTATTCTAGACTACAGCACTGCATGATAACTGGAGACTCACGGTCTGTTGGCTCAGCTGGATCTGTGGCTGGAGTTTTTGGGGCAGGCACACAAGGAAACACTTTACTCATAAAGGTTCGGAAGTCACGCTTTAAGGCTTTCCTTGCTGTCTGGAAACGAGAACGGCCTTTCCTCCCTTTTGTGTGTTTTTCTGAAAGCAAAGAATATTGATTATGTAGGAGCCATTTATAGGTTATTCCATATTGTCTTATATTTTCCCTTCTTGTCTGTTTTCTGGAGTCTGTGTGTAAAGCCACGGGTGTCTAATGAGATGGCGAGGTTTGCTGGGAGCACACAGACTTCAGACCATCTTTCTCTCCTTCAACATTTTTGATGCTCTTTTAATTTACAGTTTGAATTGCTTTGTACTTTAATTACAACGTTATGTTACATCAGTTTTTTTTTTTTCAAGATTAATAAACGAGCTGTGATTAACTTCATTTTCCTGGACTTTATGGAGATATCAAGGAATCAACAAAGAGGTGTCTGAAACTTCCCCGCAGTGAACCCAAGAAGTGACTTTAAATGGAGTAAAGGTCACTACAGATTAAACATCTTTTTTTATCAGCACAGATTAGGGATGGGTGATATATTATCGTTTGCGATACACCGATAAAAATCTCCCCACGATAAGAATTAGTCTTCCCGACCCGCGGTAATAACGATAAAGCCTGGTTGATGACGTATGTGTTTGGGACCCGTTCGCAGCTCACGTGCAGAGCGAAAACAACTATGGCGCAGAGGACGTGAAACTGAGGCGAAGTTCATCGCTAAACGAGGAACTAACTACCTCTATAATCTGGAACTGGTACACAGATATTTCACTCGCCGAACACTGACTGAGTGCTGGAGAGTTTCGCTCTCCGTCAAGCCATCCACAAAACGCACTATTTCAGTTCATCCCAATGAATTCACAGTGTATCTGACGCACAGTAAACACTAGTTTGAGACGCCCGACTCGCCGTCGCTCTCCATGCAGAGTTGACGTGCTACGTGTAAACGATATTATTTGTATTGTCCTGTGAATATACTGCTAATAATGCAGTTCATTAAAACTATTCAGCCTTTATGAGCAAGAAACTAATGCGCAAACGGCAATCTCATCACTTTGATTACAGCAAATTAGTTTGATCGAATGCCGACGTGATTAATATTCATCAACCTGGCAGCTCATCAATCCTTAGTGCGGTTTATATTGTTATTAGTAGCAGAATTCGTAGTAGTATTATCTTATCAGTATTATTGTTAGTTTTTTTAACAGAAACACCGACCGACAATGTCTTAAGCAACACCAGTCCTAATTTCAGCTAAAATGACAAATATGCATTCATACTGTTGTTACCAAGTTTGAGTTGTGTGAGAAGACACCCAGTAATCGGGTCCCACTGTTATTTCTGCATACATGTGAGTTTTGATTTGTATTAATGTCCTCAGTTACCTGCGGGGTTGTTCTGCACAGGCGCATCTGTAGCAGCGCTGGTCGATGGTTGAGCTTTGCTGCTGCTCTCCATCTCCTCAGGTAAGAAGTCACCCACAAACACATCGCTGCTGCTGCTCTCCATCTCCTCAGGTAAGAAGTCACCCACAAACACATCGCTGCTGCTGCTCTCCATCTCCTCAGGTAAGAAGTCACCCACAAATACGTCGCTGCTGCTCCTCTCCATCTCCTCAGGTAAGAAGTCACCCACAAACACGTCGCTGCTGCTGCTCTCCATCTCCTCAGGTAAACATTCAAATGCATCCACGAACACGTCGTATCTGCTGCTCTCCATCTCCTCAGGTAAACATTCAAATGCATCCACGAACACGTCGTATCTGCTGCTCTCCATCTCCTCAGGTAAACATTCAAATGCATCCACGAACACGTCGGTCCTGCTGCTCTCCATCTCCACAGGTAAGTTTGCAAGCATGTTACCTATTGTTTGTATCGAGACTGCAATTGTAAACTGTATTTCACTACTGTGTCACTCACTCACTCACTGCGTGTTTACTTTGCACTACAAGAGCTCCCAGCCTGTGACGTCATGAACAGAACTTACTGCATGTGACGTCACATGACCCGTCAAGCGAATCTGCTGTTAAGCGAGATTTAAGCGAAAACACATTTAAACCGTCATCATTTACTCACCCTTGTGTCGTTCCCATCACAAATAAAGATATTTTGACTGAAATCTTCGACTGACAGTCAAGGTATAACACTTTGTCACTTCAAAAAGTTCACAAAGAGATCGTTAAACTAATTTGTATGAATCGAGCGGTTTAATCCACGATTTCTGAGACCCGATCGCTTAAGATTAACGTTAACGATCAGAATGGATTTAAGCCTTACTCCATTTCATGCAAATAATATCTACAACTCTGTAAACTCAGCATAAATTAAATACAATCTTCCTTGTCTTACACTGCATTTTCATAATTCACCTGCCTTTAGTAGCCTACAGGGTGTTTTTGATAATGGGACAAGAAGATAAGTCTCTGTCCAAACGGACCAATGTTTCCATTCCCCCAGACAGTAACTTACATGCTAAACTCTCAATAACACTCAAATAAACGCATTTTTCTTGAGGGAGCATCTTTCCCCTGGAATCAGAAGAGATTTCACTGTTATCTTCAGGGTCTGATTCAAAGGGGCCGGGAATTACACGTCGTCGTCTTTTCTTTTATATATATTTGCAGTAGCATTCCAACGCGTTTTGTTGTTGTTTACGTCCTTGAAATGGTTTTATATACAATAGGTTAGCCAGGGTTAAGATGATTTTTTTCTCTTCTATTCTTAAACGTAATGCTTATTGTAATGAAGTTATTATTCAATAATTCCATGAATTATGTACATTTCAGACGATTATCGTTAAAACCTATAGGCAATTTGAATTCATATTGTTGCTATAACATCTTTAATTAAAATACAGGCAGTAAAATATTTAAATATTCACATGCTTGTCATAGAATAAACTTACATTCACATTAAAACTAAACATTAAAAACACAACTTTAAATAAAAATTGTTGATTTAGTATCTGACATTAATGACACTTCATTCTGTATGGTAAACCTTTATCTAAATATGTTACATTTTAAATTACACAATTATAAAGAAAGTCAAATAACGGTTTGTCAAATGATTAATTGTTTACTTCAAACTACTTAGAATATTTAACTAGTGAAAATCAGTGTTTTCAAAATCAAGAATCATTTAAATAGTTTAAAATAATTAGTATTCATTTTTATCAATAGTTTATATATAATGGATAATATTTTTAATGTTCAAATTTCTAATTGCATGAGATTTAAAAAATAATAATAATTATAATAATATATATATGATAAAGTTTGAATAGTATTTCAGAATCAGAAATCACCCTGGCAGAGCAGCAACACCATTAAAGACTAAAGAAAATTTCACACTGCAAACAGCAATGTGTTGCACTATGCCGGTTAAATGGTATGTGCAAAAATGGGTTTATTTTCAAATGAAACATTATTCATAGAAAAAAATATATCATAAAAAAAACATTAATATCTGTGAATAAACTACATCCTGAACCTAGAATGTCATGAAGCACAGCAACTTTTCAAACAAACATAATAGGATTATGACAGCAGTAACGAACATTTAAACAACCGGAGAAGCTCAAAGTTAACCAAGCTCTAGAACCCAACCAATCCAGCAGAACCCGACAGAGACCGATCCGAGCACACGGACCCGTTCGCCCGAGAGGACCGTGAGCCTTTTGACTGAAGACTGACTGAACTCGCTGAGCGAGAGCCTCCGCTGGCCCTCTGACGGCTCGAGGGGTCCGAGGACATCCGGCTCTGCTCCGGGGCCTCAAACTCAAGAGGCTCCTGTAACGTTTGGGAGGAACGACACAAGCCGACTGGAGTTAGAGGCACTTCGGGTTGGGAATGAGGCTGGGGAATGTCTTCAGCGTTAGCAGGAGGTTCTGAGTGAGTCTTTGATTCAGGTCGAGGGACGTCTGCCATCTGTGTGGAGATTCGAGAAATAATAATAATGATATAAATAAAACAATAAATACACTATCATTCAAAAGTTTGGTGTAAGTGAGATTAATGATTTTTTTTTTATTACTCCGCTTATTTGTTAGGACTTCCCAATCGGAATAAAAATGTTTATGTTTTTGAAAGAAGTCTCTTCTGCTCACCAAGGCTGCATTTATTTGATCAGAAATACAGTAAAAATAAATGATAGTCGAATTAATAGTCGATCTCCGAATGCGAATGAACTGACTCCATATGAGGATATCCTCCATATCCCTTTTTAAAATACAAGGTCAATATTATTTTTCACTAACGACAAAACAACAAATTATCCGTGAATTTATATGGAACTTTTAGAAGCTTTCCATCTTTACTCTCCTCCTTGTTACGTTGCATTCGGAGATCGACTATTTTTGACTGCCGGCGGCCGGAAGCAACAACAGCTACAGTGAGCTGTTCAAAACCTTTCTTTTTACTGCGGACACATACAAAATCTTACTGACCCCAAACTTTTGAATGGTAGTAAATAAATGTTCATTTTTTATTAAATCATTTTTGAATGTGTCACGGCTGAAGTCTCCCTCCTCTCCTCGTTTCTCTGGTTCTCTCGGCTGATGTGTGTCCGCTCTGTTGAGGAGAGCTGAGGATGCCCAAGAAGCCCGAAGTCTGATTGGTCAATTCCAGCCATAGACGCAAACCGGCCAAGCCTAACAGGAAGAAGTTCTCAATTAATCCCAACTAAATCTTAAAAGATTAGAAAGGCATCACGACTTCTGAAGAAAAAAGGCACAAAATTCATACAGTAGATGTAAAAATTTCAGATATATTAGATATCTGGTAACGGATCAGACAAACCCGGCATCTTTCAGCAGGTCCAGGAAGGCGTGGAATTTGTGGAAGGAGGATTCGATGCTTTCCAGCACATGTTCATCATCTAGAACAGAGGCGTTGAGATGGGCTTCAGACAGGGATTGATTCAGACTGCGCAAACGCTCATTCTCCAGTTCCAGCTACAGGAAGAGACATGATGAACATTACTTTCTGAAATGGTACTATTCATTTTGCCAACAGAATGACTGGAAATACTTGTACCTCCACCAGGCGAGAGTTGGTCTTCAGTCTGGTGTTCCTCTCCTCTGCCAGCCTCAGCCGACACTCTTCTAGCTCCACCTGTGGGTGAGCGGAGGAAGTGCACCACATTATACTTCATGTGTACAGTGGCACCACAATATCTAACTGTATATTAAGGCCATGCTTAAAAATGTAAGAATGTCTTTACATTAGATATAATATATACACCAAGTGCCACTGTACATATAGTACACTTTTTGGGCATTTTCTTTTTTCTTGTTGTTATATTAAGACCACAATAAAACTGTTTGGAAAACTTTATCATCACTATCATTGCTACTTTCATTAATTGGATTATTTTTACTATTATTATATTGTCCCAGACTTTCTGTCTTCAAACTATGAGTTAATCATAAAAATAAGAACTATTACATGATTATTACATATTTATGATTAAATCTAAACAGAAGGACATGATCATACGCCATTACCCACCACACCGAACAATTTAGCTTTGTTTTTATTTATTTTTCTTAAATTTGTGTATTTGTTTACCAACAGTGTGAGTGCATAGCTTGAGATGAAACATGAGATACGACTTAAAAAAATGTAGGGAAAAGTATACACTGTTGAAAAATGTTACTGGACAAATTAAATAAACAGTCTTCAGAGTTTATTTTCTAAAGGGCCACTAGTGGCTCATACTGTACACTACCGGTCAAAGTTTTGGGAATAATTAAGATTTTTTTATGTTTTTGAAAGAAGTATCTTCCGCTCACCAAAGTTTTATCAAAAATACTGTAAAACAGTAATATTGTGAAATATTATTACAACTGTTTTCTATGTGAATATATGATCAAAGCTGTATTTTCAGCATCATTACTCCAGTCTTCAGTGTCACATGATCCTTCAGAAATCATTCTAATATGAGGATTTGATGCTCGAGAAACATTATTATTATCAATGTTGAAAATAGTTGTGCTGCTTCATATTTTTATGGAAACCGTGATACACACCACTATTCAAAAATTTGGGGTTGGTAATTTAAAAAAAAATCAAATAAAAGAAATTATTACTTTTCAATTTTCATCAGACATTAAATTGTTTAAAAGTGACAGTAAAGACATTTATATTGTGACTATTTCAAAAAGATTTCTATTTCAAATAAGCACTGTTCTTTTTAAACTTTATATTCATCAAAGAATGTGTCCCTCTTTCCAACATTTCGTGTTTTCCATATTGATAAGCATTATTAATATATTAGCACCATTAATAATTGATAACAAATGAGCAAGAAATCGGCATATTAGAATAATTTCAAAAGGATCATGAGACTGGAGTAATGATGCTGAAAATTCAGCTTTGATCACAGGAATACATTTCTTAAAAATATATTGAGATAAAAACAGTTCTTTTAAATTGCTGTAATATATATATATATACACTACCGTTCAAAAGTTTGGGGTCGGTACGATTTTAAATACTTTTAAAAGAATTCTCTTCTGCTAACCATGGCTGCGCTTATTTGATTAAAAATACAACAAAAATCAGTTATAGTATTAAATATTATTCCAGTGTAAATCAGCTGTTTTCTGTGTGAATATATAGTAAAGTGTAATTTATTCCTGTGATCAAAGCTGAATTTTCAGCATCACCAGTGTCAGTGTCTTCAGTGTCAAATGATCCTTCACAAATCAGTATAATATGAGGATTTGATGCTCAAGAAACATTTATTATTATTATCAATGTTGAAACAGTTGTTGGTCTGTCAGTTGTAGAGTTTTTTTTTTTTTTTTTTAGGATTCTTTGATGAATAGGGTTAGGGTTAGAAAGAATCTTTTGTAACATTATAAATGTCTTTACTGTCACTTTCGATCAAATTAATTATTCCTTGATAAATAAAAGTATTGATTTCTTTCCTCCAAAAAATAAAAATAAAATTCTCACTGACCCCAAACTTTTGAACAGTAGTGTATATTTTACTGTGTTTTTCTTCATACAAATGCAGCCTTAGTGAGCACACGAGACTTTCAAAACTTTAACTTTCAGAAACTCATAATTATTTCAAACTTTTGACTGGTAGTGTATATTCACGTTACCTCTCTGAATAGTCTCTCATAATTAAAATGACATTTTGTTTTCCTCGCTGTCTTACCAAGCCTCCTCCTGCAATACACTCATGACACACATCAATCGCACAGACTGTGTTACCTGTAATCGGCTGTTCTCTGTCTGTAGTCTTCTGAACTGGAAGCTTGTGATTTTCTCCTGAGGACTCGGTACATGTGCATCATCCCCCTCCTCGGACTCGGACTCAGTCTCCACCGTTACCCTCACAGAGGTGGCGTTCTGATGAACAAAACCATCATGACAACCACATTAACAATAACAACAACTACAGAGCAACAAATCAGCAATTAGTAAGTCCCTTTTGATAAAAGTGCCTGCTAAATGAATAAAGTCAATGCAAAAACATCATTTACATAAACATAAAGCAATAAATCAGCCCTTACTTGAAAACTCTGGTCTGGCATCCCAGCCTGTGACGCACCTCTTTATAGATCGACAAAGAGAGACACGTTCATGTATCTTATTGACTTGAATGGAAAAGCAGATCTGAATTCTATGAGGCAACTCTTCAGGGGTCTCATTTATAAAACTGTGCGTAGGATGCTTCCTAAAAGTGTACGTCCGCCTGAAAGTCAAAAATCACATACGGCAAAAAATATTCAGACTCCTAAAACCGTGCGTAGAACCTGCGCAAAATTCCCTTCATAAATCCCAGTCAGCGGAAGATTGTGCGCACATGAGTCTCAATCTTTTCCAATGGCCAAATAGTATTCTCAATTGTTTAATATTTTTAATGGAAACAGATAGGCCTAATTCTGCATTACTGATTGTTTGCACGAAAATATTTTCTCAGACCATGAGTTCTGCTATTATCATGCGCTAAGCAATCCTCGCTGTAGTTAAAACATTAAAACACAGCATGCCACAGAAAAAGTGTTCCAAAGCATCGCATCCAGCACAAATATTTCTATCTATTAGAATATAAAAAATGTTGTAAAATGTTGATTTCATGTCATTTAAGTGCTTAATGAGAATGGCATATTTAATCTAAGTGTGTATATCAGATGTAAAACATAGTTTAAATCATTATTTTATTTTATTTAAACTGTTATTAAAGGACAACTCCGGAGCAAAATTAACCTTTGGTCTTATAACACATTGGTACCTAGTCAACCGTTCTCTGAGATTTGTTTTCATGATAATCGAATGTAAAGAGTTTTATCTCTAAAAACTGTTTAGCGTATAACGCTAGTATATAGGGCATAGAGTAATGAAAAATAAAAATCGCTAGTTAATACCACTAACAAGGCTCAAAATAGCCCCACACTAACACAGTAACATAATGAGGGTCCTTACATGCAAACCGAAGCATTGAGAACTTTGTAAGTGTACAGACCGTTTAATAAGTAGTTAATAGTCAAGTCAAGTCATCTTCATTTATATAGCGCTTTTAACAATGGAGATCAATACCTTGTTAGTGGTATTAACTAGCGATTTTTATTTTTCATTACTCTATGCCCTATATACTAGTGTTATACGCTAAACAGTTTTTAGAGATAAAACTCTTTACATTCGATTATCATGAAAACAAATCTCAGAGAACGGTTGACTAGGTACTGTGATAGAAAATTTAAGCTGAATATTAAGAAAACCATGTTTTAACATTTGACCTTGTTTAACCTGCTAAATCTCTAAAACAATGTTCTAAGACATTCTGTATTTTACATGAATGTATGTGTGTCGAACCCCTGACTGTGTGTATAAATAACAAATATGCGAAATGAGACTAGACAGATGACTAAGTTAGAACTTATGATCAATGAAGTAATCATTAAAACAAATTCTTCTCTACCCAGTAACAGAAGAGACTGTAAATGAATAACCAATCAAATTAATGTCATTATGCCGTACCTCCCTATTGTATAAAAACTGTTGTTTCCGTGTTTTCGGTGGGATTCTCAATGGAAATTGTCTGAGATCCTCCGGCCTTGTTTATTCTTGGGAGATTCTCTGAGAAATGCTCGAGAACTCCTGGCCGTAATAAAGAACATTTATAGGACAATTACTCAAGTCTGTCTGTCATTTAGGCTGCGCAGCAAAGTTAGTTAGAAGAACAAGTTATTGAGCGAATTGAGTTATTGAGACCTTACTACCAAGTGATAGTGTGGGGCAAGTTAAGAACACTAGAGACCTTATTACCAAGTGATAGTGTTCAATAAGGGACGAGACGTCGTTCGACTCTTAGGCGGGGTTAGATTGTGTCAACCAGCGCGTTCAGAGGTAACTCAACTGAGTATAATATTTTCAGGTGTCAAGGACACCAGGTTCAAACTAAGTCAGGTGCGTAAAGGGAAAATCCGTAACAGTACCAATGTGTTATTAGACCAAAGGTTCATTTTGCTCCGGAGTTGTCCTTTAACTATTATTGTCAGTCCCTCAGCTCACCATCGGTGTCGCCAAACTGCTCCGTCTCCAAATTGTTTGTACCGGTACGCATGGGTCAGAGTTTGCGTCCAGGTGCGCAAATTTTCCTGTCATGTTTGTTTTTATAAATCACAACTTATGCGTGGGAAGTGGCGTACGGCTCTTTCAGGGCACGTTTTGTGCGAGGCCCCAGTTCCTGTCCTGTCTGAAACCGATCCTGAGACTGATATCACTTATCATGTGCTTACCTCTGTAAGCCCGCCCGTGCAGCAGTGCGCCATGGGACGTACCCCACTGACCCAGGCCGAGGAGGCCTCCACACAGAGTTTACTGAGGACCGGCGAGATCCTGCGGAGAATGATGGTGAACAGTCCAGTCAAACAGACTAAACATCTCACTGCTAGAAAAAACTAGCCAAGTAACTCAAATACCGATTCGATAAGTAGCTTTCCCTGCGTTCCTCCTCCTCAACTGCCGTGACTGATCAAGAGTGTCTTTAGGAGAAGAAGGTTTAAGCCACAGATACTGGAACACACAACACACTGACAATGAGGACGGCACATGTGATCAACTGACTGTTAGGGTGATGATACACAGGGCAACGTTGCGGGGCAATGTTGCCGTCAACGGGCAACCACGTGAGACACAGGGCCCACGACCGACCTAAACTATCCAGATAGAAATTTATTGCACATTTTCAATGGGAAAGTGCCCAAGCAACAATCGCTCGGCAAGATTGCCCAGCAACATTGCTCAAAATGTTGCCCTGTGTATCATCACCTTTAAAGATATTCATTACATTTTAATCAAGAAACAACAGATTCATGTAATATCTCATAATCTAAAACATTTGCAAAAGTTTTCAGACCTGTGAATCATGGCTTTTGGCGTTCATGAGAACTTTTTTGAGCACAGCTTTCACCACATTATTATCTAAAAGAAAAGGAAAGCGTTGACAAAGTAATGTGAACATGATTTGGAGTTTGAACACGTTGTCTCAGAGTGCAGGTGCTGGCCAAACATCCTCTTCTTGAGGAACTGTGATCATTTTATACATTAGAATATTAAAGCCAACATTAAATCCATGGGATTTTTATTGACCACTCAGGAACTTCAAATTCAGTGCAGAATTCTCTCTTGTAAACCATATCAGATCAAATAGAGCTGATGTGGAAACCAGGAGAAACATTGTGCCATGAACGAACAAGTTATAGAAGGCTTTTCAATCGACAAATCACCAACATTCATCATGGATTTAATGTGGTAAAGCTAACTGTAACCATGGTATTGTGGCAGAAATAGGTTTTACATTATTCATTTCTGGATTCGTCCAACCTTTTGAGAGTGAAATACAAGCACTTTTCAAGGGCTTTTCCATAAAGCCCTGCACAGGCCTCAAATCTAGACCCTAGCCGATCGACAGATTATCCGAATTCTCTGCCCGAGTCGGACTGGAGCCAGCCATTACACAGCCTATACTACTGTTGCAGCCATCAAAATAGTTCAGTATTGATTTTAATGGCAAAGTAGTTATATTTCATTCTTTTCATTTCTTTATTAAAGCTGCAGTCCGGCATTTTTCCTCTTTGTCGCCATCTCTGTTCGAAATCTGCAATTGCAGTCATTCGCGGAATTATCAACTTTACGTGAGTTGTACTTCAACACCCTCGACACGGCACAGCGCGGATGAACACAGTGTTTGAGGAGAGTGTGCGGCTGTCAGTCACCACGCCGGTGTGGATACTGGCATTCAGAATCACAGATTATTCTTTTTGGAAGTATGACCAACATACGAATTTTCACCGGAAAATGTCATCTGAACTAGTAAGAAACATCCACTTTTGTTCTGGTTCTGACATTGCAGTAAATCGCGCTGATTAAATCTAACAATCGCTTATAAGTTATCGATCACGCAAAACCGTGCAAATTATACTTTGTTCTCAAATTGTTAAATGTTAACAACGTAAGCAATGCGTGACTACATGTAATGCCCTTCCGATATTATCCTTGTTTTCGCATGGGTCCGGTTGCAGTCTCTTTTTTTCTGTCGCCACTCCGAAGTCCGAACGAAGTCTTTTGCATTTTACAGCGGGTGAGTCTGTTGTCACTGGTGATCGTCGTTTGAATATTTCTGGATCCGCCATCAAATTGATCAGTTTAATTATATCAAGTGCTGTGAGAAAAGGCTATAAATCTCCACCTCCAACATCCTCACACGCAATATAGCTTATACTAGCCGAGACTCTTCTTTATTACTGGTATATAAATCATTTAATGGCCTAGGACCTCAATACATTGCAGATATGCTCACTGAATATAAACCCAACAGAGCACTCAGCTCATTAGGATCACATCAGCTTGAAATACCAAGGGTTCACTCTAAGCAAGGAGCGTCTGCTTTTAGCTATTATGCCAGCCGCAGCTGGAACCAGCTTCCAGAGGAGATCAGATGTGCTCCTACAGTAGTCACATTCAAATCCAGACTCAAAACACTTCTGTTTAGCTGTGCATTTACTGAATGAGCACTGTGCTACTGTGTCCGACAGTTTGTACTGTATTTTATTTTATATTCTAAACTGTTTTAATTATTATTTCTTTTGATTGTTTTAATTTCTTTGCTCTTAACTGTTTTAATTATTCTTATTTCTTTTGATTGTTCTATGTAAAGCACTTTGAATGACCGTTGTGTATGAAATGTGCTATATAAATAAACTTGCCTTCTTTATGTGTACAGATGTGATGTAATGACTCAATATAGTTTATACTAGCCGAGACTCCTTCTTTATGTGTATAGATGTGTGTGAACAGATGTGTGTGTACAGACATGTGTGTGTACAGACGTGTGTGTACAGACACGTTTGTGTACAGATGTGTGTGTACAGATGTGACGTAATGACTCAATATAGCTTATACTAGCCGAGACTCCTTCTTTATGTGTATAAATGTGTGTGAACAGATGTGTGTGTACAGACATGTGTGTGTACAGACGTGTGTGTACAGACGTGTGTGTACAGACATGTTTGTGTACAGATGTGTGTGTACAGATGTGACGTAATGACTCAATATAGCTTATACTAGCCGAGACTCCTTCTTTATGTTTACAGATGTGTGTGTACAGACATGTGTGTGTACAGATGTGTGTGTACAGACATGTGTGTGTACAGATGTGACGTAATGACGCAAAGACATGCTCGAATTTCCCGCGGAAATCCACCAGTACCACTGGAATTAAAAACGTTATTACAAGCTTACCGCTTTGAATCGAGCTAAGGCAAGCAGATAGCGTTGAACACTGGCTGGTTACGTGTTTTATCAAATATGTATTTTGGACAATTTTTAACCCAAAAAAAGCTACGGACTGCAGCTTTAAGTTAATTTAGAAATATGTTCAGAGCATTTTTTGTTTGTTAAATTGAAGTGTTTTCAGGTGATGACCAAGATGCCAGTAGCAGACAGTGAGTTGACCACATGTTTGATCAATTCAGCCTCTTTAGCCACGGGTATTATTTAGTTTTGTCTGACAAACAAAAAACATACAGGGTTGCATTACCAAGGATCACAGTTTCAGCAAAAATCTTCTTTACTGTTCTCCTGAAGATCATCAATCGTCTTGGATGGCCCGAGGATGAGTAAATTAGCATTTTTGGGTGAACTATCCCTTTAAGCAGTGCGACTGTTTTCAACATTGATAATAATCTAAAGGATCATGTGACACCGAAGACTGGAGTAATGATGTTGAAAATTCAGCTTTGCCATCATATGAAAAAATTACATTTATAAATATAGCTGCAAGCAGCCATTACCGGGGCCAAGCGCAAAAGCAGACGACAAGACATGCCAACATGGCTGGGAGTTTCAGACCAAATGCAGCAAGGAGCAGTTAAAGACATTTAAAGATGAATTTAGGCAAAATGGCTTAAATTATATATACAATAAAATTATTTAACGGTTTATCACTTTCGACCAATAGGTGGCGCAGTTATGAAATCGATGCGTTGTGAACAGAGTGAGGTGACAATGACACATACAAAGTTTGGTGTCAAAATGTGAAGGCATTGCAGAGATAAAGCCTGAATAGTCATTTTGGCAGCATGTCTCAACTTTGATGCTGTGGTATACGAAAACGGTTTCTTCTATCCTCACGAAATCCATAACTTTTAGTCAGCACGGTCTGGAGATGATACGGTTCGATTTTGGTGAAAATCGAACCGACGGTCTAGGAGAAGTTTGAAAAAGAAGGTTTTAAAAGAAAATAAAGATGGCGGACAGGAAGTTTGGCTGATTATGGCAAACCTGGTATCGATGTTTTGGGCATAACCAAAGGGATCTATCAAGATCAGTGTCATTACAATAGGCAAATTTATTCAAAGTTATTAGCATTTTTGGAAATTAAATTATAACTTTTTACCAAAAGGTGGCGCTGTCTGGAAATCTTTTGATTACCTTCAGGGCATGCTGCTGATGGCACATTCTGAGTTTCGTAATGTTACAGCAATGCATTCGTTAAGTATAGCATTTTACATCACAATACTGTTTTAAAGTCAATGGGAATTTCATGTTTTGTTCTATTATAGCGCCACCAAGAGGCTCAGTCCCACCGTTTTTTCTTTGTGTCCTCAGAGTGAGCCCATACATCTGTGTCAATTTTGGTGAAAACATCTCAATTCGCTTAGAGATTTATGTGAAAAAACAAGTCAAAAATGACTGACACGTGACTTTGATTGAATTTTACTACCCCTTCCAGAATAATAATAGTAACCGAAAACAGATACAATAGGTGCCTCCGCACCTTCGGTGCTTGGCCCCTAAATATATTCAAATAGAAAGCAGTTATTTCAGATTGTAATAACATTTCACAATATTACTGTATTTTTTAATTAAAATAAATGCAGCCTTGGTGAGCAGAAGAGACTTCTTTCAAAAACATTAAAAAATCTTCCTGACCCCAACCGCAAAGTTTTGGATGAGTTACCGATGAGTGGGTTTCTCCTGATGTCAAGCACACACAGAGTGGAATTGGACTGAAGCATCTTCTCTAGATCTTGCGCTCCTTCGTTCGAGATCCCACAGCGCTGCAGGTCCACCGCTAGAGGAACAGAAGGTGGAAATGTGGGTCTATGTGTGCTAGTCAAATATACCGTACATGCCTGTGTGAGAGTTGTCAAAAAGTACAGACTCCGGTAACAAGTCGGTACTGAAATTTTAAAAATGTGAAATTATAATTTTTTTAGTGCTGTTGAATGGATTCTTAAAATACTTAAATAACTCTTAAATACCTCTGATTGGCCATTGTGTTCACGCACTCAACATATATGTCTGGGATTGGCTACAATGATCAACAATGACATCTTTGACATTCTTCACCGAGCGCTTACACGGATACACACTATATTAGCTTACACTAATATATCCACTGATATACGGATCCGCTGACCCGCCTTCAAATGCTCCCGTGTGTATGTGTAAGCGCTCGGTGAAGAGCGTCAAAGACAACATGTTTTTGAGCCAACAAGAGACATAAGTTGAGCGCGTGAACCCAATTGCCAATCAGAGACATATATGTTGAGCGCGTGAACCCAATTGCCAATCAGAGACATATATGTTGAGCGCATGAACACAATGGCCAATCAGAGACATATATGTTGAGCGCATGAACACAATGGCCAATCAGAGACATATATGTTGAGTGCGTGAACACAATGGCCAATCAGAGACATATATGTTGAGCGCATGAACACAATGGCCAATCAGAGACATATATGTTGAGCGCATGAACACAATGGCCAATCAGAGACATATATGTTGAGTGCGTGAACACAATGGCCAATCAGAGACATATATGTTGAGCGCATGAACACAATGGCCAATCAGAGACATATATGTTGAGCGCATGAACACAATGGCCAATCAGAGACATATATGTTGAGTGCGTGAACACAATGGCCAATCAGAGACATATATGTTGAGCGCATGAACACAATGGCCAATCAGAGACATATATGTTGAGCGCATGAACACAATGGCCAATCAGAGACATATATGTTGAGCGCGTCAACGCAATGGCCAATCAGAGACATATGTTGAGCGCGTGAACACAATGGCCAATCAGAGACATATATGTTGAGCGCATGAACACAATGGCCAATCAGAGACATATATGTTGAGCGCATGAACACAATGGCCAATCAGAGACATATATGTTGAGTGCGTGAACACAATGGCCAATCAGAGACATATATGTTGAGCGCATGAACACAATGGCCAATCAGAGACATATATGTTGAGCGCATGAACACAATGGCCAATCAGAGACATATATGTTGAGTGCGTGAACACAATGGCCAATCAGAGACATATATGTTAAGCGCATGAACACAATGGCCAATCAGAGACATATATGTTGAGCGCATGAACACAATGGCCAATCAGAGACATATATGTGACCCGATCTGGCGAAATGAGTCGGAAGTCGCAACGTTCTATTTTAAGATATGGGCCGATTACGTGGAAAAACAATGAAATAATAGATTTTTTTTTTTTTTGCTAATTTCAAAGAACAGACATTCAAAAATAATCTCCCAAAGTTTCGTAGTCCAGATAATTGAGTAAAGGTATTTAAATTGCTATTAAAGTGTACAAAGTTTAACTAAATTCGCTGGAAATGAACATTGCTTTTCTCAACTCCTCTCGTCACCTCTGAGCATTTCCCGGGTATCCCCTGAAACGTCACTATCTCTGCTCTTTAAATGGTGTTACACGTTGTATAGAACCAATCAAAAAGCTTAGAAATCTACACAAATGCTGATCATTTGTCGATGGGAAGCCGTTTCGACTGACCGGCACGCGATTGGTCCAGCCACCCTCCTGTCAGACTCGCAGCGAGCGCTCTGTGTAATAAACAAGCTAGCAGATCTCCTCAGAAAGATTAAATATTATTAATTTGAGAAATGTCGCTGTCAAAAGCGAGCAAAGTTGCCAAAGCGTCATCAAGCCCCCTGGCCATTGCACACTGAGTCCGCGTTTTTTTCGTATGCGTTTTTTCGTATTGATTCGGTGGCTCCGAATTGTCAAAACACCATTCAAACTGCTTGCTACGGATGCAAAAAACTTACGATTGTTTTTATATAACGGATGAAAGTTTCGTAGTGTGCACGCGTGATTGACATAACGTGATTGACAAATGTGAATGAGTGTAGCTATTTATCTGCAAGGAGAATCCATTACAATGTGTTTGATTAACCCAATATTTAAATGTTGGTATCTCCGTTATGAATTTGTTACGCTGTTATTGTCAACTAGCTAAGATATGATTGCATAGACTAGCATTATTTGATCTCTGTTTCCTTGTCTCTCTGCCTCTCACTTTCTCTCACACACACACACACACACACACACACACACACACACACACACACACACCCTCTCTCTCAAGCAAAAATGTAGCACCTCTGTTCAATCTTTCTGATTTTAGTACATTTTTGTAAAAGGTAGGCCTACTGTTAAATTATTTATTCAAATAAAAACTTTTAAAATAATTTGAGCTTCAGCCTGGTTTAATAGCATTTACATATTAATGTCTTTGGTCATATTAAGCTGTAAAATAAATAGTTTATCCCTTTAAATGTAATGGATTTTGAAAGATGTCAACAAAAAACGGGCAAAAAACTTTAAAAGCGATTTTCTCAGGTTTTCAATTGGAAAAAGAGGGCAGACGACCATAATTCAAATGTGTATATCTTTACAACCATTCAAGGTATGACTTTGACTAGGATATCAATTGAAAGCTTATGGTCTCCTCTTTCCATTAATACCAAAATCTCAATTTTTAAATTTGGGTCACTGTGACTCATTTTGCTGGATCAGGTCACATATGTTGAGCGCGTCAACGCAATGGCCAATCAGAGACATATATGTTGAGCGCGTGAACACAATGGCCAATCAGAGACATATATGTTGAGCGCATGAACACAATGGCCAATCAGAGACATATATGTTGAGCGCGTCAACGCAATGGCCAATCAGAGACATATATGTTGAGCGCGTGAACACAATGGCCAATCAGAGACATATATGTTGAGCGCATGAACACAATGGCCAATCAGAGACATATATGTTGAGCGCGTCAACGCAATGGCCAATCAGAGACATATATGTTGAGCGCGTGAACACAATGGCCAATCAGAGACATATATGTTGAGCACGTGAACACAATGGCCAATCAGAGACATATATGTTGAGCGCGTGAACACAATGGCCAATCAGAGACATATATGTTGAGCGCGTGAACGCAATGGCCAATCAGAGACATATATGTTGAGCGCGTGAACGCAATGGCCAATCAGAGACATATATGTTGAGCGCGTGAACATAATGGCCAATCAGAGACATATATGTTGAGCGCGTGAACACAATGGCCAATCAGAGGTGTTTGAGAATCTGTTCAACAGCACTCATAATGCTAGAGGGAAATTCAATTCAATTCAAATTTATTTGTATAGCGCTTTTCACAATACATATTGTTTCAAAGCAGCTTTACAGAAAGTGCATTTCAGAAATGTACATAGAAAAATACAGTTAGTTAATCATCATGTATTAATTTAGGGCATAACATATCGCCGGCGTTGAGTCGTCTCTTCACAGGCGTCGAGTCATCTCATCGCAGGTGTTGGGGCATCTGAAGTCTCCGTGAGAGGCTGGATACAAACTGGAGCTGACGAACGCTATTTACCTCGGGACTAGCGTCCCGAGATAACAGCAGAAAAGCAGATGGGAAATAATTAGCGAAGCTGCTGTTCATAATATTAATGCATTCGATCTGATTCAACAGTGGTATAAAAGGTAAGCATTATGTGAATGCTTGGCTGAAGAGATGCGTCTTTAATCTAGTTTTGAACTGGGAGAGCGAGTCTGAGCAACGAATAGTATCAGGAAGGCTATTCCAGAGTTTAGGAGCTAAATGTGAGAACGCCCTCCCTCCTTTAGTGGACTTAGATATCCTAGGAATGACCAGAAGCCTCGAATTTAGGGATCTTAAAGAACGCGATGGATTATAGGGCGATAGAAGATCCATTAAATACACAAGAGCTAAACCATTTAGGGCTTTATAGGTCAGTAGTAATACTTTGTAATTGATACGGAACTTAATAGGTAACCAGTGTAGAGATGATAAAATTGGTGTTATATGATCATATTTTCTTGACCTAGTAAGAACTCTAGCGGCTGCATTTTGCACTAACTGTAAATGCTAACTAGGATATGCTGGTATCATCACATTTTTAAAGTTTCAGTACGAATTGGTACCGAAGTTGGTACTTCTGACAACTCTAGCCTGTGTGTTGAAGAGTGACCTCTCGAACCTTTGACCCACAGGTCCTCTGTAAGCTCACGGGCGAGTGCCATTACTCCTCTGTCTCCGATCAGAATGTTGTCGTTGAGAGTAACTCTGCGTAGTCCTTTCATGGCCTCAAACTCAGCCCTCCTGTAGCGCAGCGTCTCCACCCACACCGCACTGTGCCGCCTCACTGCCTGGTGCTAAACGACAGGCGAAACTCACGAATCCGCTTCCAGAGAAATTGATTATACTAATAAATGTGGACTTGTACCTTTATGATGTTCGCCATATGCTCCGCTCCCTGCCAGGTAATGTTACAGGAAGTGAAATCCACGGTCTTAATCGATGATGAATATTTCACACAATGACAAATGACTGATCAAAGGACAATATAACAACAAAAATATTTTCTGCATTAATAACAATTCAATACATATAAACACAATGTTTGCATGTGTACAAAAACTTCTCGCATATGAGTGACCAGTACTGAGTAGCAGTAACATCATGTAATATAAGCAGTAATTACATGTAATATGGATTATGTAATCAGATTACACATATTAAGCACTTGCAATTAGATTGTATTACATGTTAAAATACTTGTAATCAGACAATGGTTACTTTTTTATTGATTGCATGATTACATATTATTCACACAATGGCACAATCACACAATTCATAATTTATTGATTCTCCCCAATTCTTTTTTTTTTTTCATGTTTTAAAATGTAAAAAAAAAAAGCATATTGTTTATGTACATTCAGAAAGTCTTTTAGTTTTGTGAAATTGCACACACAGACCAGCTTCTAGTCAGAGGCCTTTAACTACAATCGAGAGGCCACAAACCGCTGGGTTTACAGAAATCATTTCACTTTTAATATTTTCTCAACACTGCATATCAAATAATCTCCAGATTAATTATTATTTGAATTATCACTCAGTCATTTAACCCTGTATTTCTGTCTTTGGAAGGTTTCTGTCTTTCAAACCCATTTTTATTATATTCTTTTATTATTTTAAAATTATTGTTTTGATTTTAAATGTGTATGATTTAATTATTAAACTCACAGTCTGGGAAACCCTGGTGTTATGTAAGATTGAATGCTCTTTGTATTTTTTATCAATATGGTTACAATACTATACTATTCAATGCAATGTGATAAAAAAAATCATGTTACCAACAAAAAAATTTATCATGTAATTTGTAATCAGTAACGGACCCATTTTTTTAAAAGTTAGCTTACCCAACACTGTGAGTGGCATAAATCCTTATTTCCACAAGACAGTCAAAGTGAATTGTCAGAATGAAAACTTCAACTCACCTTCCAAACCTTGATCTGCGATCGGACAGTGTGCTAAAGAGAGATGCTCCAATGACGCACTCTTCGCTAAACCCTAAACAGAAATTAAAACGTTATTTGAACATGCTTTCAAACAACATTAAATTAAAGCTGCAGTCCGTAACATTTTTTGTTCAAAATGTATAAAAAGTACATAATGAGCGAGTAAACCAGAAATCCATTTTTCTTTTTTTGTCTTTTTTATTGTTTGCCCACAGTAGAAAATTTACATTTACAGTATCACAACAAAGTTCTATTCGTATTACAGGTTGTACAAAACATAAAAAGACTTGACTTAAAGCATCCTTTAGATAGGAAGTCAAAGAAAATTTGCAGAAATTAGAAGCGGTTTGGTATGCCTGTTAAGGGAGTTCCCTTTATATATTCCCAAAGGGGAGACCATATGAGCCAGAATCTGTCAGATTTTTTATGTTTATCGTAGGTGAGCTTTTCAAGTGGTAACCATGTAGCGATTTGTGATGTCCACATTTCGAAGGATGGAGCCTGTGATGCAGACCAAAGTAACAAAATGCATTTTTTAGCTAAATATAGCAAGACAACAAATAGTTGTGTTGCATCTTTTTTAAACAGAGTGTTCACATTAAGATTCAATAAATACAAAGCTGGGGTCATATCGAAGTGTAGTCCAAGAAGGTCTTCCATTACACTATGTACTTTCTTCCAGTATGACAAAATTTTGTCACAGTACCAAAAGCAATGCATGAATGTGCCTTTATCTTTGTTGCACTTGAAGCACAGGCCTGTAGCGTTGGTAAACATCTTCTTAATACGCATCGGCGTAAGGTATATTCTATTGAAGTATTCTATTTATTGTTACTTCAATAAATTGGAACATTTTAAGCTTGTTACGTATTTCATTAGCATTGTGTCGGGGCGATGGGGGCAGGTGGGGCTTGAAAATTCCCCCTTGTCCAAAGTGGGGAATGACCGAAAAAGTTTGAGAACCACTGCCCTATACAGAATGGAGCTGAAGTGAGACTGTTCGCGACCACTGCAGCCTTAGGATTAGAGTAAAGCAACGCCACCCATCTGATAAAATTATCCCCTAGGTTGAATTTCCCAAGAGTGGCAAACAAAAAGTCCCACTCAACTCTGTCAAAAGCTTTTTCAGCATCAAGGGAGAGAACAAGTGCAGGGTGCCTTTCCTTTTGAACAAAATTAATAATATTTAACAGTCTGCGTATATTATCAGTGCCGTAACGCGATTTCACAAACCCTGTCTGATCTGGTTTAACAATCTTAGGTAATATGCTCTCCAACCTACACGCCAGAACTTTAGCCAGTATTTTAGAATCTGTATTGAGGAGACTTATTGGCCTATATGATGCACAGTCTTGTGGGTCTTTGTCCTTCTTAAGTATTAGGCAGATATTTGCAGTTTTCCATGTTTCAGGTATTATACCTTGATCTAAAGCAGCTTGTAAAGCGGGCATAAAAATATTAGAAAGCTCAGGCCAAAATGATTTATAAAATTCCGGGGGGAAACCGTCAGGTCCTGGTGATTTATTAGATGGCATTGAATGTATTGCTGCCAAGACCTCTAGATGAGTTAAGGTAATTTCGGTCTTCATCTGAAATAACTGGGAGAGAAATATTATTAAAGAAAGTTTCAAATTCTAATTGTGCGGCACTGTTTTGTGAACAATATAGTGATTCATACAACCCAGTCTCACACCCAAGGCGTCATCTAACTGACGCTATGGACCATTTTTGACCATGCGTCAATATGCCGACGCACATGGCACCCCTTAAGCGTCAATATGAGACGCGCCTCCTAGTGGTCTAATCCTAACCCTACCCCAGACCTAAACCTACCCATAACCTTTAGCGTCATCTAACTGACGCTAAAGGGTCAGCGTCAGTAAGATGACGCCTGAGGTGAGCGTCTCATATTGACGCTTAAAGGGTGCCATGTGCGTCGGCATGTTGACGCATGGTCAAAAGCGTCAGTAAGATGACGCCTTGGGTGTGAGACTGTGTTGATTCATAATAAGTTCGAAATGCATCATTTATAAGTGCAGGATCATATGTAGTGATGCCCTCCGACATCTTTAGAGATTTAATTATTCTCTCAGAATTATTCTTTTTTTTTCTGATATGCTAACAGTCTACTCGATTTGTTTGCGTGCTCATGATAATTTTGTTTGGAAAGAAAAAGTAATTTTTTTATATGATTGGTGTGATCCAAATTGAGTTCAGCTCTAGCATGGCATAAAGCAGACCAGTTAGTTTGAGTGGGAGTTGTGCTATGTAAGCGTTCTAATTTTTTTACTTCCCTTTCCAATTCTTGTTGTTTAGATATCATGGCTTTTTTATGTGCAGCGGTATAGGAAATAATGTATCCCCGGATTGTAGCCTTAGCTGCATCCCACATTACAGCAGGGGTGACGGGTGAGTTTTTATTATCTGACCAATAGTTTTTTATTGATTCTCTAACTACATTACAAAATTTGGGGTCCGACAACATTGACGAATTCAGTTTCCATACCTTACTTCTTGTTGTCGGAGTCCCTAATGTAATATCTATCTGAACCGGAGCATGATTTGAAATAGCAATTGAGCCAATTTGACTAAAAGATGTAAGATTAAAAGAAGTGTTTGGGATAAAAATATAATCAATTCTAGAGTACGAACCATGGGGATTGGAAGAAAATGTGTAGTCTCTAATAAGAGGGTTCATTTCTCTCCAGCTATCAATTAGACCAGTCTCTTTGCACAATTTTTTAAGAATCAAAGAGGATCTAGGATTGACTAGAGTGCCTGACGAGGATTTGTCCAATCTCTCATCCATCACGCAATTAAAGTCTCCGGCGCAGACTCCAAGTCCTTTACAGTGTTCATTGAATAACAAAATCATTTTGGATATAAATTTGGGAGAGTCTTCATTTGGCGCGTAAACATTTTAACATAGTAATATGCTGGCCAAATATTAAGCCTGTGACCAAAATAAATCTACCCTCTGGGTCTCTAATTTGATTTTCAAGAATAAATGGCAAGTGTTTAATAATTAAAATAATCGTTCCTCTTTTCCTGGGGTTGGCTGTGCATGAAGAATAATATACTTGACCCACCCAATCCCGATTCAATTTCAGATGCTCGCTATCCGATAGATGCGTTTCTTGAAGCATGGCAATTGTGGTTCTTTCTTTTTTTAGGAATGTCAGTATTTTTTTCCTTTTTATCACATGTCCTAATCCCTTAACATTCCATGTCATAAACCTAGTCGAACTCTGCATGATAATAAAGTGTAACCAAGTAATAGACTGTCAATGTAGTATTGAAAAAGAAAAAGTAGAACAAGAAAAGTGTCTGATGGGCAAATATTTTAACATTAGTGAACAAATTAAGAAAATAGCAGCGTCCTCCCCCCACCCCAGGCTCTGTCCCCAACTGACAGGGCCAACCAAATATCCCTAAACCTAGGTCTCTGTACCCCGTTGGGCTCAAGGCAAAAACTATACCTGCTACCAACATAAGGTTCAGAATCATACCCGTTGTGAGAAACGCTAAAGTTAATCCGCTCCAGTAAGTAACGTTAAACATTATTATCTCGGAATACTCATACAAAAAAAAAATATATATATATATATATATATATATATATATACACACATATACATACATATATAAAAAATCAAAAAAAAAATCAAATCAAATAAAAATAAAAATAAAAAAATAGAGACAATTATATAAAGTCTCTGCTGTAACAGACACATGTAATTCCGAACAGATTAGAAACAAATCTGCCCTACAAAGGCAAAAGACCTTAACTCACCAGAGTGTGAAACTGAGAAAAATGACTTTAAAGTTTTTTTGTTGTCCAGCCAATTGTATGATAGGTAGGACAATGACAATTTGCCAAGTAGTTGTCATAATGAATATATTTATCTACATTTAAAAAAAAATTAGCTCAAACTTGAACTTTGACCCTTATTCGGAAGTTACTGTATTCTGCCTTTGCATTATCTGCAAAACAATAATGGGTCATACAAAGGCAAAATACCTTAACTTCTAATTTATTGACCATTTTGGCTTTTATCACTCTATACAAACATTTCTATGATAACAACGATAGCCTTAAAATAACATTTAGTAAGTTCTGTCTAGTAAGGGTTAATATTACATCAATAGTTACAAAATATTACAAAATAAAAAAATAATGAGAAAGACCTTAACTCAGAGTGTGGAACTGAGAAAAATGACTTTAAAGATTTTCAGTTGTCCCTCCAAATTAATTATAGGTAGGACACTGTAAATCTGGCAATTAGATGTTTTAGTAATGAAAATTATCTACATAAAAAAATCTTGAGCTCAAAATTGACTTTTGACCACTATTTTAAAGTTACTGTACACTCTGCCTTTGCATTGTCAGCAAAAAGTGAGAAGTCATGCCAACATTATCAATATTTGGTTGCTGATCACCATTAACAAAATCATTAAGTAACACCTGTATAAAATCTAGTGATCATGGCATTTATTTTGTATGATTTACACTACATCTACTTATTGCTACCCTGTGCTTTGGTTGCATTCTGGTGGCATTATTAATACATGAGACATGGCAAAATACCTGCATAGCGGTAAGATCTTCAATTGGTACCGAGTGGCATAAGACTTGATAAACGCGCGTTCAAAATGATCACGATAAAACAGGTCCTCGCGCACATTCGACCCGGGGACTCGTTTATAGTAGCTATATTCGTGTTCGAAGGTGTCATGCTCCTCGTACGTTCACGAAAAGTACGAAGTACGAACGCAGTGCTTTCCATCTTGAGACTCGGTGGGGAGCGCGCTCTGGACTACCTAGACGACTAATGCATTTATAGCACAACCTTCTGTGTTCTGCGTCTTTTCAGTAGCGGTGGTTTCAGCTGTCTGCCCTATTATTGTGCAGTGCACTTCGCTCGTCCCGCGGATTTATTCCGGACAGTGTGATTGTAGGTACAACCCGCTTGTAACAGCTTGTCTGATGTTGTATGCACCAGCAATTCTTGCTTCATTATGTTGTATGCACCAATATACCGTTGTTGCTTCATTATTATCACTCCCTGTGACATATTAGTCCCGCGTCGGCCCGACTGTGTTCAGGGTGGGCGGAGCTGAAGGCGCCGGTGAAGTTTTGGCACTCTGCCAGCTAGATGCATGATTGTTTCACCCAGGTCCGGTACCCGATCTGGGTGAGGCGGGGCTTTAGTTCTTTGTTGTATTCACCTGCTACGGCGTGTGTAACATTTTTTCTGTCAACTCTGCATATATCATTCGCGATGGATAGACTATCGCACGTTTGTCGATGGAGCGGGTTCAGACCATACTAAATGTTCTGACCGCATTTGTGCTGGACAAAGCTCTGAGGACATCAGAAGTTACAGGGACTGATGGCAGCTGTACAAAGTACACCGGCTACATCGTAATTTCAATTTTAATGGAGAGCAAAACAAAGGCAGAACACTGTACAATCTGAAAGGTAGCATTATTTGATAGAACGCCAGCACCGTAACTTCATATTGACGCGCGGCTAAACAAAGGCAGAGTACCGTAACTCAAAATGAGCGTTCCAAAACAAAGCCAAAGAGCGGTAACTGGTGTTACGGTGTTCTGCCTTGGTTTCTCACGGGCTTTTGGAAGTTACTGTTAAGACAACCCATTATTTTCTCGAAAAAACGACGGAATTGACTCAAGATACTTATCCACATGATAAAGGGGGTCTTGAATGTGCCAAAAATATAAAAAACTAATTTTCGACCAAACACGAAGTTACGGTCTTTTGCCTTTGCACGGCAGAAATGACGTATGAGAATCCGGGAAAATTAAAGTCACTACCCTCTGAGTATGGTAAAGTTGGAATAAAGTAGGTAAGAATCTCTTTATCACTTATCTTGCAAAGTCTCTAGAAACTCCTTCACCGCAGTCGGTGTACTAAAAGTGCGAAGCTCCGACTCGTGAAGACAGCGCAACTTGGCCGGATACGCGAAACCACGAAACATCTTGTGATCGACTAGAATCCTCTTCACAGCGTCGAATTCCCGGCGTTTCCTCATCACTTCGACTGAAAGGTCTTGATAGAAGCGGATCTGCGTCGTGAGTGATCTGACGTTTTTTCAACGCTGCATTCAATTCAATTCAATTCAAATTTATTTGTATAGCGCTTTTCACAATACATATTGTTTCAAAGCAGCTTTACAGAAAGTGCATTTCAGAAATGTACATAGAAGAATATAGATAGTTAATCATCATGTATTAATTTAGGGCATAACATATCGCCGGCGTCGAGTCGTCTCTTCACAGGCGTCGAGTCGTCTCTTCACAGGTGTTGGGGCATCTGAAGTCTCCGTGAGAGGCTGGATACAAACTGGAGCTGACGAACGCTATTTACCTCGGGACTAGCGTCCCGAGATAACAGCAGAAAAGCAGATGGGAAATAATTAGCGTAGCTGCTGTTCATAATATTAATGCATTCGATCTGATTCAACAGTGGTATAAAAGGTAAGCATTATGTGAATGCTTGGCTGAAGAGATGCGTCTTTAATCTAGTTTTAAACTGGGAGAGCGAGTCTGAGCCACGAACAGTATCAGGAAGGCTATTCCAGAGTTTAGGAGCTAAATGTGAGAACGCCCTCCCTCCTTTAGTGGACTTAGATATCCTAGGAATGACCAGAAGCCTCGAATTTAGGGATCTTAAAGAACGCGATGGATTGTAGGGCGATAGAAGATCCGTTAAATACACAGGAGCTAAACCATTTAGGGCTTTATAGGCCAGTAGTAGTACTTTGTAATTGATACGGAACTTGATAGGTAACCAGTGCAGAGACGATAGAATCGGTGTTATATGATCATATTTTCTTGACCTAGTAAGAACTCTAGCGGCTGCATTTTGCACCAACTGTAGCTTGTTTATTGAAGATGCAGTACAACCAGCTAATAAAGCATTACAGTAATCTAGTCTCGAGGTCATGAATGCATGAACTAACTTTTCTGCATCGGAAACAGATAGCATGTTACGTAATTTAGCAATGTTTCTAAGGTGGAAAAAGGCAGTTCTTGTAACATATGAAATATGATTTTCGAAGGACAAGTTGTGGTCTAGTATAACACCCAGGTCTTTTACCGTAGAGGATAAAGTAACAGGACATCCTTCTAAATTAAAGTTGTATTGTAAGAGATTTTGTGGGTAGTTTTTTGGACCAATAAGTAATACCTCCGTTTTATCTGGATTTAATAGCAGGAAATTACGCGTCATCCAGCATTTTATATCTTTAAGACATTCTGTCAATTTAGATAAGTTAGTGTATTCATCTGGTCGTGATGAAATATATAATTGAGTGTCATCAGCATAACAGTGGAAATTAATTCCATGTTTTCTTATAATATTACCAAGTGGCAGCATATATATTGAGAATAGCAGAGGGCCTAACACCGATCCTTGCGGCACTCCATAGTCTACTGACGTTATCTTCGATTTTTCCCCATTTAAACAGACAAAATGGTAACGGTCTGATAAGTACGATCTGAACCAGCTTAATGCCTGTCCCTGAACACCAGTGTAGTTTTGTAGTCGATCCAAGAGTATTTTGTGATCTATAGTGTCGAACGCAGCGCTAAGATCGAGTAGAACTAGTATTGAGATACAGCCTTGGTCAGAAGCTAAAAGTAAATCATTTGTAATTTTAACTAGCGCAGTTTCTGTGCTATGATGCGGTCTGAATCCTGACTGAAATTTTTCATATATCTCATTTTCTTGCAAGAAAGAACACAATTGAGCGGACACGATTTTTTCTAGTATTTTAGACATAAATGGAAGATTTGAAATCGGTCTGTAATTTGCTAAGTTATTTTGATCTAATTGCGGTTTCTTAATAAGAGGTTTTATTACTGCCAGCTTGAATATTTTTGGAACATGACCTAAGAATAAAGACGAGTTAATAATATTAAGAAGAGGCTCTTCCACTACAGGTAACACTTCTTTCAGTAGTTTAGTGGGTATTGGATCCAATAAACATGTTGTTGGTTTAGATGCAATGATAAGTTTATTTAGCTCTTCCTGTCCTACAGTTGTAAAGCGGTGTAGTTGTTCTTGAGGGACGATAATTGAGGCTGAATCACAAGACACCATAGAGGATTGTACATTTACAATTGTGTTTCTGATGCTTTCTATTTTCTCATTGAAGTAATTCATAAAATCATTACTACTATACTGTAACGGAATATTTTGCTCTGGCGATGTCTGTTTATTTGTTAGTCTAGCCACGGTGTTAAATAAAAACCTTGGATTATTTTGGTTATTTTCTATTAGTTTGCGGAGATGCTCAGCCCTGGCTGTTTTTAGAGCCTTTTTATAACGTGACACACTGTCTTTCCACGCGATTCTAAAGACCTCTAAATTAGTTTGTTTCCATTTACGCTCTAAGTTACGAGTTTCTCTCTTGATAACATGTGTATTACTATTGTACCATGGTGCTTTAGTTTTCTCCCTAACCTTTTTCAATCTAATTGGAGCAACAATATCTAATGTACTAGAGAAAATGGTGCTCAAACTGCTGGTCATTTCCTCTAGTTCATCTGTTTGTTTGGGTTCACTGAGCAGCTGAGATAGATCAGGTAAGCTATTTGAGAATCTATCTATAGTGATTGGAAGGATTGTTCTGCCTGGTCGATAACGCAGCGCAACATGACAAATTTCAGCAGTACGTATTATGCACGTTACCATGCAATGATCAGTGAGATTGTCACTTTGCGGTATAATATCTATATCGGTTGGATTGGTTCCGTATGATATAATTAAATCTAGTGTATGATTTAGACGATGAGTGGGACCACTGACGTTTTGCTTGACCCCAAAGGAGTTTAATAAATCTGTAAACGCAGTCCCTAATGCATCATTTGTGTTATCTACGTGTATGTTAAAATCTCCAACAATTATTGCTTTATCGACATTGACCAATAGATCTGAGAGAAAGTCTGCAAACTCTTTTAGGAAATCAGTGTAGGGCCCTGGAGGTCTATATACAGTAGCCAAGGCTAGAGATAATAGGGATTTATTTCTTACATCTAAGAGCGTAACATTTAGCACAAGTACTTCAAACGAATTAAACCTGTGACCTGTTTTCTGAGTAACATTAAGAATATCTCTGTAGATTGTTGCAACACCGCCGCCACGACCGATCAGACGGGGCTCATGCTTATAACAGTATCCTGGCGGAGTAGACTCATTTAGACCGAAATACTCATTTGGTTTAAGCCAGGTTTCAGTAAGGCAAAGTACATCGAAGCTATTATCTGTGACCATTTCATTTACAATAACCGCCTTAGGTGTGAGCGATCTAATGTTTAGAAGACCTAGTTTTAGAAATTGTTTTTGTTCACTGACATTTAGATTTTCTGGTTTAATTACAATAAGATTTTTCCTAGATCCTACACTAGATTTATTGTTTGGCCTCACTAGACGAGGAATAGACACAGTTTCTATATAATGTTCTACACTACTTATATCAATTAAGTTGGGACAGCAAAGACTGTGAATTGGACTTTGATTTACTAGTCAGATGGTGTGCAACGTCTTGGAGATGTTGTCCGACAGAACAGCCGCTCCGATTCTGCTGGGGTGCAGGCCATCAGCACGGTAGAGCCTAGGTCGCTCCCAGAACAGATTCCAATTATTTACAAAGAGCAGTTTCTGTTCATTACACCATGACATTAACCATTCATTTAGAGCAAATAGTCTACTGAACCTTTCTTGTCCTAGTCGGTACGTGGGAAGCGGTCCAGACACGATGATCGTTGCCTCAGGCGCTGTGCTGCGTACCGCCTCGATCAGGCTCCTGTAGTCCTTCTTCAGAACCTCCGTCTGCCGCAGCCTGATGTCGTTCGTACCCGCATGGAGGACAACGGCTCCGACGCGCTCGTCACCGTTCAGAATCTCGGGAACCTGTGCGGCGTCATCAAGAACACGAGCACCAGGAAAGCAGTGAGTGCGCACCTTACCCTTACCTGAGGTAGCACGGACATGACGGACCATGGAAGAATGCAGAATGCATGCAGAATGCGTTCTCTGTCTGAGAAGCGCAGAAATCTGACAAGTACACTTCGTGGTGGATCATTGACTCCTGGAGCAGGAGCAAGTGATCGATGCGCCCTTTCAATTTCGAGATTGAGATCAGAAGAGAGGTCGAGCCATTTCGGTATCATTTCTCTCAGAAATTGAGCTAGCGGAGTGGATCTCTCAGCTTTTTCGGGTAGACCGACAATGCGAAGATTTTTGCGTCTTCCTCTGTTTTCTAGATCATCCACCTTAGCTTGAAGATGGACCACCGTTTTCTTCAACGTCGAAAACTCACCCTCGCGGGCCTGTAGAGCGTCTTCTGTGGTAGAGATTCTGCTTTCAGCTTCCGTTAAACGGGATTCGTTCGAGGAGACTCTTTGTGATAAGTTGGATAAAGTCTCGTGCACTGCAGAAACAGAGGTGGATATGGTATCGAGACGACTTTCGATAGTGTCAAAACGACCATCGATGTTCCCCAATCGAGCACTAAGCGCTCGTATTTCGTTCAAAACTAGGTCAGTTTGTTCCGTTGGGGATGAGGACGTTTCTGCTGACGCAGTTTGTTTCTTCTTTTTCTGTGATCGCGAAGTTGTGAAAAGTGGAAAATCCTTTGGATCTTGAGTCTCAGACATGTTAGCCGTGTGCATAGTCTATTAATTAGGAGATTCTTTGACTTAAACCAAAGAGAGTAGCAAATTATTGAACAATCAGGAGCGGAGCTACAATTTAAGCGGCCATCTTCTCCAGCGTCGGCGAGCGCCACCAGAAATCCATTTTTCAACCTGTGTTTTTGTCTTATCCTGAATCACTCCGGTACACCTATAATAAGTCAAGTCAAGTCAAGTCAAGTCACCTTTATTTATATAGCGCTTTTTACAATACAGATTGTATCAAAGCGCTTCACAGTGATAACATGAAAACAATATAACAAAGTTTGTTTCTAAAAGATATTGCGTCAACGTCCACCTTAAGTAAGGCAGATCAATAATATTATTGAATATTATAAATGTCCCCAACTAAGCAAGCCAAAAGCCAAGGCAACAGTGGCAAGGAACCAAAACTCCATCAGGTAACAGAATGGAGAAAAAAACCTTGGGAGAAACCAGGCTCAGTCGGGGGGCCAGTTCTCCTCTGGCCAACGAAGGAACAGTGCATGATTCGGGCAGCATTACAAGTCAGATTGGATCGGAACATTTAGAGTATTTTTTGGAAGTCCAAGTATGCACGCCGGTCTTAAGACGAGTTGTTGAGGATCAGTGCCGTCCACCATAGAGAGTCCATATCGCCCGTGTTGAGTCGTCACTTCATAGGCTTTGTGATTGGAGCATCTGAAGTCTCCGTGAGAGGCTGGATACAAACTGGAGCTGACGAACGCCATTTTCTCGGGACTCGCGTCCCGAGATAACAGCAGAAAAGCAAAGGGAAAATAATTAGCGTAGCTGCTGTTCATAATGATGATTTCCATAACACAGGCGTAAATGACAAAACATGAAGACAGTGACTCTTGCGTCCCAAAATCACCCCCCTCCGTCCCCCACTCAACTCAGCCCAGCTTACTGACCTCTACGTCCCTCCTGCTGCTGAGACCTAACCACAATCTCACGATCTCTCCGCAACCCAACCATACGCGCCAACCCGTTGACTAAGGCTGTCGAGCCCCACTGGTGCGTGAATAGGCAGTTTCAGTGGACAACGGTTCCGTATGGCATACCACCTACCGCAACACAATATCTGCCCAACCACCCGTCATTCACGCAATATACACAGGAACGTAATGACTGCAAATACTATGCAACCTATACTGATAACCTACAGTCTCTTCAAGTTTTATAGTATTAAATGCATTTGATCTGATTCAGCAATATTATAAAAGGTAAGCATTATTGTAATAGCAAATTTTCTATTAAACAATCATCAAAGCGTAAGAGACAGTCTGAGAATTAAAAATGATTTATTTCTTGCAAGAAAGGTTCAGTTGCCCCACAGAGGTAGTCAATGTACAGTCTGCGAAGCAAGTGAGAACCCAGAAAGGAGGGGGAGAGCAGTTTTTATACAGCTTATCTCAAGGTCTGTTCGTCTACCATAGATGGACTAAAGTTCAGTTCTCTCTAGTCAGGAAATAGTAATAATAACCTGAACTTTAGGGTTTGGTCATGCTCTTTCTCTCGCTCTAAAACCGGCCTGTGGTTTGACCTTTGGGGTCAAAGTCCACCCGTCTCTCCCCGTCCGCTCATCTCACCTGCTCGCTTCAATCAGCAGTAGTAGCACTTATTGGTTTGGAAGAGATGGGAATAATTCTGCCATAACAGTCCCCACTTTTTATCATTCACTTATAATTAATCAATCAAACACTTCAAACAATAATAGTAAATAAATGAACCAAGTTTCAAGTTTACATCACACTTATACCTTCATTTCTGATTTCCGTATAACTGATCACTCTTCTTCAAACTTGTAAGAAAGAAATAGTTAAAAATGAAATAAGCTTAGGCTGTTTTTGTGGGGATAGGCCCTTAATGTTCTAGCAAGCAAAGATAACGGTCTATCATGAGACCGGGCTAGACTAATGATCACTGTCATTGAATCCCCAGCATGTTGCCGGACCCTCAGTCATCTCATCATACACAAGAAATAGTCTATAGCTCAGTAGGAAACACAATATCAATAAAACACTTGATTACTTAAAACATATCATAGAAAAAACACAGAAGAAAAATCCTTCAATTTCATTCCCTGTCCTTGTACGCCATCTCGTGACACGGATGGCAGCTGCTTTTAACCCTCTTTGCTTATCATCGTTCTTTAAGAAAAATAAAACACTTTAATGAAATCAAATTATTAATGAAATAAAAACAGAAGAAAAATATAATCACATCAAGAAAAATAAGGAAAAAACAGTCACATTCTACCACATGTTACTATAGCTCCCACTATCAGTATCATAGTCAATTTTGTTCATCCTTGGGATAGACTGTCATTTTCACCAATTGAACAGACAGCATGTTTCAACTGTCACTGTAATCATATTCCCCCATGAATAACAAAATTATTAGAATAACAATCCTAACTCCTATCATTAAGCCTTTTCCATAAATCTACGCTCATCTCCATATTTCACCTCGGTTTTCCTAACCATATTTTGTTCACTTCTAATTCAATTTAGTAAGCTCTATTGAACGCACTGTTTAACAAATCTAACCAGAGAAGTCTTATAATTTTTCCCATTCCTCTAACCAAATTAGTTGTTCAAAATTAACTCTAATATCTCCATTACGGTCCGTCTTCTTTGCTTGTTACACATAAATTAATAGATTTTCTACATTTGCACCAATCAAATCAATACCTAGTTTGATTCAATCAAACAAAATCATCAAAATCATCACAAAAACAGATTCTTCTGTTAAACTTAAACCATCAGTTGGCAGTTGGTTCCTTCAGGTGTGTTGATCATCTCGTTCGCCCCACGGACGTTCCCGTGTTCGCCAGGGTGACACTTTGCGTGCCGTTGCAATGGTCTTTCCCCCGTAGGTTCGGGAGGTACGTTACCAGCACGTCCTTGAATCCCTCACTTTGTGCTCTATAGGATGGTTGAGGCCTGTTGGTGTTGTCTAAGGTGAGAGGCTTGGACCCAGGTGACACATTCTCCAACCATTTTCTGATCCTTATAAGGTTTTCCCTTATATCACGACCGCACCCCCACTGGAGTGAACTGTCACCTGTGAATAGAGACCTTAAGTATTTTGTTAGTGACCGCTTGTCTAGCAGCTCGTCCCCTTTGGTGTGACCTGTGGAATCAACAATCTGAAACATTATCTCCGGATAATTTCTTGCTCACTTAATAGCACTCGGGGTCCTTTTACCCTGAAAAACACTCAACCCACTTTGCTCATGTCCACAATATTTATACATTTGGAACAGAATTAGTTCTGTTTGATCCAATCCATCCTGACATTCTGTAAAAGGAAAATTTTAAGTTATGCGCTGCGCAGGTGTAGCACCTTTCTGCCACACTAATAACCCAGGCCAGGATAGTTAGACAAATTCATCCATAACCATTATTTTATTGGCACATTTTGCCCTGTCTCCCAATCCTGCATGCTCTCTGTAAAGAGAAACAAATTTCGAGGTTATTGTCAGATAGTAAAGTACGTAGTTTCTTTTGTCTACTGTTCTCCCGTGTCCTTCGATGCCCTGGCGTTTCCTGTTGAAACAATCTTTGTTATTGGTGTGTGCACACTCACAGACATCAATTTTGTTAGGCAGAAAAATGGCTTCTTTCAGGGCTTTTATCCAAATACCCCTAGTGTTCTCCCAACATTTATTCAGCAAATGTGAACCCCATAATAACCATATTTGGCAATTGTTATACCATCTCCCTCTTGATGCACGACACAACTCGAGCATCAATTTAACATAACATTTAACATAGTGTTTTTATAAAGTTTGCCATCAACACTAACCCAAACGTTGTCCTTCAGACCAATTTCTCTGCCTCTGAAACAAAAATATTACATTCTTCACTTAAAGCCACAATCTCATCTTCTTCTCGAAGTATTTGAAAGGCAACGGCCCTCAGTCTCACAGCGTATTCTGCTTTTCAGGCCTGTTGTTTGGTCTCTCAAGTCAGTCATCTACAAACATTTCCAAAGTCATCAATTTTCCCTATCAGGTCAAGTCGTGCTGTACAGACTTGGTCAATGTCAGTCAATCATTTCTCCGCCTTTGTTCACAATAATCATAAATGTGAGAGGCTCTCTTGATAATTTCATGTTGACTTAGCCAATATGTCACTTTGTTGTTTCCCTCAAATCTACAACATTTTCATTTATCTCAGCCCATGCCAGATGGTGATCTACAACTACACAATTCCAATTTACTTAAACTGATCTTCAAATCTACATTATGTATGACAAAATTATTACTACCAGACAGAGCTTGATGGCCAATCAACTTAAAGCTTGTCCCATGTTCTGTATTGTCTTTTCATCAGAATGATCAGCTTCTTTAAAATTTGTAATTTGCCTTAACCCATCTGTAATGATAAACTCATTCCAGAGGTTAATGACGCAATATACACACCATTCAGGCGGAATATTAGTGCCCCAAACTAATACATACAAGACATAAGGTGCTGTCACCATCACACGCACTCATACTAGACACACATATGTTAACTGCTCATTCTCAATGTTCACTTTTCTTTATATTATTGCCAATAGATTTAAATTTTAAATAAGATTTTAACCTTTTCATTTTCCTGTAGCATCTACCTAATTTTACATGGTGTCTTAACCACTTTCAAAGCACGTCTGTTCATTATTCATTTGATTTTTTTAGACAAGTCAGCTGGGTTGTTTTGTTTCATTATCATTATTTTGCTTCAGCTTGCTCTAGCAGGCAGATAACAGAAAGACAGACACAGTTACCATCCCTTCCTCCGCTCAAGCAGTCTCTCTCACTATAAACAAATAATTTTTCCACCAGCCTCCTAAGGCTGTAACTTAGTCAAAATTTGTATTCATTACAATAACCTTTGACCATTCACCTTTGTCATCCAGACTTTCCTTAAATCAAAAGCTGTCTTCATCTTTAGCCACCACCATGTCTAACGACCTTCAAGAGTTAAAACTATGTCATAGACCTATTAGTTCAAAATCAACACTATGATTTTCCTTGCCCATAAGGCAAACCAGTACATAAAAAGTTTTGCTACTGTCTCCACAACAACTAATGGGAATCACTCAATGGCCTCAGCTGGCTCCTGCTCGCCCACTCCTGTTAGCCCTTTATCTATAATCTCCATCAGGGTGTTTTCCCCTGGCATATTTGCAGACGCTTGTCACAATAAAAACAAGCCATACAATTAATGCGGTTTCTTGTGATTGGTATAGAGGAACACTCACGTTTCTGGGTCAGACTGCCTGTAACTCCTCACAGCTCATCCGCCCTAACGATAAAGGATGCTGCTGGCCTCACAGTCATCCGCTCCACTCTCATACCTTTCTCACATAAACACCTCCATCTTGAGATGCCCAATGACTTTACGTGATCCACTCTGGCTTGGGTTGCCCCCTGTCTGGCCAAAGAAGGTCTTACCCGTCATAGAGATGGTCACTCGTGCCCACTGGTGACCGCTCTTTCCAATCACACAATCAGTTCTCTTCAACAGAACTCAGCTGTTTTCTGGAGCTTAGGAAAGGCACGTTCAAGAGTCACCAGGGCCATTCGGATTGCCTAATAGTGTTCACACAGGGAGACAGGTCAATAACAACAGTATTTAATCACTTAAATCCATTAACTATCTTAAAAGCAGCAACCTAGCTACTTGGATTATACTCAGTGAATTTAGATCACAACCGTACATTCAGTGTACTTCATCTGTAGCCGGAGCCATCGGTCCTGAATGGTGGAGACTAAATGAGACAAAGAAGTTATTGGTCCTAAAATAAGCTACTCAAAATGTCATCTCTATCTGTATTATTATTTTAAATACTTCTTTAAAGTCATTCAGTTTTATTTTTAAAACATCTCTGTGTCTATGATCTTCAACTGAAACACTGTGCTTTACTTATTATCACAGATACCAGCTTTTAGCTGACTCATTGAATGAGAGAGACTCTGAGACTCTATTGGATGGTACACTGCTCTCTTATATACTTCTAACATCAAACTTTTATCTACCATCTTGCTCTATCCCAGCTTAAGGCATCTTTGCCAGAAATTACATACGGTTTCAAATAAACATATTATTTATATTTGTCTTTTGCCCACCTCAGGGAATTTAGACATTACAAATTTCCACTCAGATTGAGTCTCTGTCGCACTGGCAGTTTCAGGCACAGCACACATCAGATTTTAGATAAGCGAACTGTTTCATTACAGCCCATAGCAAACTTATCTTTTGAAAGCAAAACATCAGCTTTGTTCTTTTCATGGTCAACACTAGCAGGCCTTTTTTTGTTTAATCAAATGCCTTTCTATACTTTTTACATTTAGCAACTGTTAATCCTATAACACTGCTTCTGCTTATTTTATCTTAAAGAAAGAATAATAATTATTCTAGTTCTTAGTAACGTTTCAAATTTCATCTCAATTTTAGTTGTCAGGTTCTTAATTACCATGGTTTCAACACCTGACTTCAATGTTTTCTCTAGGAGTTTATCAATCTGCTATTAGGATCCACAAAATCATCCTTTTAGTTACTTTCATATATTTTGCAACTCAAATTTCTTTTTTAGTCATTATCTGTAATTTTACATCAACCGGTACTTATCCATTCACGTTACAACAACCGGTGCTTTAGATTTTTCCTTTAAAAGGAATTCCTTAAGTCTTCAATCTTATGACCTTATTTTTATCTCCTGTTCTTTCTCAGACGACAACTTTAATATCGTCATTTAAACACTGATCTACTTTCAAACTCACATTATTACCAGAAATGTGTCACATGTTAAATGGCCCTACTGACCACAATCAAGACACTCTCTGTCATCTGGTCGATTCATGTGTCAGCCTCAATTACAGCATCAGATACCTTGACTATAGTTTGATCACTGTGAGCTTCCAAAGGGCTTCAACTTACTGCATGCCCTTGAAGCAGTGTGTGTCCCATTCAGGAATGTAAACAGAGCCACTGATAAGCAGTTCTCTGTATTCTTTTTACAGTCCACCAATGGCGGATTTAATCACAATAGCCAAATCATAATCTTCATCATTGTTATTGGCAGAACATTATACATTATTGATTTCCAGAATCTTTGGACATAGCTGTCTTTACACCTTACTAATTTACTCTTCATAAAGTGTAACAATTTGTACATCATTATTTTCATTACAACTGGTTTGAAGCCTTTTCCCTTCCATCACATGGTTAGTCTGCAGATTCAACTTAATATTATCATTATTGTCTCAGCCTTATCTCTACTGTTTCTCCAAAACAGATTATATTGCTCAGTCCGTAAATTACACAGACAACCATTATAGCTACTTGCTTCAATACCCTTATTTTCTTAACATTAATAAAATAAAGCAGATATATCATCATTTCAATCATTATTTTATCAAAATCTAGAATTGTTCCCCATTCTGCTTAAAACATTCTTCATATCATGTTAATCCCTGTAAATCATACAATGCCTTATTTTACTCTAAAACTGACTTTTCATATCATTTAAACAGTTAATTTGACTTCCATAAATTCTGTCAGACATTTTATTTTCATCACAAATAGTTTTCTACTATATTTCTTCTCAATCGTCCCCTACATGCCAGTTCCTTCATTATCTAACCAGTACATGTTTGTTTGCACAATCCCCACACAAACATATCTCACACACCAACCTTTTGTTTTTCTCTTTCTTCTTCCATCAAGTCTCTCACTTACAGTTCCCTCTATTTCACACAGACAGCCTTATTGCTGCTTGCTGCTTCAATCCGTATCATATAAATTTAAGTTCTATAGACATCTAATGTCATGCATCCATTTACTGGATGAAGAAGTAAAAAACATTATTTCTCCTGGCAGTTTGACATTTTATCTTCGAGCCAACAATCCATTATCTGTTTACATTTTTTACACCCATGTTGAACCCAGCCACAACAACCTTTTGTCCCGCTGCCCTGTTCCACTGATTCTCGCACACTCTTTTCTAGTTGTGTTCAGTGCTCCCTCACTGGGGAAATCATGGTATTTTATCAGTTTTTTCAATGTCTAACATACATTTTCCCCCATACTTTCCTAATTTTACACAATACATTCAGTTGCTTTGCTTTCACTCCCACATTTACTCGCACACACATTATCTCCACTCACAGCCTTTTCACATTTTTTCAACATTTTGCGTTCTCTCCTATTCGCTTCCCCAATCCAACATTCAATCGTTTCATCCCAATTTTACACGCATGCTTAACACAACCACAACATCCCTGTGTTTTGTTGCTATTCTCCTCAATTGATTCTTTTACCACTCTCAATCTAGTAGTACTCAGTGTCCCTTCTTTTGGGAAATCATGATATTTTATCAAATATTTTATGTCTCTCATGCCCTTTTTCCCGTAGCGCTTTCTTATTTGGCAATACACCGGTGTACACAAACCCAAATCACCCAAAATCAGACGGGTCGTAGTTAATCTTGCTTACAATGTCCGTCCCCTGGGCTCTAACCAGTGACTTCCAAATGTCTTTCTCTGGACTCTAACCAGCGATTAAGTACTTTTACCACGAGTATCTAGGTACTGAGCTGGACAATCTGTCGACCAATTCCTGGTCACAATCTCCCCCAGTTGGGCTGGATAATCTCTTGACCCGCTTCCGTGGTCGCAATCCCCCCCCCCCCTCCCTTATTCCTCGTACCACAGCTCTGGTTTTAATTTAAAAGTACAGCCATCATAGTACACCCATGAAAAATATTTTCGAATTCCCCAAAGAAAATATTATACTGTCTCTTACCAGAGATGTTCTTTTCGCCTGAGTTCTTTTCTGAGGTTCTCCCCTGAAGTTCTCTGGGGCTGAGGAAGCGGTCGGCTCTCTCTCTTAATTCTTGCGAGGTTAGACTGGCGCCTATGCGCCAGGGCGTTCTCTCCACCGTCCGCTATCAGGTCCAGAATCCCTTCACGGAGAAGAACTCATTCCACTTTTTCTGACACCAACTATAATAGCAAATTTTCTATTAAACAATCATCAAAGCGTAAGAGACAGTCTGAGAATTAAAAATGATTTATTTCTTGCAAGAAAGGTTCAGTTGCCCCACAGAGGTAGTCAATGTACAGTCTGCGAAGCAAGTGAGAACCCAGAAAGGAGGGGGAGAGCAGTTTTTATACAGCTTATCTCAAGGTCTGTTCGTCTACCATAGATGGACTAAAGTTCAGTTCTCTCTAGTCAGGAAATAGTAATAATAACCTGAACTTTAGGGTTTGGTCATGCTCTTTCTCTCGCTCTAAAACCGGCCTGTGGTTTGACCTTTGGGGTCAAAGTCCACCCGTCTCTCCCCGTCCGCTCATCTCACCTGCTCGCTTCAATCAGCAGTAGTAGCACTTATTGTTTTGGAAGAGATGGGAATAATTCTGCCATAACAATTATGTAAATGCTTGGCTAAAGAGATGCGTCTTTAATCTAGTTTTAAACTGGGACAGCGAGTCAGAGCCTCGAACAATATCAGGAAGGCTATTCCAGAGTTTAGGAGCTAAATGTGAGAACGCCCTCCCTCCTTTAGTGGACTTAGATATCCTAGGAATGACTAGAAGCCTCGAATTTAGTGATCTTAAAGAACGCGGTGGATTGTAGGGCGATAGAAGGTCCATTAAATACACAGGAGCTAAACCATTTAAGGCTTTATAGGTCAGTAGTAGTACTTTGTAATTGATACAGAACTTGATAGGTAACCAGTGCAGAGACGATAGAATCGGTGTTATATGATCATATTTTCTTGACCTAGTAAGAACTCTAGCGGCTGCATTTTGCACTAACTGTAGCTTGTTTATTGAGGATGCAGGACAACCAGCTAATAAAGCATTACAGTAATCTAGTCTCGAGGTCATGAATGCATGAACTAACTTTTCTGCATCGGAAACAGATAGCATGTTACGTAATTTAGCAATGTTTCTAAGATGGAAAAAGGCTGTTCTTGTAACATATGAAATATGATTTTCGAAAGACAAGTTGTGGTCTAGTATAACTCAGTAGTAATAGGATGCACCTCCTGTCAATTTGATTGATTGACAGGTGGGCGTGTCTATCCTTTGATCTCCCCCGCCCCTTCCGGCTCCTCCCCTTCCTGTCCCGCCCCTTGTCCCTCCCCTTCCGGTCCCACCCCTTCCGGTTACCTTTGACCTAGTTCCGCCCCTTCCTGTTAAACTTTCTGTCAAAATGATGGATGACGGCCTTTATCTAGTTCCGCCCCTTCCTGTTAAACTTTCTGTAAAAAATGATGGATTGTTTGAAGTTTGTTTGATCTAGTTCCGCCCCTTCCTGTTAAACTTTCTGTCAAAAATGATGGATTGTTTGAAGTTTGTTTGAACAAGAAAAAGGGGTGTATAGGATGTGTGACAGATAGTTTGATCGTTTGAACAAGAAAAAGGGTGTATAGGATGTGTGACAGATAGTTTGAGATGTATTGGCTTTGATGTGACAGTTTGTTTAATTGTTTGAAGTTAGTTTGAGATGTATTGGACTTTGTTGTTACAGTTACAAAGTGATGGATTGTTATTTTTTAGCGCATCCCCTCGCTATGCCTAAGCTTATCATAGCAGGTGTGTGTGAAAGTGATTAGAAAAAACTGTTATAGTTTATCTGACACAAACGTAAAAAATAAATGTATTCAGTGAAGCATTTCCGATTAAAATTGTAAACAGTTAAAAATGTATTAGAGTTAAATAATATGAAACATACAGTTTATGTAAAACCTCACCCCAAAAAGTTGAAATAAAATGATCTCTCTCTGCCTCAAAACATAGGGAGCGCGTGTCTTTGTATTTCCCCCTCCCTCCCACTCTCACTCCCACATTGCTTGGGACGCTGGAATTTTATCTGACTAAAGTTGAAAAAGCATTGTGTTAATTTTAAATTATATAAAATATATAAAATAAAATATATAATACAAAATAAATGTCTTACTGAACCAATTATTTCAAAATAAATAAATAAATACATCTTGCATGTTTTACAGAGTTGGAAGAAAAAAATCACACAGGTAGTGCCTGCCAGCATGGACAGGGTGCGTGACAAATAAGTGATATCATCACTGTTTTCGTGTAATAAATTACTTTTAATTCATAAGACTTATTTTCAGGAGTGACAGTTATCAGTGAAATATGGCGCTCGTGTAATCAAAAGGTCTGCCTAGCCCCTGGGAATGTGAATTGGCCTTGAACCTAAACACTTCCATTCATAGAGTACTGAAAGAATATAGTGGACACACATCTCCGCCGTTTTCCCATAGTTTTACTGTAAAAGGCGATAAAATAGCCAAGACACATGGACGTGTGCCATACCCCATGTCTGGACCAAAAACTTTTGCACCTTTGACCACCTCATCAAAAATGCAAAACAGTGAGTATTTTCTCTATAATTCATTTATTCTACGCTGTTTTAAACAATGCTATTGCTGTTTATCTGTATTATGCAATGCTGTTTAATTTGAAAAATTGTTTATACATAAGGAAAAGACGGTATAATTCATTAGTGTTTTAAATAGTCTAGGCTATGTATTTGTTTTATCCGCATTATGCTATTGGTATTTTTATCTGCTGTAACTGGGGATACAGATATTTTTATCTACTATATTAATTTATCATAAAGTATGATTTTAAAAATGTACAACATTGTTTATGTTCATTATGCTATGGTTTTTTAAACCATATCGCAAAAGTATCAGTTTAATATGACTGTTTTACAGCAATGTTTATTTTGCATTATGCTATGTTGTTTTAACTGTTGTATTTTGTATCTGATGTAACTAAAATCTGCAACATCGTGTATTTAAGCGGTGGATTTCCATAAAGGACCTTAAAATAAATGTTTTGGATTTTATTCAGTTTTAAATCTTATCTAGATTATTTTAGTCAGACATGCTTATATGTGCATAGGCCTATTTTATTCCTCTTCAGTTACTTACTTTTTAAATTTTGGTAGGCTACTTTTTAATTCTTCTTTTACTCTGTCTTTGATTTTAACTTTTAGCAATTTGCATGATAAATTGTTTAACATGTAAGCTATACGAATGACACTGTCACAATGTGATAAGCAAAACATATAAAAGTAAAGTCAAAGCTATTTATATAGGCTAGTGCTTTTCATTGGGCATTTAAAATAACATGGTCTTTCCTTCTCTCTCTCTCACAGCAAACACTGCAGGACAATCAGGCATCCAAGTAACATGTTAGTATGGTTTATATTTTATTTTTAATGAGAAAACATTATAGAGTCCAACAGGCGGTTTCTGGAAGTAAAAACATTTACTTTCTCCATACGGAAATTAATTTTAAAGACAGACCTACTGTGAGCTAAGAGGCTGTTAATACATGGTATTTGCTTCTGATAAAGCGTTCAGCTTATTTTTTTTGTAAATAATCGTGTTTCACAGTTGAACTCCTGGTGAAAACTACATTACCCATGAGCCATGATGCTGTATTGAAAATTATGTCGAACATAGTTTAAAAAAAAAAGCAACACACTCCAAAATAGCTCTGCCCACTCCCATGAAGCACTGCGAATGACATAATCTCGCTACCCTCTCAAAATACTGAAATGTTTGTATAAGCTATATGTGCATATTTTGCATAATTTATATATAAATATATATATTTTTAAATCACTCTGGAAATTAGAATGAAAAAGGGGGAGGCACTGTTGCACTCTATGTATAATAAACAATTGACAGATGAACTGACAGATTTTTTATGTAAACAGGCAAAATCTCTGCATCTGATGATGGCCGTGTGTTTTCGCCGATCATAACTGGTTTAATTCTTGGCTCCTTTGAGATCAATATGACTTCTGCCAAATCAAATGTGCCGGCAAATTGTAAGTGTAATACACGAGAAACTATTAAAACAGTTTTCGCCTATGTAATGTATAAAATTAATCTTAATTAATAAGTCGTAGTTAACTATTTGGGACCAATTTTAAGGAAGGTTACATTCTTGTCTAACAGTGTCATGTGCAAATTTGCAATACAGAATTTGTTTGTGTTTTTGGTACTATTGGATCGGGCTTTGTAGAATTTGCCCAGATGAATTTATTTTATTTAGTGTCATGCTCCTGGATTATTCAGACTCAGAATTGTAACTATTACTATAGCCTTTATCAGCCATTTATTTTACTGCAGACTTATCAAACTTATTTATTTACTGCAGATTTTATCAAAGGCACGAATTAACTCAATTCATGGCAGCAATAAAAAAAGAAGAAAAAAATGAACAATTGACAGATGAACTGACATATATTTTATGTAAACAGGCAAAATCTCTGCATCTGATGATGGCCATGTGTTTTCGCCGATCATAACTGATTCAAGCTCCTTTGAGATCAATATGACTTCTGCCAAATCAAATGTGCCGGCAAATTGTAAGTGTAATACACGAGAAACTATTAAAACAGTTTTTGCCTATGTAATGTATAAAATTAATCCTAATTAAGCAGTCGTAGTTAACAATTGGGACCAATTTTAAGGAAGGTTACATTCTGGTCTAACATTGTCATGTGCAAATTTGCAATACAAATTTTTTTTTAATGTTTTTGCTACTTTTGGTTCGAGTTTTGTAGAATAAGACAAGATTCATTTATTTTATGTGGTGTCATGCTCCTGGATTATTCAGACTCAGAATTGTAACTATTACTATAACCTTTATTAGCCATTTATTTTACTGCAGACTTATCAAACTTATTTATTTACTGGAGATTTTATCAAAGCCAAATACTGCCCAAAAGGGGATACTGGGAAAGAAGAGAAACAGGTTAATACAAGGTTAGATTCAATCTTTATATTCTTTCCCGTTTTGCCTTCATTTTCCTTTTCCTGTTACTGTTTTAATTTTTATATTCTCAGATCATCAAAGGTTTCTGAAAGCAAACACCAGGGTTAAAAAAAGTGAAGAACATTAATCCAATAATTGACCATCTTGATTGCTCAATGAATCAGTTACAAATGTGCGAGTGAATCCAACACACCAGTTGAAGATGAGGGAACTGCTGGACTGTGTGAATTGTGAAAGCATTGCCAACGACCTGGTCAACGCTTTGTTCAAGCATGAAGAATCTTTCATGAAGAAACTGTAATAACAACTGTTGTAGCCTATTGTTTGGCATTATGTACTTAAACAGTTTTTTTTTTTAAAGAAATGTTTTTAATAATTGATTGGTGATGGAGTTTTAATTTTTGTATTGAGAACCAAGTATATTGTACAAGTAAGAAGATACCAAACTGGCCATATAATGATATATTGCACATAATAAACAATGGCAAAGTTTGTATTCCTTAAAAAACAGACAATGTTTGAGAACCCTAATATTGGTGTAATCTTTGCTCGGTCTCACCCTCACGCTGATCCAGGCATAGCTTTTTACTAAAAGAAAATATTATGGAAGTCATTATCAAACTATTTTATTTATTAATATTAGGGTTTCCTGGTGATTTAAAGTTTTTGTTTGTTATTAACTAACACCTTTATTTTTTTACATCCAGCACAAATTTTTTCAAAAATTGTTCTCTGACCCCAAATAAACAGATAATGGAATGTTCACAAGCTACATTTAGATATTCTCCTGCTTAGTATGTGTGTAAATAGTAGTGCTTAAATGTTTGGCTGTATTTTGTCACACCGTAGTGATGCAAAGTTTCACACTCTTGTAAAGACTATGGTCTAACTGTAAAACATAATCTTTATACATGAATTCAAAAGACCAAATCACTAAGAAAAGCACCGTTTATAATAATATATACACAAAAGTTCACAAATGATGGTTTTATTACTATTTATTACTATTCAGATACCAGACAACACTGGTTCATATTTTGAATGTGTGTCTGTTTTAGGTGTGACTTTTCTTTGAGAGCCGTCAACATTCATTGTTTATAGGAATAAATGAACATTAATTCCCCAGATTAATTAGTGTTTGTACTCTGATGTATTTCTGTTTGACTAAATTGCAACTTTCCCTCTATCTACGATGTGGCATCACACAAAGTATTAACATGCTGTTAATATAAGCAAGTATTACTTGAGTTACTTACTTATAAGTAACTATTAACACGAAAAGCAAGTACATGCTGTTTTACACGTAAACTATTACAACAGAATCACATATGACTAGAGAGGCGTATTCATTAAGACTGTTAAACAAAGTTCGGTGTTTAAAATTAAAATTGCACAAAAGTAAATGCTAGTGATCAACTTGCTAAAACGTAAATACAACATGAGCCATACAGAAAAGCGATTCGTGAGCAGTTTTGAAAGTTTGTAATTGACATCATGTTTCTTTTTGTACAGTTTCAAAAACTATAGTCTACGAACGTGGTCAAACATAGGAATTTATGAAAAACATGAACAGATATTTCTACATGAGATATTTATTTTAGAACATCTTTCAGCTATGTCTACGAAACATCGACATGAAAGATGAGTATTGCTGTTACCTATAAAACTATTATACTTCAAACTCGTCTACCTATCGCCCATTTCACAGCACAGTCATAGATACATCGTTATGTTGTGTATGTCGCTAAACAACGGTTAAGCTAATGAATTACCGTTGAAAGGCGGGATGATTCATTTTTTTAATCCATCTACACCGATACTTTGACACAAGAGTTTTAGGCAGGGGTCTTTTAGGAAAACAGATGTTGTGTTTTATATCCTGTTTAAAATGGTTTCCTAATTCCTGAACAGAATCAATAAAAAAAGAATTAAAAGTGGAGGCAATTTTTATGTCATCATCTATCATCTTGTTTCGAACTGTGAGCCGAATATCCTCGGTATAATGGTGAGCTCTCCCTATTCAATTATTAATGCTTTCTCCATATTTGGCTACTATTACCGTTAGCATCTTTCAAAAGTTTGAGAAAAAATTGTGACTTGGCCAATCTCAATTCATTAACCACTTTGTTTCTCAAGCCTTTGTAAACCAAAATGTCTGCATCTCTTTTAGTCTTGATGGACTTTTTTAGAGCAGCATCTCTACTCTTCATCAGTTTCCATAAATGTTCACTGAACCAAGGCAAATTGACCTTGTTTCTATTTTTTCTCTTAATTTTAACAGTGAATTTATCTCTGACAACTTTAATTTTTGATGTAAATAACTGACAAATGTTCTCCAGATTTTCAGAAGATAAAACATCTCCCCAATCCAAGTTATGTATCTCAGTATCAAATGTGTCCTGCTTACATTTAGGTATACAGAGAGCATTTTTGCGGCAGGATGATGTATTATTCTTAAATCTATTTTTAGTTAATTTCCTTGCCACCAGAGTTAAGTTGTGGTCAGATAAACCAGTGATAAGATTGTAACTTTTTGTTTTCCTTTCTGGTTTATTACAAAAAAAATATCAAGTTGTGTGCTTGAGCGTTTTGTGATTCTAGTTGGGCCTTTTATCAGCTGTTCTAAATGGAATTGATCTGTAATTACTTTTAACTTTCTCCTCTTTAGCTTGTCTTCCCAGTTAAGATTAAAATCCCCCATGAGAATAATTTCTTTATTATGGTCACATTCTTTAAGAATGTCAGTAAGTTCTGTATAAAATGTATCATTAGCAGTTGGGGGTCTATAGAGGCCTATGATAATGAATAACATTTGCTGAGACAAGACGACTTTTAGTGCAACATACTCAAGGGAGATAGCTGACTTAAAAAACATACGTTCGCATTTGATAGAGTCTTTTACATACATAAGTACCCCGCCCCCTTTTCCCACAGTCCTGTCTCGCCTAAAGCATTGAAAACCATTCATTGTAAATACATTGATGGGAGTAGATTGTTGAAGCCATGTTTCCGACATACACAAGAAGTCCAAGTTTGAATTTGCTAATAAATGAGTCAACTGTTCAGTTTTGGAGATGATACTTCGGATGTTTTAGTGACCACCCAAAAGCCCTCTTGGTTTCCGCTTCGGATCCCAAACGACCTTTGCATGATAAACAGTTTGAAAAGTTTTATAAGCGATATGTTTTTTAACAGCAGGATTGATGTGTCCACCATCATTAGGAGCAGAATTTTCAGGCTGACAATTCCCCGTTAGCACCGCCGTTGTACTGGCTAGCTTGTCAAAAACCAGGTCCAAGGCGTCTACTCCAGTTAGGGGCATACTCGGTAACGTTACAGGTATTCCACAAAAACTCACCACCTCAGGCGTACTCGTCACAGTCGCCGCCGAAGAGTGTTTAGCACCACTGACCTTTTACTCTGTCTCTTCAGTGCATTAACAATGCCAAGAGGGAGAAATACAGAGAAAAACATACCTGATATACACAAACAAGAGAAGCATCTGTATAAATCACCCTCAAATTGCTCTCTTCACAAATGTGATGTACATTTAAATCACCATGTGCTTTCATCTCCACATATATAGACCACAGTCAAAAATATAACTTAAATAGGGAAAAATTATAAAAATAACCACACAGATAAGTAAAATAACATAATAGACATAAATTGCAGTGAAGATTTAGACACAAAAGCAACAATTAAAATAAAGATTAATTAAGATTGACAGGAGCCAAAAATAACCCACCTCTTCAGTGCATTAACAATGCCAAAAGGAAGAGGAGGAGACAAAACAGGAAATTGTGTAGCTCATGATGACATCACAGCAATTAAAGGGGAAAACGCTCATTCTTCAGGCAAGTAAACCAGATATGAAAATAAACCATTTTGTGTAAATTATAATAAACAATACATAAGTTTCAACAGTACACTTTCTGTACCTGTTACACATACATCACTCAGATGTCTTTTTCGTGTTGTGATGTGCTCATCTGCAATATCAATACTTACAATATTTTCCTTTCAGATGTAAATAGACATTTTAAATAAGCATGTTTAAGATGTATATAAATCCACTTTAGAGACGTGTACGTGTGCTTAGAGCTTGTTAGCTAGCTATACAAAACATGTTTTTACAGCAAAATCACAACTATACTATACTGTCTAACTACTTTACACCTTCAACAGTTAAAACGTTTACTCTATAGTAGTTTAACACATAAGGAACCGTGTTTACTCACATTTGAAAACCCCCGGCGTCGCTGATCTCCGTGATGTTTGATAATGACGTATGCTCTCGCGTGGCCTCCTGGGATAGAAGAGTGTCCATCGGTTGAGCACTAAAAATTCTGGACGATAGCAGTAAGCCATCCGGGAACTTCTCGCCTACTCTTTTATGAATACTGATGTTTCAAACGTACTGCTTCCTTCACGTACTGTTTTCGCCTACTATATAGTAGGAAAGTAGGCATATTCGAACGCACTTAAGTCCGAATCTCGCGATAATTAGTACGGTTTCGGACGCAGCCTCTGTGTGTTTTTTTTTTTTTTTTTTTTTTTTTTTTTTTTATTGCGTAAACAAGACAATACAATACAATATACACTTTAAAGCCAGGGGAGATACAGAAAAAGTAAAATAAAATAAAGAAAAATAAATAAAGAAAAAAGGACAAGACCTCGTATCAATCAAAGATTTTGAAGACAGTACACAAATGCACAGTCTTGTTAGCTTTTGCATTAGTACTAGATTGAATAGTAGAAAAATATTTTTTGAATTCTATAAGAAATACAGAGAAAAGGGGCTTTTTGTTAGAAAACTTACACTTATGGATGTAAAATTTGACTAATACAATCATCAAATTAATTACAAAAGCCTCCTTAATCACACTGTTATCATACTTTAAATAACCAAAAATTACATTTTCAAAGTGCAAAACAAAATTAAAAAGCACTTTAACCTTAATAAACATAGACACATCATACCATAATCTTTTCACATGACTACAATGCCAGAAAATATGGGGTACTGTTTCCAAGTGCAAAGAGCAGAAAGAGCAACTCACATCAATGTCTTTCCTAAACCTACTAAGGAAATGTTTGACCGGGTAGAATTTGTGCAATATTCTGAAGGAGATTTCTTTGACCTTATTTGTAACAAAAAATTTATGAGGTAACAACCAAACACGTTCCCAATCAACGTCATTAACAAATTTAGCCCAATAAGTAATAGAGCAACATTTGGTAACAACCTCCTTCAAAAATAAATTACGAATAGACTTGTTGCTGCTTTTGGACTGTACAAAACAAATTTTACCACATACTGTGTCAGTTGGGTTAATTATGGGCACATCAACTAAAGACAAGACACCTCTACATAAAGATATTAATCCAGAGCTGATTGCAGAAAATACAAGAGCAAACTCCTTGGGAGTCACAGGAAAATTAAAGTGCAAAAGAAACTCATCATAGGTCATAAGGTATCCTTGAGAGTTAAACAAATGACAAACTAAAACAATGCCCTTTTCAAACCAACATTTTAGAAAAATACTTTTGTGTTTATACAAAATACAACGGTTATTCCAGATAAAACAACGCTGAGGAGAGAAGTTGTGCTTGTAGATCAGCTTCCAGGCCAATAAAGCTTGAGCATGGAAGGCAGAGAGTTTCACCGGCAATTTGTCAATTTTATAATCACACATCAGTAAAAAAGAAAGGCCCCCAAGTTGATCAAAAATAAAATTAGGAATAAAATTCCACAGAGAAGGTTTATTCAAACAAAATTTTAACCAATTAATTTTGAAGGTATTATTTAAAGTATCAAAATCTAAAAAATCCAGTCCGCCACTTTTAAGTGAATTTAAAATAACAGATTTACGGATGTAGTGCACACGATTCTTCCAAAGAAAATTAAACAAAATCTGACCAATAGTTTTGATAGTCTTATTGTCTAAATGTATAGATGAAGCAATATAGGTTAACCTGGAAATCCCTTCCGCTTTTGACAGAAGGACTCTACCTCTGAGGGACAAGTCCCTTAATAACCAGAGATTAAATTTGCTTTTAATCTTTTCAAGAGCAGGATTAAAATTAAGAGAAACTCTATCTTGCTCACTCTTCGAGACAACAACACCCAAATAATTAACAGCTTCTTTAACAGGGATACCATCCATAGGTACAAGAGGGGAGCTTTTCAAGGCTAAAATTTCACATTTTTTAATATTAAGGTGAAGACCTGAGGCATTAGAAAACAACCGAATACTTTTAATCGCCTGATGAACCTGACTGGAGTTTTTTAAAAATAAGGCTGTGTCGTCAGCTAGTTGACTAATTAAGATAGTTCTACCGGCAATACGAATTCCTTCTATCTTACTATCCTTAATAAGATGACAGAAAGTCTGCGCTACTATAAGAAAAAGATATACAGACACTGGACAGCCCTGCCGAATTCCTCTTTCCAGAAGAAATCTCTGGGTTGTGCCATGGCCTAATTTCACAGAGCTGTTTCCTCCCGCATACAGCGTTTTCATGGCATTACACAAATAGGGCCCGAAACCAAAACGCTCTAAACAAAAAAAAATGAAAGGATGCTCAATAGTGTCAAAGGCCTTGAAAAAGTCCAAAAAAAGAATTAAACTGTCATCCTGAATCAGATCAGCGTAATCAATAAGGTCGAAGACAAGCCTAATATTATTGAAAATATGACGGCCTTCCATAAAACCTGACTGATTTTCATCAATGATGGAGTTTAAAATCGACTTGAAACGACTTGAGAAAATAAGGGCAAACAATTTGTAATCATTATTAAGGAGACTGATGGGTCTCCAGTTATCTAATAAAAGTGAGTCCTTTTTAGGTTTAGGTATTAAGCAAATGACACCTTGCTTCATACTTGTTGTAAGCTCAGAACAGTTTAAGCTCTCTATATACACTTCAAGGAGAAAAGGGGATATAACCTCAGAGTAAGACTTATAAAATTCAGCCGCTATCCCATCGTTACCAGGCGACTTGTTACATTTTAGATGCGAAATTGCGACTTTAACCTCATCAACAGTAATTGGTAAATCACAGAGAAACTTATCATCCTGATTAATAGAATTAACATTATCAATGTGCTTATAGAAAGTATCTAAATCAGCTACATTAAATTTAGAACTATACAAATTTGAATAAAATTTATAACAAAATTGGGAAATTTCTTTTGGATTTTCTGAGACGGACCCCTCAATATTTAACTGATAGATTGAATTGTTTTTAGCCCTATTTTTCTCAAGTTTGAAGAAATAAGATGACATCTTTTCCCCAAATTCTAGCCACCTTTGCCTTGACCTAATGAAAGCACCTTCTGCTCTTAATTTATACAAGTCATCTAACTTAAATTGCAATTCAGTTAAATATGCTCTTTGACTATCTGACAAATTTTCAGGTAAAATCCTGGTAATAGATGAGATTTCACTGACCACTTTCAATTCTTCAAGCCGTTTTGAATTAGCCAAATTAGAACTATATTTTCTTAAAAACTTCCCAATTTCAAATTTTAACATTTCCCAATTGGTGCCAAATGAATTTTCATGTTTAGCCTTATTCCAGTAAAAATCAATCAGTCTTCCCAGCTCTAATTTAACCTCATTATGGTTAAGTAAAGAGCTATTCATCTTCCAATATGAAGAGCCCCTATTACCACTAGCTTCAGGAGAAAGCAAAACTTTAATGGAAACAGCTTTGTGATCAGTTAATGGAGTTGCCGAGATATCAACACAAATAGAATCTTCATCAAGATTTCTGGAGACTAACCAAAAATCAATTCGTGAAAGTCTAGAAGAATTTTTATTGCTCCATGTATACACTCTATCATTTACATTTTTGGCCCTCCATATATCTATAAGGTCAAACCTATTCATAAATGCCTTCAGAGCAGAGTTTGAATTTGTTGGGCGACTAGGAGGCCACCTATCAAGGGATTCATTTAAGACGACATTAAAGTCACCACCAATCAATAAATAGGCATTTGGAAATTTTGACAGCCAGTAATAAAGCTTATCCTCCATAAAAAATAATAACTTATCATTCTCAGATCTAGAGTTATACCCATAAAAATTAACAACGATGAGATTCACATTGTAACACTTGAGAATTAACAAAATAAAGTGCCCATTCTCATCACAATACGCATGTAAAACATCACCCGCAAAGTTATTTTTTAAACAAGAAACCCCTGCTGAATGCTCCGAGCCATGCGAGAACCAAATCTCGCTACCCCACTGAGATTTCCAAAAATTTCTATCATTATCTTGAGAGTGAGACTCTTGAAAAAAAACAAAGTCAGAGCCAAACTGTCTGGTAAACAAAAATAAGGCCTTGCGCTTCACAGCATCTCTTAACCCCCTGGCGTTTAAAGACAAAACAGAGAAAGACATTAATAGAACACACACACTATTAACCTGCTTGAAGATAGAACTGGAAAATTAAACAGTTATAGTAAATAGGTCACAAAATCGAAAAGTGCTGAAAAGGGTCAGTTAACAACAGCACCATTTTATACCTCACACAGCCTCTGTGTGTGTCTATCGTCGTGTAACTTATTCGGCGTGATTATTTAGCTCCGCCCACACGGCACGCCTCCACCCGCTCGGATTTTTCCGGAAAGACTCGGTACAGCCTATCTTTCTTTTGTAAATATAATAAAACGAAAGACTTTTTGTAGATATGATGGATGCAATATTACTCTACTCAAGATTAACATGAGATTGACTGAAACTGAGTGTTTCACCCCCCCTTTAAGTAAACTATGAGTGCGCAATTAAGCACACTTCTTTTTCACAAGGGTAACTAGTCTAAAAGCACCCCAAAGGCTAAGACATGGGTCAGCACTCAGCAAGACACCTCAGGTTAGATCACATGAGTTTGTGCACACCACGGCACAATTTCGCAGAAAAACTTTTAGTCATGTATTCACAAGGACAACTGTTCCATTGATAAGAGAAGCCAATCATGGACACATTTCATCGTCACTTGACCTGACGCCAATAGCGAGTGTAGGAAAGTGATACAACTGTATTTGATATTAAACTGTCACCCCCGTTTTTGAGAATGGGATATTAAAATGTACTATTCAAACTTTAATGGTTGTAAGAATGCTTGGAATGGAATATAGACCTAAGTTTGGTCTTGTTTTAAAGAAAACACTCAGCAGATTATTGCTGAAGTGAAAGCACTTTAAAAAATGAAAGTATGAAAAAGTTATGGAAGTTTAAATTTACAATAAATCAAATATACTGTACTAAATATTTTTTCTTTTATATAAAATATATATTCTACAAAATATTTTTTTACTATAAAATTACTATAAAATCAAAGCCATATATCTAACCAAGTTCTAAATTTGAAGTTGATATCCCAAATATGTAAGTTCCCATGAGATTTTGTTTAGGCGTAATACCAAAAATAGCCACCGGGTGACATACATTCCATTGAATTTAATTGTATGCATTCTTCTGTAACAAATTAATACATTTTTGTCCAAATATAACTTCTGTCACAAAATATGGAACATTGAGCCCTTTCTGACAATGTGTTTTTTGATCATAAATTATTAAAAACATGATGATGCCCAAAAGGGGAGGACCCCGATAAAACAATTTTAGAGTACCGTTTTTTATGGTAACGCAACGTCCAATTTCAAAACTGTTTTCACAGGATGAATTCTGAGTTCGTAAGCTTTCAAATGATACCTAATTTATGATAACTACTAAAATATGTGATGTAATAAAAAAAGGCGATAAAAAAGATATTATATTTTAGAGGATAATATATGTATTATATTTTTTAGAGGATAATATTATTTTATATTTTTTTATTGATAAATACTAGATTATATGTTTGAATATGAACTTTTAGCATGAAAACCAAAGTTTCAATTATTAAAAGTGTGTGCGTCGACTTTTTGTGACAAAGGTCAGAACTCTTGTCAACTCTTGATTTTTTGAGGTGCACTCTTGTCATAAATTCATCTATTACTGTTCCTACATAATTTGTAACAAAAAACAGTGCTAAAATATCTATTTGGGAGTCTTAGACCTTTCCAATGATATATAGTTTGTCGTGATTAGATTAGGATTTAATTGTAATATAGTGAAGTAAACTTAGGCGTCCCGCTAGTGAGCAGTGACAGTTAAAACGAAGATGTTTATCATTTTTGTGACTCTGTCATAGCTCAGGAGACTAAATAGAGTTCTCAGTTGTGTTTCGTTGAAGTATCAACTTTGTCTTGGACAACTTTGTTTCCTTAATTCCCTTGGATGATTAAACCCTTACATTGGCGTAATAGTGGCGCTTTACTGTTTACAGATTGGTCCCATTTACTTTCATTGTAATTATCTCACTGTAACCCTGATTTTTGTTTTTGTGGTATTCACATTATGCCACAAGTGCTGTCAATTGAGTTTAGCTCGCACTGAACCCGAAATATTCTATTAATGTGCAGATTGAGCAAATGTCCTTAACAGAATGTACTTCTGAGATCTTGCCCTAACCTGCTCCTCTGGACAATAGACATATTCACTGCATGACATTTGGGGGCTTTCTGGTTATTTCAGAAGTCTACCTTTTGCCAGGAGCATTGACACAGCAACACACAGCCTATTTTTCCTTCAGATACAAAAGTGAGTGTGTAGCAACACCAGTCTCTCTGACACACACACACACACACACACACACACACACAAACACCCCTGAGGTTCTTTCTCGGCATGGCATGGGATCCCGGCCCCGCAGGCTACGAATTTGTGCGGCAAAATGTTTATAGTCTTTGGCGAGGAACTGTTGGAGGTGGTGGTTTTGGCCCTTTTACTCACCCCGCTGAACGTTATTGTTTTGTCACATGTAAGGGTAATGGAAACAATGGGTCTTGTGCCAAAAGAGACAGTCAGCAGAACCCAATATAGAGTGGCACACATGCCCTACACCCCTCTCTCTCAGTCCCTGACGACGGGGGCAAACACAGGGCACAGAACGCCCAGACTACTACAAGAACCCCTCAAGGCCTGCTGTGGGTATTCTTTATTCATTGGGTCACAGTTCCAAGAGCAGAAAAATGGCTGGAATACCCATAAAATTTATGGCAGAGAGTGGAGTGGAGTAATGTCGCCAATGCTTGGCTCAGTTATTATACATTTCAGGTTGTCAAGTGGCTAGTCAAGCTTGTTGTTATTTGTCTTTTTAAGACGAAATTTGGCTTGATATCAGAACTGAATGGAAACTCACACCATATCACACATAAAACCCTAGTACTCGTGGAGCGTTCCCGTTTGTACAACTGTTCCCTCAGACTGAATGGTATTTAAACATCCCGTGGGCTGGAAGGTGATGATGAGAACGTGTCCCCTTAAAAATGATCCCGTGTTCACTTGTAAGCAAGGTGAGGAGTATATTATCTTGCCTAAATGGTTTTACAAGTTCATTGGTACTACACACAATGTGTTTCTACTTAAATAATTTCCCATGAGAATATGTTCCAGCATTAACTGCCCCATTCTTCCACACTGGACGTCCAAACCGTCTCCAAAGACTGCTCCCTCAACAACCCTAAATGGCTATTCTCCAGGTCTCTGTTCTTTGAGAGTGTACAAGCTGAACTATCCATGTAATAGAAGGAAGTTAGTTTATTTCATTGACTGCAAAGAGAACTACGATGGATGGATTGGATGGATGGATGTGTGGCGATATGGAGAAAAACGATCCATATCAGCTTTTCCACATTTCCTTATGGGCGGAAACCAATGGGGAAACGGAAGATAAAAGAGAGAAAGAAACGGAAGTGAGAGGAGAAAAAGAAAGAAACGGAAGTGAGAGAACGAAAAAGAGGAAACACACGTGTAGGAGATTGAAGTGGGACCCAAGTTACCTGAAGAAAGTTGCTGCTATTGCCTGCTGGAGATTCTGTGTGTGTGCTGCTGGGTGCGATTGCCGGAGGGACGGAGAAATAGAACTCTTCCTGGTTCGTTGCGTTACTCGGAGCCACACTATCCAGTTTGGTTCGCCTGCCGTTATTGAAGTCGGACTCTCACGCTACCTGAAGGACGTTGCTGCTGTTATCCGCTGGAAATCCTGTGTATGCGCTGCTGGGTGTGACGGCCAAAGTGACGGAGAAATACCGCTCTTCCTGGTCCGTTGCGTTGCCTGGACTGGAGCAACACTATCCAGTTTGATTCGCCTGCTTCAGGTACTGATCTTGTTGCCATCACTTTTAAACCTCACGTCAAAGCCTTCGAACTCTCCTCCGAACTTTTTAACCTCACCAATCAAACTCAAAGCTCTTCTCCCGGCCAAGGGATTCTCGGCCATTGCACAGACTGCTTCACGTGGTCATTATACACCCGCACACACACATACACGCTCCGTACACGCACGCGCATACACCAAATACGTATATGTATTTGTTTATTATTTATTTTCTTTGTTTTGTTTATTGCATTTTCTTTGTTGATGAAGTGGAACATGAAAGACTGAGTTCAAACAAATAGCGAACTTATGGACACTTGTGATCCAATAACTCTCATGATTTCTCTTTGTGGGAATATTTGAATGTGAACTTGAAATTGTGTCTTTTGTTTTGACATGTGAACAAAAAAATAATACAAACTCTGTGAAAATTGAATTGTGGGTATCAGTTTATTATTATTTTTTTTGTATGTAACAGTGGTTGGAGCTATCCAGCATATATATTTTGTTTTCTTGACAAGTTGAACTTGTCTGGCGCCCGAATGATTTTAAACCAAACCTAGCCTTATTGAAAACCCATACTGGTTTGGTAAAGCCACCGTTACATAAGTGGCGCCCGAACAGGGACACTTGAAACTGTGAGACTGAACCCCAGATATATATATATATATATATATATATATATATATATATATATATATATATATATAAAAAAAAAAATATAAAAAAAAAACTTTAACTTTGAATTTGCGTTTCCCTAGAGGAATACTTAAAGGTTGGTTATTGTCACTTTTGTTTGTGAATATTTTTTTCCCCCATATACTATATACATATAACGGGAACTGTTTAAAAAAAAAGAAGAAAAAAAAAATAGGGTTGTGTGAGAAAATACTTTTCTAAACTGTGGGAAATCATTTTTTGTTTTGAAACCTAATTGATTTGGTGAGATAAGTGAACACTAGTGTGAATTGGTGTGACAGACAGACAGCGTATTCTTTATTCACACTAAGCTGTAAGTGTATTCTGTTGTAGTTTTTTTTTTTCTCAAACATTTGTACATTGTTTTTTTTATTTAACTTGCATTTATTTATTTTTTTCCACTGACTATACATACACTGACAAACAAAGATGGCGGCCACTCCCCCTTTCTCCCTATCCACTTTTGTGGAGATGGAACCACCGGCACCAGACGTTGCTACCCCAGTCTGGCCTCCAGCATTCCGTCCTCCACTTTCTTCACATGGACTCCTTCATGCTCCTCTCCACTTCACTCCCACGCAAGCCAGCACCACTGACTTCCCAGGAACCCAAGTGCGGTTTGTAACTTCATCACTTGCTGGCAGTACTCCTGATCAACCCTTCACATGGCAACAGGAACCGAATGGCGACTTCATGCAGATATGTACGTCACCTGCGCCTTCAACTCTCTCTTCAGTGGCACAGCGGGACTTGCCTGGCATCCTATCAACTCCTGGAAAAGGAATGTATCAACTCACTGAAGTTAAAGGAAATTGGGACACGTTGACACAGCATATACAAACCCATGAGCGATCCATAGGTGAACTCGCTAAAGAACTGAAAACCATGTCTGTACATCACGAGAGTCTGATCTCTAACCTCGCTGATAAATTGAAGTACAACCAACAGGAAGTGCTTACTCACATTTCTGACTGCAAGCAACATGTGAAGAAAGAGGCTGATCAACTCACTAAGTCATTTAAGGATGTGTTTTCTGATGAACTTAACCAAGCTAAGACCACTTATGTGTCTGAAGTGAGGTTCATGATTGACCAACTTCAAATGGAGATTCAGCAAGACATCAAATCCTATCTGGTAACCCATCAAAGAAATCATGACCAGTTGTCTACAGAGCTCACCCAGTGCACCCAAACCACTAACACACTGTGTGCAGCTGTAAATAGCTTACAAACTGAACTCGAGCTTACAAACTGAACTCAGAGACAAGAGAAACAAATGACTGATTTGAAGACCAGAGATTACTTACCCTTACCGCTGACCAGTCCAGTTACACCTACAGCACCAGTTGCAGCCCCAATGCTTCTGACCACTTCAGATTCAACTGCATCCCCAGTGACCCCTCCTATTCTTCTCACTGCTCCTGCTGTAAAAAGTGATCATCTTAAAATTACTTTTCCTACCTTTGGGAGACAGTCAGATGACTTAGACCCCTTGCTCTATATAACTCGATGTCAGGATTTGTTGGCGTTACATCCTCTTGCTGATGCTGACATCCTGGCCACTTTCCGTACTGTCCTCTACGGTACTGCCCGGGACTGGTGGGAAGTTGCACGATCCTCTATAACCACGTGGGAGGAGTTTAGATCCATTTTTCTCTCTGCTTTCCTATCAGAGGATTATGAAGACGAGCTGGCTGAAAGAGTAAGGACAAGAACACAGGGAGAAAGAGAGAGTATTAGAGACTTTGCATTCACCTACAGAGCCCTCTGCAAGAGGTGGAAACCCACCTTGACGGACAGAGAATTGGTAAAAATGATATTAAAAAATGTAAACCCTTACCTTGCAAGCCAGATACGGAGTCGGGTTAACACAGTCGATGAACTCGTGAAATTACGCCAACAGCTTGAAAAAGACTATGAACAACAACTGCAATATGAAAAACATGTGAGTTCTAAACAACCCCTATCTATGCATCAAAGACCTATTTCCAACCGCCCGACAGAGAAACCTGTAGTGCAATGTTGGCGATGCAAAGGACATCACTCACCCGGCCGTTGTCCTCAATTTGTCACCTCTCAGTCCCAGTCACCTCAGTCCACCAACCAACACCCTTCCTCCAGTAGCAAGCGGACAACATTTCCAGCCTCCAAAGGTACTTATCCACCTGGAAATCGCTCTGTGTCTTCCACCTTTCCCCACAAGTCACCAACAACTGGTAAGAGACCACCTCTTACTGTTGTTCCACAACAATTAGTGATACCACTCTGTATTGGTACCTGGAAAGGAAAGGCTATTGTTGATACTGGGGCTAGCTACACACTTCTACATGAGAATCTCTGGAAGGAGGAGCTCACTTCACAAAGACTCCATCCATGGACCCAGGGTCCGCTCTACCTAGCCAATGGGGAAGCAGAAATTCCTTTAGGTTGGATAGACGTGCCAATCACCCTACATCAAAAAGTATTTACCATACCTGCTGTGGTTCTATCAGCCAAAGCCCTGGCCTATGCAGTCGTATTAGGACTGGACTTTATCTTCTTCAGTGGGCTGCAGATCAATGTGGCAGATCAAAAGTATTCATTTCAGTCCAATCCTAAAGAGGATTATCCTTTCCAGCCAACAAATGCCAGTGTACCAGTTATCAGCTCCCAACATCTAAGGGGAAAGATGGTAAATCCTAACAGCCTCTCACTATTAACTTCTGTTCCTCCTCCTCAACTTAACACAGTTCAACCACCAGCCTACCAAGATGAAAATACATTGATTGACACTGCTGTACATGACGCCCACTTACCTCCGGAAGGCAAGCAACAGCTAAGGCAGATCCTCGAGTCAAACCCTCAAGTTTGTACCATGCGTCCAGGACGTACTGAAGTTATGCAGCATCACATATACACTACCCACCAAGTACCTATAAAACAAAGACCGTACCGCACAACACCTGCCAAACAAACTGTCATAAAAGAGCAGCTGGAAGAGATGTTGACTGCCGGCATCGTAGAACCGTCACACTCGGGATGGGCCTCACCTGTCGTCTTGGTCCTTAAAAAAGATGGAAGTCTTAGGTTTTGTGTAGACTACAGAAAAGTTAATGCCATTAGAGAGAATGATGCCTACCCTTTACCCAACATCACTGAGATCTTGGAGTCATTATCTGGAGCGGCCATCTTTTCCACCATCGACCTTAACAGTGGCTACTGGCAGGTAAACATGGATCAGGACAGTAAACCAAAGACTGCTTTCACAACTCAATCAGGACTGTTCCAGTTTAATGTTATGCCGTTCAGATTAAAAAATGCCCCAGCAACCTTCCAAAGGCTGATGGAGAGTGTTCTAGGTGAATTGCGTGGAGACATTTGTTTAGTTTACATCGATGACATAATTATTTACTCACCATCTGTAGAGCAGCACTTCATCGACCTCCAGGTTGTCCTTTACAAGTTGCAAACAGCGGGCCTAACCATTAATTTAAAGAAAAGCACGTTCTGCCTTCAGGAAATAACCTTTCTAGGACATGTCGTCAACGTTCAAGGCATAGCTGCAGACCCAAGTAAAGTGGAGGCTATACGGGAATACCCTGTGCCCACCAACATCAAGGAAGTCCAGTGTTTCCTGGGGTTAGCCGGGTGGTACCACCGGTTTGTACCAAACTTCTCCAGTATCGCTGAACCCATAAATGCACTGAAAAAGAAAGGACATTCTTTTATCTGGTCACCACAATGTCAGCAAGCCTTTGAATATTTAAAATGCTGTCTTACCTCTCCTCCAATTCTTGGCCATCCGGACCTTCAACTTCCTTTTACTGTGTATACAGACGCCAGTGACACTGGTTTGGGTCCTGTGCTGACCCAGTGCAAGGAAAAAGGACTGGAACAAGTTATTGCTTATGCAGGCAGAACCCTGAACAAAGCGGAGACCAATTACTCAACCACCGAAAAAGAGTGTTTGGCTGTAATTTGGGCCTTAGAGAAATGGCAGCACTATCTAGAGCACAAACTGTTCACTGTCATCACGGACCACTCTGCACTACAGTGGGTAATGTCTTCCACAAAAACCACGAGTCGCCTCATCCGATGGGCCTTGCGACTTCAGAGGTTTGATTTTATTATTGAATATCGGAAAGGGAAACTGAATATGGCACCTGATGCTCTGTCACGGATTCACACCAGTTGTAACCTGTACACTAGCCAACAGGAGGATGCTGAGCTTCCTATGTCTCCAGCCACAATCTGGGAGGAACAGCACTGGAGGAGGATGACCCTGTCATCACCAACACACTTCAAGCACTTGCAGAAAATGATTCTCCTCTAAAGGATCAATATGAGATAGTGGAGGATAAACTCTATCACAAAACTCACCTGCCAAACAATCAAGTTCATTACAGAGTGTACATTCCTCACAGCCTTGTGTCGTCTATTCTACACCATTACCACTCTAATCCCTGGAGCGGTCATGTAGGTATTTATAAGACCTACAAGCGTATCCATGATGTTGCATTCTGGCCTGGAATGTGGACTGACATAAAACACCATGTTAAGAAGTGTGTTAAATGTCAGACCCTTAACAGAGAAAATCAGAAACCTGTTGGAAAACTTCAACAAATCACCACCACCCGTCCCAACGAGATGCTTGGAGTGGACATTATGGGGCCAATGCCACGTAGCACTCAGCAAAATGAGTACCTCTTGGTCTTTGTAGACTATTACTCCCGCTGGGTGGAATGTTTCCCCATGCGCAACGCTAACGCTCAGACTGTTGCCTTACTCCTTCGGAAGGAAATTCTAACCCGTTGGGGGGTGCCGGACTTCATTCTGTCGGATAGAGGTACACAATTTGTGTCATCACTGTTCAGAGAACTCTGTCAAAAGTGGAGTATCAAACCTAAGCTGACAACATCATACCATCCACAAACAAATATGACAGAAAGGGTTAATCGTATGCTCAAATGTATGATTTCTGCCTATGTGGATCACAATCACAGAAAATGGGACCAATACTTACCGGAACTCCGTTTCGCTATTAATTCAGCTGTCCAGGAAACGATTGGGATGACCCCTGCGGAACTTCATTTGGGGAGAAAACTGCAAAGTCCCATGGACAAGTTGTTACATGGTAGGAATCTAACTCCAGACTGCACATCTTACGACACAATCCACCACCTAGCTGAGCTTCAGTCCAAAGCCATGGAATGCTGTAAAAAAGCACAAAAGAGACAGTTGCGAAACTACAATAAAAACAGGCGAGATGTCACACACAAGGAAAAGGATCGTGTGTGGATGAGAACATTTCCCCAATCTAGTGCTCAACGTCACTTTACGGCGAAACTGGCTCAGAAGTGGAAAGGGCCTTACCGTATCATCAAACAGGTCGGTCCTTTGAACTTCCGAGTAGCACTAGAGTCCACTGGCGAAGATGTTCGCATCGTCAATGTGTGCAACCTAAAGCCATGTTTTCCCACAGCTGAAGAGCTAGACTATCAAGAGACGAAAAAACTCAGTCAACTTTTCAATGAATCTTCTGATGAAGAGGAGTTTGTTGGATTTTAAATGATGCACATTGCCACAACCATGGGTTGTTTTTTCCAGGGAGGGAGAGTGTGGCGATATGGAGAAAAACGATCCATATCAGCTTTTCCACATTTCCTTATGGGCGGAAACCAATGGGGAAACGAAAAAGAACGAAAAAGAGGAAACACACGTTTAGGAGATTGAAGTGGGACCCAAGTTACCTGAAGAAAGTTGCTGCTATTGCCTGCTGGAGATTCTGTGTGTGTGCTGCTGGGTGCGATTGCCGGAGGGACGGAGAAATAGAACTCTTCCTGGTTCGTTGCGTTACTCGGAGCTCACTATCCAGTTTGGTTCGCCTGCCGTTATTGAAGTCGGACTCTCACGCTACCTGAAGGACGTTGCTGCTGTTATCCGCTGGAAATCCTGTGTATGCGCTGCTGGGTGTGACGGCCAAAGTGACGGAGAAATACCCCTCTTCCTGGTTCGTTGCGTTGCCTGGACTGGAGCAACACTATCCAGTTTGATTCGCCTGCTTCAGGTACTGATCTTGTTGCCATCACTTTTAAACCTCACGTCAAAGCCTTCGAACTCTCCTCCGAACTTTTTAACCTCACCAATCAAACTCAAAGCTCTTCTCCCGGCCAAGGGATTCTCGGCCATTGCACAGACTGCTTCACGTGGTCATTATACACCCGCACACGCACATACACGCTCCGTACACGCACACGCATACACCAAATACGTATATGTATTTGTTTATTATTTATTTTCTTTGTTTTGTTTATTGCATTTTCTTTGTTGATGAAGTGGAACATGAAAGACTGAGTTCAAACAAATAGCGAACTTATGGACACTTGTGATCCAATAACTCTCATGATTTCTCTTTGTGGGAATATTTGAATGTGAACTTGAAATTGTTTCTTTTGTTTTGACATGTGAACAAAAAAATAATACAAACTCTGTGAAAATTGAATTGTGGGTATCAGTTTATTATTATTTTTTTGTATGTAACAGTGGTTGGAGCTATCCAGCATAAATATTTTGTTTTCTTGACAAGTTGAACTTGTCTGGCGCCCGAATGATTTTAAACCAAACCTAGCCTTATTGAAAACCCATACTGGTTTGGTAAAGCCACCGTTACAGATGGATGGATTGGATGGATGGATGGATTGGATGGATGGATGGATGGATGGATGGATGGATGGATGGATGGATGGATGGATGGATTGGATGGATTGGATGGATGGATGGATGGATTGGATGGATGGAGTACATGTATATTTCCAATTATTTCTGGTTTGGACTTGCCAAATATTTTTGCAGTCATTTATGATTTGATCCACTGACAATCCAACAATAAATGTGGTCAAGAATGCTTTTAGGTTCTTGTAATGGTAACAGTGTGAAGGAATACAAATTTATTTAAATGTTTAATTTAGATTTATAGTATATAAACTGAGGAAGTTTATTAGTGTGAATTTTGTAACTAAGGTAAATGTCACAAACCTGCCTTTTCCTGTCTGTCTATTGCAAGTTAAATGCAAACCATTTGTCGTGGGGTTCCTGTCTCAGTGCGGGAAGCCCTGTGGAGCAGGTGTGAACACCTGCTATTTTATTATCCTGACTGTCCTGTCTCAATACGAGAAGGGACAGCCTTTCCTGTTCTCGTGTCTCACCGGGTGAGGACACATGCTGAGCAGGTTCCAAAGCCTGTATACCTCATTTACATGTATTGTTACAGAGTGTTTCCACCTCCATGTAACTCCTCCCCCTTGAAATGCCTATAAGATACCATGTAAAGTTACTTTAGATTAGATTTGATTGAGATGCTACAGAGATGAAATAAAGAACGTATACCTCAAAAATCTCCTGGTCTGAACTTTGACTTTTCTACACTTGAGAAGAAAATAAGTTTCCTACAAGTGGTTTTCTTTTTGCAGCGGATGTGGCACGCTGCCTGAACAGACACTCCAGGTGGGCTGCGGTGCCTTCGCCTGTCTTGAAAACTCAACGTGTGACACAGATGGCATGCATGACATCTGCAAGTCCTTTCTCTACAGTGCTGCTAAATTCGACACTCAGGTATGTGTTTGTATACAATTCATGGCAAAGTACAATAGCGATATATCAGTTCATCGATGGAAACACAATATCCTATTGATGTCAAAGACGCCTATTCAGCAGACAGGAAGAACTTAAGAAGCACTTGGATAGATTTGATCATTTGGATTTCATTGAAAAGGCTCAAAATGGTATGCTCTACAATGGCAGTGCTGCTATAATCCATAAGGTAAATTTAACTCAGAAATTGGGTTCTATATGAGTTCAGTGATTCAGGTCAAATGATAGTGATATAATGATTATGTTAAAACACAACCAACACCATCAGATCACCTTTTCTAATTGATCACCTGGCTGTTATAACCAGGGCTCCAGACTAACTTTTTGCCTTGGTTGCACTGGTGCGCCTAACTTTTTTATTTAGGTGCACCAGCACAAAATTTAGGTGCACTCAAATTTTTCCTCGCGTCGCCTTTAACGCCACAATTTCAAGGTCACCTTTTTATCTCGCTCCATATACATTCATATATATTATGTAAATGCTTTCAAACAAGAATAAGGTGTAGTTTTTTTTTTATTATTTGAAGAACAATTATACTGTATATAAAAATATACATCTTAAAAAAAAAAACAAATTTAAAGTGCTGTTTTTACATTGTTCAAGTTAGGGCAGGGTATTGACACAAATTTCTGATTCTTGAGAGTTGGGACAAAACATGTCCCACATAGAAAAGTCTAATTTATAGCAAACATTAAGAAATTCATCATGTATGACATACTTACAAAGTTAAATCTAAAGGAATTGTATATACCTATCTGATTTTTAGAATAAACTTTTTTTATCTTTTTGGGGAAAAGTTGTTTAAATGTATGGTCTGTGGTTAGATGGTCCATGTTATTGCACTTGTCCTCAGCAAGAGGTTACAATATTAACCATCCCAAAAAACTTTAAAAAAGCTCTACAATTGTGAAAACATATATATCAAATAAAAAATAAGGGGTATAAATATAAAAAACAATGCATGAAGTGAACATCAAACAATATTTTCCATAAATATCTGCCTATTAAAGTTGTGTCCTCAGTTTCTGTCAACCCCGTCAGATTTTTTCCATAAAGCTCTTTAAATCAGGAAATAGCATGGTCAGCTATATCCTTGAGGACCCCTTTTCATCTCCCCGTCTGTGGTGAATGCAGCACTACCACACATGCTCTGGAACGTTTTACATTTTTTAATATTTTAGACAATGTCAATATTCCTATGGTCACAGCTGGACCATGTCAATACCATCTTTCTGTTAAGATACTTTTTTTTAACCATAGTGGATTGAATTTAAGCATTTTAGTGAGGTTATTGGGACAGCTAGCAACTGAGGAAAAACTACCTAGCTGCAGTGTACAATACATGTTTTGGCGGGAAAATACATGCCCTTACGTCAACTCCGTCAGACGTCAACTCCGTCAGGTTCTATGTCTGACGGAGTTGACCTGTAAGCTGACGGAGTTGACAAATCCACCAATAACCTCTTAATGTGCGAATATAATATTATTTGTGAATATAGTGAAGGGTTAAACTGTTATTTCAGGGTTTTATTTACACATAAATGCACATACATAGCATGCATTACATTATTTAACCATACGCATGTCCGACGCCTGCTGCTCAAGGCATAAGCGCAGGTTAGACAAAAATGAAATCTTAAGTAAGCTAATTGAACCTGATTCTAAGCTACAGATTATGTGTTGCAGTATTGTTGTCAAGGAATGTCAATTTAAGATCACACCCAGTATAAAGTAGGCAGTGCAGGGCAATCACATATCCAACACACCCAAACACACACATACGCACACACACACACACACACACACTCACACACACACACACACACACACACACACACACACACACACACACACACACACAGCCACTTTAAAGTAAATGGCTACTTACAAAGGAGGAAAGGAAGAGGAGAAGAGGTGGATGAGAAAAAGGAGAGCAGGAAGTGGTATAGGGGAGGTAGATGAAAACAGAGGGGGAGGAGGGCCCCTGGTTTCCTTTATTGTTTTGTTTTTTGATAGTTGGAAACGGTGTAATTTATAATACGGTAGTTGGAAACAGTGTATGTGCAATATGTTTATTATAGTAAGTTCAATACTCTAATAACAAGGAGTAGTTTTAGTAGTAGTTTAAAGAGCACATCTGAGCACATCACAATGCACACATATTTTTCATCAACACCGTCAGTTTTTTATCAACACCGTCATATCTTCATCAACAGCGTTGGATGTATGTTTTTGTTTGTGTTAATTTTTTGGGGGAAAAATGTTCTTCCTTCAGTTTATGTTGTTTTTGTAATAAAGGACCATCTGATCTACATCTTCTTATGTTTTATTTATTTAAAGAATTTGTTTTTACAATATTGAAATTAAAATCAAAGTTTGAAAATGCAAATATTTAGAAATCTGAGTTTTCAGAATAGTGTGAAATCACAACTTAAGTTTATATATTGTATTTTTTGTACATATCAGAGTAACTAAACACTATTACAATATACTCCAGAACTTTAGATTCTTGTTGGATTGGAAGAATTAAAATTGTATACTTTTTAGTGTGTCTGACGGAGTTGACACAAATTCAGTTCTGAAGGGAAACGTGTTTATTTGTTAAAAATGTGTTTTTATTTAGAACCTGTTCCTTTACATGGTTAAATAGCTAAGACCTTTCTCTGCAGAAACATACAATTCTAATTGATATAGTGTGTATTTAAAAAAAAAAAGTTTTTTAAAACGTGTTTTGTCCCGACTCTTAAGAATCAGTGAGCTACAATACATGGCAAATTTTTTCAAGAAAAACAAATCTCAACTAATGCTGTAAACTGGGAGTCAGTTGTAGCCTATAGGCTTCATTAGCCTACTATAATATTGAAGGTAAAAATTACCTGATTTGTACACAAACACTTAAATTACACTTTTATTTATTTTTATAATAATAAAGTTATATGAAATATAAACATTTAAATGGTGGCTGCATAAAAACTTCCCAGATTTTTTTTCAAACAACATGCATTCAATATTGAAAAACATTAAAAAATTATAATGAATATGTAATATGGTGCATATATTAGGCAAAATGCTCCTCTAGAGTTAATTTTTCTAGCTAGCTAACTAGTTTATGGTCACTGGATATGTTTTTTCTGAGGTAAATGTGACGTTACATGACATTGTTTACAAGCGTTTTACTGACGTCTTTCCACGGTTGAAACACTGATTGAGCGATTCCATGTGACATGATACGGATTTCGATAAGTTGTACTCTATCTTTTAACACACTTTCAGATGCTCGTTCATGTTTATTTGGCGCTGTAACTGGTATTATTAAGGCGGAAGAGAAGATCATGTGCTGCTTCTCTTGAGCTGAGCTGAGCCAGAGCGATATCACGCCACAGCGTCAAAACACTATTTATGTTTTTGAATTTCGTAAGAAAATGGACCTAATTTGAAATCTGAGACTTTGTTTCATATCAATAGTAACAAAGCACAAAGATTATTGCGATTTATTGGATGGGATGCTCGCTACAATGTTCCATTCATTCATCAACTGAAAACAGCATAGCCCAACGGTTCGTAAAAATCAATGAGAATCGATTAAAATCGAGAAATCAATATTTTTTTACCTAGTTCAAGTAGCCTACATTTTTAAAAGTTTCTTCGTCGTCTGTTTTCTTGCGTTTATTTAGCTGATGCTGCTGATTGCCGTTACTGATTCTCTGGTGCTTAGGTGACAGATCGCAATTTATTTCAATCACACAGCACGGAGCATTTTAGTCCTACAGGAATATCTGAACCACAGCCAATCAGAGGCAAAGACCCGCCCAATCACTATCTCTGATTGGTTTAGACCACGATATGATTCAACCATGCGTGCAAGGAGAACAAAAGACTCGTTCGTGGAGAGGCAGCGGATGCGATCATGCGAGAACGTTAGGTGCACTGGTGCGACCTAGGAAAAATTCTCGTCGCACCCTTACAAATTGGTCGCACTCTAGAGCCCTGATAACTCATGTACAGCAGCCAGACAAAATATAAAGTTAATGAAGTGAGGGTCAAGAGCCCAACTAAAACAAACACTCATCTCCATAATGGTGACCTGTTTTCTCATTTCAAATTCCGGTTTTCTCATTCAGTGATTCTGCTTGTTAACATCAGGTGTTCATTAATAATGCTCAATCATCACTCAATTATTCACTTAATCATCTGCTTTACTGCTTCAGTGTTCAGTGTTTGTTTAACGTAACCCAGTTATGTGCATCCTGTTGATATAAAAAAGTTAATTAAAGCCAACATATCATTTATTTGAGTGTGTTGAAGTTACATGACCAAATTAGGTTTGTTTAACGTAACCCCAATTATGTGCATCCTGTGGACATAAAAAAGTTAATTTCTGGAACCTGTTGACATAAAGTTAATTAAAGCCAACATATCATTTTTTTAAATTCCGCTACTAATAACAATATAAACCGCACTAAGGATTGATGAGCTGCCGGGTTCATGAATATTAATTAATTGAATTGAATTGAATTGTTTATTGATCCAACAATCAGCTATCTCATATACATATGAGTGCTGTTCTTCCTGTGGTCAAAATCACTATTACATATCAATTTCTAAAAAAAAAAGAAAAAAAAGAAAAAAAAAAGGCATGCATTGATGAATGAATGAATGAATGAAACCTTTATTGCCCCGTGGGGAATTTGTTTTACACTCATGGGAACCACAATAAACATAACCACAACAAACATAGAATAAAATATATAAATAATACGCATCTAAAATGTACAACAGCTTAAAGGAATCAATAAATAGATATATATTCAATAATGCACATTTAAAATAAATCTATGTGCCCATAGATGATCCATTTAATAATTGAATGCTCCTCGGCACGAATGATGTAATATGTCGTTTAGTTTTTGTTCGGGGCATTCTGAATCTACATCCAGAGGGGAGGAGGGAAAATTCTGTGCGAAGTGGGTGCAATGGATCCTCCAGTATCCTCAGTGCCAAATTGAGGGTATGCTGGTCAGTAAGATTTGTGATGCTTTTCACATCTGTTCCAGTAATTCCAGCATTCATACAACATACAATCATAAACAAAGACATTTAGTAGAAGATGAATTAAAAATATTCCTTAATTTAAGTTGGTTACAATTTAAATCAAACTCATGAACTAAGAACCCATGTATACTTATGTATACTTACAGGCAGGGGCGATTCTAGGATTTTCATTTTAGGGGGGCTCAGCCCCCAATGAGGGTATGAAAAAAAAAAGTTTGTTTATGGTCTAATGCTAACTAGTTACATTCATTTATCCAGTAACATGCATATGCCAGGTTTTTATAATCACTGAGGTGCCGAATGTGAGGTAATAGGGGGGTTCGGGGGCATGCTCCCCCGAGAAAATTTTGATTTCTCTGATCTACATATGTGCATTTTAAGATGTTTTGAAGGCCAAACAAATTGGATAACAATAGCTTTAAAACCATGTGCGGGCAGCTGTTTTTTTCTCACCTCATCAGCATCACACTCTTTTTCTCTTTGTTTTTATCTTGCTCTGTCTTTTCCCCTCCTAAAGCTGAGCTTTGACTGATATAGGCTTTTCATTTTTGTCTGTCAGTGAAGAAAGTAAACATAGGGTCAACTGATTTGTACTAATTTATGAATCATTTTCTCAGACAAAGCTACCAGGAAAGCTAGGTAACTAAGTTTATTAAATTCATTCACAATATGTACACATTCATTATTGATCATCTAGGCCTAATACAGGGCCGTAGACAGGGCTTTATAATCAAAGAGGTCATAAATTTGAAGTTGTTATGGGGTTAAACATTTTTATTTCTCTGATATGTGCATTTCAAGACGTTTGAAGGCCAAAAAAGGATAAGAAATAGATTTAAAACCTGCTCTCTCCTCATCTCCATTACTCTGTCTTTTCCTCTCAGTCTCCTGATCTTGCCCTGTCTCTTCCCCTCCTAAAGCTGAACTTCTTTAATTTACTGAAGGCTACAAATTGTATTAATTCTCAACATGTACACATGCATTATTAATCTTGTGCCTATGAAAACGGCTTTGTTAATGTTCCTTGTCCCCTCACAATGACATAATTACACGTTATATAGGCCTATTTTCAGCTTTAAATGGTGAAATTAGACAAAAGTGTATTAGTTTTCTAATTATTTTTGTCATTATTTTAACATTTATGACCTAAAAACTGTCAAATATAAATTGTTTAGTTTAGCTACTTAGGCCTACATTTTCTTAACTCGCACCTGACCGTAAACTGAAGCGTCAGTCGTGCTGCTCAAATTCGCGCTCAGCGTCTGTGAACATAAAGCCCGCCTACTTTGATTTGATTGGTCATCTCAAATAATCTGACATTGACGAGCAATGAAATACCAATGAGGCTCAGATGAACACACACGCACCCTGTCCTCTGTTTCTGACGTGCAGAGAACACTCTGAATCTGATTATAACAAGACTGAAGCGAATACGAATGTGTGTAGCCTACACTTAATCACAAATGTTTAGGAGGGCTAGGCAGAAGTTTAAAAAGGGCCTAGTGACGCCTATGGTTCTCTTCTGAAGAACTTGATACTGTGATAATTGATTTTGAGTAAAAGTGAAACTAGCTTTTTGTACGTGCATTGAAGTAACGTCACAAGCCTAAATCTGAGAGAGCTGCCGCAAACTTTTTCTAATTGATATTAGAGTACTCTTGGTAAGTGAAGTTTTCGTTTTATTGTTATTATTAAGGTTCTTGTGTATAAATATCTGATAAAATGTGTTCAAATACCAAATATGTGTGTTATATTTAGCTAAATTTTATGTAAGAGTCAACCTTCTGAAAAAAAGGGGAAAAATAATAGAAGATTTCTTCATAAATGTGTTAAATAAGTGATATTATAAATGGCGAAGTTATTTTTGATGATTTGTGAAATGTAAATTTGTAGTTTTTGTCGAATAACTGAGTTTGAGCAAACGGATGAGTGTGAGTGACGCACGTGTAACAACGTTAAATTGAGCAAATGTGGCCTAGCGGTCAATTGAAATCCTGTTTTTTGAATATAAATGAGAAGTTAATGTGTTAATATTATATGAAAAGTGAAGTTTTAAATGTTAATAGTTGAATATATTGATATTAAGTGTGGTAATGTGTATTTTGGAGAAAAAGTGCCTAATAGTACTTTTGGCCTTTTTTCAAGGTTGGGTTTCTTTTGGTTTCGTCTGCTATTTTCTATTTGCCGAGTTTGGATGCTGAACGAGGATTGAGGAAGCTGCACGTGAGACGTCCCTGCTTCACGGCGAAAGTTCGAGAGTTGGTGCAAGCAGGAACTGGCGAGCCATGCCCCAATAAGGATCGAACTGCGAATCGAACTGTGAATAGCGTGGTAGGATCGAGCACAGATTTTCTCTTCCTTTCCTACTGAACAGTGAGTTAACTTGAGTTGCGGAAGAAGGATCTCGTGAAGGAACATTGAACTGGAGCTGAGAACTGGTACAATCTCATATCACATTGAGATTTCTGTGAACACTGAGATAAATGGACGGTGATTTATTTTCTTTATTGTTGTTATTTTGTTTCAATTCTATTGTGATTATTTCTTTTGATTTATTAAGTGTTCATAATTTCAATTTTTGGGGAATAAGAGTGAATTGAAAGGTTGAAATTGAAAAGAGTTACATTTAAATCAGACCAGAGGAGAAAAGTATTCTTAATATAAATAAGTCAAATTAGGAATAACTCAAATAACTAAAGAAACCTTATATCTTACTTATACCAAAATAAAAGTTAATTAGGTGAAATTAGATTTAAAAACTAAATAGAAAGTATAAATTATAGTAGATAAAAAGAAAGAATAAAAGGTTATAATTAGGATTTAAATAAGAGGTTATTTATCTCTGGTTTATTTTCTTTTATCGACGTGTTGAGTTTAATTTTATTGCCTTTTTGAACATTTTCTTTTGTTTGAATTGCTTGTTACTCCTTTTAAATACAACGTACCTGTTTTTCCCAACTTAAATAGTGTGTCCCTGTGCTGCTTTGCTGCTAACACAGTCTCTTGAGCGAATTCTGGTCTTCTGATCGCTGGTCCATAGATTGAAGCAGTGTCTTCTTTCACGGCCCTCTGTGTCTTTTACTGAGGAGAGTGAGGGTAACACACTTGCCACGACACGGGTTACACACGCCTTAGGAGTATGAAAATATTCTTGTTGCAAATTGATAAATTATGGCTCCTCTGTTATTTATTTTGAAAATCAAAATCACCAAATTAGAAACTAGAGATTGTAAGCTTTCAAATGATAGGCTATATAGTTTTTCAAGATTTGTTTAGGTTTAGTATATGATATTACCAGTGCTTGAAGTGGGGGGAAAAAGGTGCCGGTACTCTCTTGCATTGGCAAATCATGACATTTTAAATTTCTACAGTGAAAAACAAAACTTGGAAATATTGCTGGTACAACAACAATTTATTGTTATTTATTAACAACACAAATGTGCGTGTGTGCGCCCATTTATTTACAAAGAAACATTCTCTTTTTAGAAGTTGGTCATTAATAAACTTGATTCTTGAAGTTTGTTATGGGAGGTATACAACAATTGCATGTAAATGGTAAACAACAAAAACAACCTAGTAAACAGCTCTGATATTGTCTTTTCAGTCATGTGTTTACAAGACATCAAACATTTTAAAAAAGTAAACTCGGGTTTGATTTGGGCATGTACCTGTCTGTGTAGGCTATTACATAAACTAAAAGAAAGCTTATATTCTGACTAGTTTGCTCGTTTTATTTATTAATAAAACATATAGTTTTACCCAAACTGAATAATTAAGACAAGTTTAAATGGCTAAATCTTGTATAAATATTTTTGAGTCTTCATTTTCTTTTCTGACGTAGCCTACTCCAGTTCTTATTAAAACACACTAGACATGCAAATTCTGTGCATTTTGGGCACTTTTTGTGTGAAATCATATTTATTTTCTCCATCAAAAGTGTGCTTTGCTTTCACTTTAAATGTCGTGAGTAGCACAACCATAGATCGGCGGTTCGGCGCCGAACCCCCGCTTCACTGCTGCTCACGCGACGCTCCTCCTCGCGGTGTGAATGCACTGATTGATTAACATGCAAGCCGAAAAAAATATGCGCTGCTCACGCTTGCGGTGGCCGCGATCAGCACCGGGAGCCGTTTCGCAGCCGTAACGTGCCGCAGATGTGTGCAGTGTAAATAAGGGGTTAAACGGCCGTCACGCTTTTTTTGTCAGAGTACCGGCTACATGCGAGAAGTAGCGGTACGCAAGAAAAAGTGCAGGTACGCTTAAGAGTAAAATGTAGAAGTGCCGGTACTGCGTACCGGTGAGTACCGCCCCACTTCGAGCACTGGATATTACTGTTTAAAAAATGTAATGAATATGGGCCCACCGGTGGGCCGGGTACATTACAGTAGTTATAAAAACTGTACCCAGCATATATGTAAAATGTTACCAGAGAGAGAGAGAGAAAAGAGGAGGCAAAGGGAGAGAGCCCCAAGAATATGAAGAGAGCCCCAAGAAAGGGACCCAGAGAAGACGAGAGCCAGAGCATCAAAGAGCCAGAGCAACAGTTACAATCTTCTTTTATCCTTTCCCTGACCATGTGACTAAAACCCAAATGTGAGACATTCAAACTGACCAATCAGATAATTACAACTGATAATCCCCCATGGTACTAAAGGTGTGACAATTCATAGACCCCCGAAGTACACACATCTTGGCCTACAAGCCTTGATTACTATCAGTCCCTCTGTGCCTTTGGGAACTCCAAATGGTCATTGTGGCAGAAAGAAGGGGTGGAAAACAGTAAAGCAAATCTCTTGCAAAGCAAATGTTTATTTAAGATATTTAGGATTATTTTCAATCATACAGCCGTAGTCTAAGTTGTGGAAATAGCCTCTTTTCCTTAAGCTGCCGACGAAGCTCCTGGAAATCTGTGAAAGTTTTCAGAAGAGAGCAGATTAATCACGTTTGACCTTTCTTGTTACCATGAAATACAAAGCATTTGTTGCTGTTACTATGACATGAACATTTAATCACTGCTAACATTCATTATCAGTCCCCTGTGTTTCACACTTTGCTCATTCGTCATCAAGGTTTGACACTTGTCATTTTACTGTCATTTTATGTCAGAGCTTTATATATTTCAAGCAATGTTATTTCCACTTAGTTCTTGTTATCGATCTTACCTTGGGACAGGAATAGTTGTTCCCCAACCTGATATTTTACATGATTGGTGACAATCCAGTATGTATCCAATGAAGAATTCAGCTTTTTTTCACTTTATCAGGCTTTGCTTTCACTTCCTGTAAGCAATACATTTCCAGTGTTTAGTAAAACATCACCAGTCATCAGTGATCTGTGTTTAAAAAGCCAACTTACTTTCAAAGTAAACTTCGTCAAAGTCTGCTAATTTTATCAGCGTTTTTGGGTTGATCAGTATCGATTCCAGGTTTACTGGGTAAAAAAACCCATGATTCATGCAGTAACGCATTGCCAGAACGATTTGCCACATGATGTGTTCCACTGTCTCTTCAGTCAGGCACCTTCCTTTCCTTCTGATGAACTCACGCAAGGTCACACAGGCAGGAAGATGTTCCATTATCAGGACGCATTGGTCTTTCATGATGGCTCTTGCAATTTCAGCCATGTAGTCCCCTCTATGACAGGCTAAAGAAAAGAGATTGACAAAACATTCGCTAATTTCAAATCTCCAAATTAAAGAAATTAAAGATGAAAGCATTAGCTATGTTTCCAACACCCTGTTTATTTTGAAGTATCGCATCAGAAACAAGTGATGGTAACAGCAAATGAGAAAAAAAATCCCTTAAGTCGCAAAAAAGTTTCCACACTCGCTTGAGGTGGTTTGACTTGTGCGAAAAAGGATTAATGCGAATAATGGGAGTTGGAAACGCATTTGCCAAATTAATTTAATTTATATTGAACTATTCAAAATAAAACCATTCTAAGCACATCACACTTAAAACAGAACACATTTATAAGGTTGTTAAAGGTCGTCCCTGCTCGATATGACAGTTTCACCTTACAAATTCTACATTCTGCCTTTATGTTGTCTGTTATTAAAATGCATTCAAATGCTTCTTCGTTTGCTTGTATTACTGATATTGTTTTGTAACCTAAAATTTTCCTAATTTAATGGGGACAACTGTAAACATAAAACTAACCTGCTGATATTTTCTCAATGTCCTGTACACATTTTGTAGCATCGGTGTTCCTTGGGGTCAATTTGACCCCAGGCTCTTTTAGCTGTATAATAAAACAGAAGAAATATAAAAATTTCACACAGATTTGTTTTGGTTGTTTTATTGAGGTCAATATAACATGTTATAATTTATAATGTTCATTATAATTTTACATACCGTATTCAATATTATATTCAAAAAACTTCCCTCTGTTTTAGGGCTCTAACCTAACATAACCATATCTGTAGTATTGCGAGAACCATTAGTAGTTCACATGACATGGGACATAATTCTCATGAGAACTAATACTTTCCCGTGCCATGGGGGAGGGGAAAACATTGTTTTTGCAAGATTGACCCCAAACATAACTCGTGTTGCTATCCTTGATAAAATAAATCATTTTTCTTTCCAAATGTTATAGATTACAAAAATCGATACTTAGAAATATTATAAAACACCAAATATATATATACTTTTCCAATTTTAGGTCAATCAGTAATTTTCAATCAGATTTTATGGTGATTTGTAAATTTGTCCATAGACGTGCAATCGGTATTCTGGATGTATAAGGGGTGGGGAGGAGGGTGGTGGTGGGTGGATGTCAACTTAAAATGTTATTTAAGTAGTCAACAAAGACATAAATTACCTGAGACAAACCTTTGTAAAATAAAAAAAAAATAAAAAATCATATTCCGGAGGTTTAAATTACTGAAAAAAACTTTACATGAACTTTATAACAAATTGACCCCAGTGGGTAAAAAATGTTATCAGATTTGAGGGTAACAGGAGGGTTAACATACAAAAATACAACAAGGGAAACCGGCTCTCTGACGGGAACCAACTCTCACCGTTCTCTTAAAGCAGTCGCTTATTGAGTCGAACGAGACACATCACTATTGTTTCCGCTGACGGTGTTTCATTTACTGTTGGTTACCAATACCACGCCGTCCGCTCAAACAACCTGATGGGAACGCACCTAATAGAGTGCCGAAGTGATGACGTCACTTTGTAGGACAACTCGTAAGCTAGCGGCGCATGGGTTCCCTCGATCGAAAAGCTATGCATTTTCCTCCATGACTTTTGGAAAATCGCAAAAAATAAGATCTGTGTTTAACAAAGAGTTGTGACCCTTACACGTTTTGTCTATCAAGATAATCTTTACAAGTTAATCCAAAATGTATACATTTTGAAGCCTATATAAAGTTTTTAAAAAACACAAGCAGACACAATAAAGTTTAAAAAACCACAAGCAGGTTATAACTGTGTTCTATGTCATAGATCAAAACGTGAAAATATTTAGAAGCTTTGTTCACCACAGACCTTATTTCAGGCGATTTAGCAAAAACCCATTCAAAAATCCCATAGACTTTAGAGCGAGGGAACCAGGAGTGCTAAAATGCTAACTCACTTCCGCGTTTTGGCCTACAGAGTGACGTCGTAACTTCGGCACTCTATTCACATTTGTTTTGTTTTTAAAAAAAAAAGAGATTTGCTTCACTTATGGATGGAAACCCAGCTAATGTGAAAAAAAAAACTTTATATGAACTTTATAACCGATGCTTCTAGGCTTTGGTTGTGTAATTCAGTTATATCTCATACTATCTACATACCAAATTTTCATGAAGAATAAAGTCACTTACCGTTTCCAATGTTCCCCAAAATCTGCGCCTCTCAACAAATTTGATGACAACCTAAAAAATAAAGAAAATGTTTGCAAAGGTAAGTTAAACTTGTACACGATCATCTACAGTCTTTACACTTTTTGATCAAAACTGTAAACTCTGATGTTTATGGCAAGACTCAAAGTTCATAGAAGGAAACAAGAGACAAAACGTTTGGTTATGGAGAAAGAGCAACATACTTTCTGGCCGTCCGATCTTCTAATTCCTTTATAGAAGCGATCACCATAACTCAGTTTCTTTCCCACTTTATAAAGAGACTGAAAGTATTCATATGTTGCAGTGTCGGTTCATCATCGGTTAACATACAGCATGAGACTGAACGCACCTGTCCAATCCGGTGAGGAGCCGGTATGAGTGGAGATTACAAATAAAACGTCTCCGGATACTTTCGTAACCTCGGTTCCCTGACAGGCAGGGAACGAGACATTTACATCGATGACGTAGTATGGGAACTCCTCCCCTTCTTCACTTCTGCTGAAATCTTATGGGCTAACGCCAGGTGGAGACAGCTGGCCAATTGACGCAGAATATGCAAATACTGACACGCGTACTGGCAGTATAAATTGCATACGCTCGTCAATTGCATCAGAATACGACTGAACGCTCGAATCAACAAGCGACACGGCGTTTGACGTAAATGTCTCGTTCCCTGCCTTTCAGGGAACCGAGGTTACGAAAGTAACCGGAGACGTTCCCTTTCAAGGCGGTCACTTCGACATTTACGTCGATGACGTAGTATGGGAACTGTGTCAAATCCCGCCGTGGAGCAGAAACCCCACCCACTCGAGAATGACAGAACCCTCATCCAATAGCTGTGCTACTAGAAATACGAGCTCCTGATAGGGCGAAGCGAGCCAATAGCGCGCTTTCTAAACCTCATCAAAATTTGCATATCCCAAGCAAATGAAATAGAGGGAAGTCTAGCACTGAATCATTCAGGGCAGAACAACACAATATAATAGCAAGTGTAATACAAGTCAGCAGCGGAGCGGCGACAATTGCATAAGCACAATACATAATCATTAATCAAGCATTCATGCACAACCTGAAGGCTCAGCTCACCGAAAGCACTTGAGACGCAACAGAAGGTACATCCAACTTATAAAATCTGGCGAATGTATTCTGAGAAGACCAGCCAGCAGCAAGACACCTTATAGACATACCTCTGGACCAGGCCCACGAAGAGGCGATCGCCCTCGTCGAATGAGCCTTAATGTTGAGGGGACAGACCAACCCCTGGCAATCATAAGCCAAAGCAATAGCATCCACAATCCAGTGAGCAAGCCTCTGTTTCGAAACTCCACGTCCCTTGTTACAACCGCCGAAGCACACAAATAGCTGATCCGATTGACGAAAAGCGGCTGAGCGAGTCATATACATCCTTAAAGCCCTGACTGGGCAAACAGCGCTCTGAGCATCAGTATCACGCGAGACTGACGACTCAGAAGACAACGCAGGCAGTAAAACAACCTGCGCTTTGAACGGAGTATTGAGTGACTTCGGAACGTAACCCTGTCTTGGCCGAAGAGTGACATTACAATCTGAAGGCGGCTGTGACGGACATAATCTCCTAGCTCCCCTGAGAAAACTGATCACCAACGCATGTTTACCGATCGACTGTCCTTCGATCGGGGGGTGAAACGCAGAAATAGCAGCCACATACACCTTCAGAGTGGACGGTAAACTCCCATTATCCATCCTGTACTGAAGGAAGCGTAGAATATCCGACACGGTGCAGTTACCCGGGTCAATACTGATATCCTGGCACCATTTAGAGAAAACTTCCCATTTAAATTTGTATAAACGCCTAGTGGATGGGGCACGCGCCTCAGAGATAGTGCTCATCGCTCGAGAGTGCAGAGCGTCCCGCTCATTCAGAGTCCCCGCAGTGGCCATACATGAAGGTTCCACAGCCCGGGGTTGGGGTGCCATACCGTGCCATTCGCCTGCGATAACAGGTCTCTCCTGAGCGGAATTTCCCAAGGGGAGTCCACTAGTAATTCCACCATGTCCGCGAACCAGGGCTGATTCGGCCAGTTCGGGGCTACGAGAATCACAAACGCTTTCTCCTCCCTGATTTTGCATAACACTGTAGGCAGAATCTTCACCGGAGGAAAGGCGTAAAGTCCAGTGCGAAGTCAAGGTGTCGGTCGTCCGCCCCAAGGGGGAACGAGACAGCGAGAAGAACGCCTTGGCATTGCGTGTTCTCGCTTGAGGCGAACAGATCGACTTCCGCCCTCCCGAATCGATCCCAGATAATCTGCACCGATCCCGGGTGAAGCCTCCACTCTCCCTGAGGAATCCCATTCCTCGAGAGCATATCCGCTCCGCGATTCAAAACACCGGGAATATGCGCTGCTCTCACGGATAGAAAGTGCCGGTCTGCCCACAGCAGGAGACTCGCCGCCTGCTCGAATAGGAGTCTGGAGCGCACGCCTCCCTGGCGATTTATGTATGAGACCACCGACATGTTGTCGGTCCGAATCAGTACATGCTGACGCTCTAATTGTGAACGGAAGGCTTTGAGGGCTAAGGATACCGCCTTCAATTCCAAGCGGTTTATATGCTACTTTCGCTGCGACTCCGTCCACAAGCCTGAGGCGGTCGCGCCCAATGCACACCGCTCCCCAGCCTGAGGTTGATGCATCCGTCAAGACTGCGGTGCGATGCGCCACGGTGCCTATCGGGACCCCTGAACTGAATAACGCCGGGTTTTTCCACGGTACCAAAGTGCGAATGCAGCTGTGGGTGACCGTGATGCGCCTGAGTCCGGACGACCACGCCCCCTGAGGGACTCGGAGCTTCAAACAAATTTGAAGCAGGCACATATGCAGCAGCCCCAGATGACACACTGGGGAGGCTGCCGCCGACAGACCTAACAGCCTCTGAAATTCCTTCAGTGCCACAGACCTGCCCGGTCTGAAACGGTCCAGAGACAATGCCAGAGACTTTATGCGCTCTTGAGAGAGATGGGCTCGCATCGTTATTGAGTTCAAGCACACTCCCAGAAATGTTGTGGTCTGACTCTGTGTGAACACGCTTTTCTGTTCGTTTACACGCATCCCCAGCGAGTCCAGGTGACGAAGTAGTATTTCCACATGACCGATTAGCACCTCTCGCGAGTGGGCTAGAATCAGCCAATCGTCCAGATAATTTAGGATGCGCATTTCGCTCGACCTGAGGGGAGAAAGCGCCGCGTCCACACACTTCGAAAAGGTGCGGGGGGCAAGAGCCAATCCGAACGGGAGTACTGAGTACTGATAAGCTGTGCCCTCGAACGCAAACCTCAGAAAGCGCCTGTGGCGCGCTGTTATCTGGATATGAAAGAACGCGTCCTTTAAATCCACTGAAGCGAACCAATCCCCGGGACGAACTTGTGCCAGAATCTGCTTCAGAGTTGTCATTTTGAACGCGCGCTTGTGAAGTGCTCGGTTTATGGGTCTCAGGTCCAGGATCGGACGGAGGCTAGCGTCCGAGAAGCTGATGGCGTCGAGCTCCCTTTCTCTGGGGGTGGGAGGGCCCACCAGCGGCTCGCTGGCGGCAGTGGGCCCAATCCCTGCAGCTGCTCGAGCCGTTTCTCTCCTGGCCTTAAGGGCGCGCACTGGCATGTCCGCGCAGTGGGCGCACACGAGGTCGTCCGACAGGGCCGTCTCGGCGTGGGCCAGGCCCATGCAGGCGACGCAGAACAAGTGGGTGTCGGGTGCCACAATAGGCCCCGAGCACAAGTTGCAGATCTTTAGATGCACCTTCGACGATGGCGAGTTTTAGTAGAGTATTTTCCAATTCGAATAGCACACGTCGATTTGAGCATGAAGAAAAGGATTCTGATGCAATTGACGAGCGTATGCAATTTATACTGCCAGTAGGCGTGTCAGTATTTGCATATTTTGGGTCAATTGGCCAGCTGTCTCCAGCTGGCGTTAGCCCATAAGATTTCAGCAGAAGTGAAGAAGGGGAGGAGTTCCCATACTACGTCATCGACGTAAATGTCGAAGTGACCGCCTTGAAAGGGAACCAGAACAACAGATTGAAATAACTGGAGACTCACGCTCTGTTGGCTCGGCTGGATCTGCTGGAGTCAGCTCTTGTCCGGGTGTTTGTGGACGCTTTAAGGCTTTCCCTGCTGTCTGGAAACGAGAACGGCCTTTCCTCCCTTTTGTGTGTTTTTCTGAAAGCAAAGAATATTGATTATGTAGGAGCCATTTATAGGTTTTTCCATATTGTCTTATATTTTCCCTTCTTGTCTGTTTTCTGGAGTCTGTGTGTAAAGCCACGGGTGTGTAATGAGATGGCGAGGTTTGCTGGGAGCACACAGTCTTCAGACCATCTTTCTTTCCTTCAACATTTTTGATGCTCTTTTAATTTAAAGTTTGAATTGCTTTGTACTTTAATTACAACGTTATGTTACATCAGTTTTTTTTTTTTTTTTCAAGATTAATAAACGAGCTGTGATTAACCGGTACATTTTCCTGGACTTTATGGAGATATCAAGGAATCAACAAAGAGCCTTTAACCTTGGACTTTTTCTACATTAAAGTAGACCAGATAAATATATTAAGTGTGTTAATATCAAAGAATGTCATCATTAATTATTTAATCAGATTTACCGTTTGACCTTTTTTTAATTACCGGACCTTTTCTCCTAAAACTATAAATTGAATTAATTAATGCCGGAGTAATTATTTTACTTTATATAATTTATGTAGACTACTTAAATTAGTTCTTATAAAACGTAATGAATCAATATTAATTTAACTGTGTTATGAAGTTGTTGATTTTAATACTGTCTTAAATGAATATCTGGATAGGTGGCCAACATGGTCGCCAATCAAACTCAAAAACAGCTTTGAAAGCTTTTATCCATAGATTTGAGCTTGTAGATATCTGGAGGGTTAAAAATACATATGACAGAGAATACACGTGGAGCAATAAAAACTCATCTAGACTTTCGCGAATTGATTTTTGGTTAGTCTCTAGAAATTTGGATAAAGATCATATCTCTTGATATTTCTACAACGCCATTAACAGATCATAAGGCTGTCTCTATTAAATTTATGTTTCCTCCTGAAGCTAGATTTATCAAGGGCTCTTATTGGAAAATGAATAGTTCATTAATAATCATAATGAGGTTAAGTCAGAGCTGGAAGACTTATTGGCTTTTATTGGAGCAAAGCTAAACGAGAAAATCATTTTGGTTTAAACTGGGAATTGTTAAAATATGAAATTGGGAAATACCTCAGAAAGTTTAGTGGTAATCTGGCTAAATTAAAATGTCTCGAAGAAGTTAATATTGTTAGTGAAATATCTTCTATTACCAAGATCTTGCCTGAAAATCTGTCCGATAGTCAAAGAAATTATTTAGTTAATTTATACAAATCATCCAACTTAATTTGTAAATCAAGAGCAGCTTTTATTAGATCAAGACAAAGGTGGCTTGAACACGGAGAACAAATGTCTTCCTATTTTTTTAAGCTTGAGAAAAATAGGGCTAAACACAATTCTATTTGTCAATTAAATATTGGTGGGGTTGTCTCAGAAAGTCTTAATGAAATTTCCCAATTTTGCTATAAGTTTTACTCTAATTTGTATAAATCTAAATTTAATCTAGCCGATTTGGACACTTTCAGTAAACATCTTGGTAATGTTAAGACTATGACGTTCTCCCATCGCGATTGTTTAAAGAGGTTGTAGACACTATTGGTCCCAGTATATTATATTACAGGATTTTAAAAATTTCGAAATTGCCTTTTATGAATAAGATCTTAGAGAAAGTTGTCCATAATTGATTGTAAATAACATAACATTAATTATCACTTGTATGCTGATGATTTACAACTGTACTTTCCTTTGGAGTGTGATGGTTGTACATCTTTTACTAATTTTTATAAGTGCTTGACTGAGGTAAAGGGATGGCTAGCAAATCATTTTTTACAATTAAATGAGGATAAGACTGAGTTTATTATGTTTGGGAACAAGGAGCTTGGAAATAGTCTGGCTGGAAATTATGGACTTGTCAAAAAATATGCATAATTATGTGAAAAAGTTTTTTCCGATTCTGAAATACGCTTTGATCGTCAAGTTAACAGCGTTGTGAAATCATCTTTTTTTCAGTTGAGAAAATTGTCTAAACTGAAACCCATCCTTTCATACAAGGACTTGGAGATTGTTCAATAAGCTGCAATTGGACACAATCCCACCTGCAAATTTATTGAATGGGACAGTTTCTTTGATGGACATTTTAATTAAAGTTTTTTGGGGTCGAGAAACAAAGTTTCTCTGATCTTCTTGAAACTCTGTATTCTGATACAGGGCGATGAGACGCAGACAGGAATGCAAGATTGAAGGCTCTAGATCTTTCCAGAGCTGAGATATGGAGATCCCATGTAGCATTTATTACATTGTACAAAATAGTGGCTTCGCGGACAGTGGAATTTTTGGATGAAACTTTGTGCTATAGACTCAGGGGGGAGCCCACTTAGTGCTGATAAATGGTTTTCATCAAAATATTTCAAAAGCTAAGCTAAAAAAAACACTGTGTCCGCGAAGCCACTATTTTGCCACAAAATAAACACCGAAATGACTTGAAAATTAGAGTGCTGTGTTCAGTTGAGTGTACTTATACAGTAGAGGTGGTTTAATCAACAAGAATCGACATCACATATGATGGGAGAGCAAAAACACAAAAATAGATATCCCAGATACAATCTAGTGGCAGCAAAATAGTGCTTTCCAGGACACCATCATGGAAAGTTCAGTGTGATGTGTTCAGTTGAGTGTGCTTAGTACAGTAGAGGTGGTTTAATCAACAAGAAGAACAAAAAAAACTTCAGTCACCATCCACATTCTTCAGTCACTATCCACAATCTCTGGTCTCATCATGAACGAGGGTAAGGAAAAGGGTTAGGCCCTCAATCTCTGGGGCCCGACTCAAGGGCACTAGACTACGGAACTCTCCGAGTTTCGGGCTCCTACAACCTTCAGTCTCCTTACGGACGCGCGTGCCGTTTTTTTATTAACCTTTTTGACCCCTGTCAGTTTATGACATTTTTGAATGGGGCCTCATTCGTTTTAAATAAAGAAAACGTGTATTTAACCACCTCTAGTGTATTAGCACACTCAACTGGACACGATCCACTAATTTTCGAGTAATTTCAGTGCTTAAAAAAAATAAAGAAAAAAGCCCTGGAAGCTAAAAACGATTAAATGAATACGTTTCTGTTCCTTTGTAATATCCATTGAAAATCAGACACCAAATATCAAAACTAGATACTGTAACCTTTCAAAATGATATATAGATTGTCAATTTTACTTTAGGTTTTGACTAAGATATAATCGTTTTAAATGTAAAATGCCAACATTTTTGCTGTGACCTTCCGGGACCTTATTCAGTGTAAAATACAAAGCGTGTTTTTCACCCTTTTTCGACCCCTGAACGAGGTCGTAGGTCCACCAATTAGCATACAAAAAGGACAAGACAAATGGAACGTTTCAAACATTTATTATAAAAAAATAATAAAAAATAAAAATAACGGGTCCTCCTGGCCCCCTTTGGCCGGGAGGAGGTGGCGGGGCGCTTCGGGGTCCCCGGGGGGGCTTCATCACCCACCACGGCTGCCTCAAACAGGCAGCGTTGTTCTGCCGCCTGTTTGGCGTCCAAATTGAGGGCGTATAAGCGGTCAGCCGCGGAGGTGTCGTGGCACATAAACTGTGCCACCTTGTGCCGGTGCCCGGGGCTGTGAGTGTTCTTGGCCTGTACAGAGAGGAAAGCATAGTTGGAAACAAACACACGCACGTCAGAAATTCACAAGTCAGAAACTCGCAGAAACATCACGAGGGTGGCGATGGAGGTCTGGAGGTCAGTGAAGGTGGGAGTTCCTGGCAGGTCCATCCCAGCCCATGCGTCTTGAAAGTACTGATTCAGGTTCTTGCATGAGCTGGGCTTTGAGGTGAAAAAAAAAATAGTGGGCGTCACCACCGCCCATCAAGCCTACCCTCATGGCCAGGAACTCGCTCATCCACCCATACTCCTCCTCGCTCAAGGCCAGCTGAGCTGCCGAAGGCCTGGTTGCGAAAAATTAGAGAACTTTGCAGAGGTAGTACACTAACTTGATGAACCACGTTAGCCATTTTCACCCGAGCTATAACGCCTGCTCTAGAGTAAGATGAGCTCCAGCGTCACCCGAATCCGCAGCCAAAAACATCATCCACCCGCCCTAATAATGCTCTCTGATTTAAGTGTCCGCACCCGATGGTCAAATTACAATTATTCTGTGTTGTTACGCGTGATTATAAATGGATGATCGTCACCTTCAACAGCGGACTCAGCGACGGTTGATGCGCACATCTCCAGGGTAACATTATACACTGATGAATGAGCGCTGCTTTTAAATGAACATTTCTTTAAAACAAAATTGATTTGACAGAATTTCATTTTCTTAATGGCATAAACAGGCTTTACTCCCTTGAAACTTAAACTGGAATGTCACTTTTTCTGTCACTGTGACTTCCAGAACAGGCGAACACTCACACGCGCGCGCGCGCACGCACATAGCTTTTGAAGTAAAATTGAAAAGTGAAGATACAGTGCATCGTAATGCATCGTAATAACTGAACTGAATTGATGACATGATAATCGTAATTGAACCGTACCGTGAGACCAGTTTAGGTTCACACCCCTAGTTCGATAAGATGTGAAAGAGAACTTAGTTTAATACTCACGTAATGCTCAATTTGACATCCAGCTTTCTGTGCGCGAGCTTCGGGTGTAGGCGCTCTGAAATCTATATATCAGAAGTTTAGACTGATAAGGCTTTAAAACGCATGCAGATAATAAACTTTCATGATTATGAAGAACTGCAATGTGAACAAAATAGAGATCAATCAACACCAAACAGATGTTTTTAGTTTTTGTCAGAGTATCTGAGGCACGAGCTGCACAGGCTCCGCCCTCTTCTGGAAAGTGGGTGGGATCAAGCAGCTCATTTACATTTAAAGATACATGCACAAAAACGGCATGTTGCAAAAATGGGCATTTACAACATGATGTAATAAATTATCTGTAGTGTATTTTGAGCTGAAACTTCATAGACACATTCTGGGGACACCTGAGACTTATATTACATCTGGTAAAAAGGGGCATAATAGGTCCACTTTAAAGAAATTAATATATTTTTAATTCAGCAAGGGTGCATTAATTTGGTAAGTGACAGTAAAGACTACAAATGTTATAGAAGGTTTCTATTTCAAATAAATGCTGTTCTTTTGAACTTTCTATTCATTAGAGGATCATGAAAAAGTGTTTCCAACAAAATATGGAAACATTTCAGGCATGATCTACGGTTTCCACAGAATTCTGAAGGATCATGTGACACTGAAGACTGGAGTAATGATGCTGCAAGAGTTCAGATTTGATCACAGGAATACAAAACAGTTTACTATATATTCACATAGAAAACAGTTACTTTATATTTTAATAATATTTCACAGTTCTTACTGTATTTTTGATCAAATAAATGCAGCCTTGGTGAGCAGAAGAGACTTCTTTCAAAAACATAAACATTTTTATTCCGATTGAAGTCCTAACTAATAAGGAGAGTAATACATTTGATAAAAAGAAAGAATAATAATCATTAATCTCACATGGAAGATAATCTTACCAACCCCAAACTTTTGAATGATAGTGTATTTATTGTTTTATTTATCGCTGAAGACATTCCCCAGCCTCATTCCCAACCCCAAGTGCCTCTAATTCTATTCGACTTGTGTCGTTCCTCCCAAACGTTACAGGAGCCTCTTGAGTTTGAGGCCCCGGAGCAGAGCCGGATGTCCTCGGACCCCTCGAGCCGTCAGAGGGCCAGCGGAGGCTCTCGCTCAGCAAGTTCAGTCAGTCTTCAGTCCAAAGGCTCACGGTCCTCTCGGGCGAACGGGTCCGTGTGCTCGGATCGGTCTCTGTCGGGTTCTGCTGGATTGGTTGGGTTCTAGAGCTTGGTTAACTTTGAGCTTCTCCGGTTGTTTAAATGTTCGTTACTGCTGTCATCGTGACCTGTTATAATCCTATTATGTTTGTTTGAAAAGTTGCTGTGCTTCATGACATTCTAGGTTCAGGATGTGGTTTATTCACTAGTTTTATAGACTCAAAAAAGTTTAAAGTTGTATTATTATTTATAGTATATTTGCAGTTCAAGTACACTAAGCTTATTATATTAGACTTCTTGATAAAATTAATTGATGAAAACAGTGAAATAAAATTTGCCCATCTGCTAATTGTTGTCATGTTTTTTTCTATGAATAATTTTTCATTTGAAAATAAACCCATTTTTGCACATACCATTTAACCGGCGTAGTGCAACACATTACTGTTTGCAGTTTGACATTTTCTTTAGTCTTTAATGGTGTTGCTGCTTTGCCAGGGTGGTTTCTGATTTGAAGAAGAGAGACTCTCACTTTTTACTATTCACACTTTATCATATATATTACTTTTTTTTTTTAAATCTCATGCAATTAGAAATTTGAACATTAAAAATATTGTAGCAAATTAGCTCTAAAGAAATATTTATAATCAATCATAACTTATTATAATTGATTATGAATATTTGGATCAGTTAATCAAATTAACTTAATGTAGTAAAATTAATATTATTAAAGGTGCTCTAAGCGATGTCGGGTGACATCTTTCATTCACTTCTTGTTGACGTTTAAAGTATTGTCAAACAAAACAGAGGCTAGCTAGACCCTCCCTTCTCATCAGCGCACTAACCCCCCCAAACTCACCCCCGAATCCTTCTTGTCGGTTATTGGCTGGAACAGTTTGTTCCCTTTCGTTGTCACTCCGAGTTCCGTCGGATGACGACGAATGGGGTTTCCCTTAGAAAGCCAATCGACTTCGAGTACTACAAAACGAGCCAATGGCAAAGAAATGCCATGGGTCTGCGGAATTTGCATAGCGTAACTGGTGAAGTGCTGGTGAAGGGTGCGATCGAGACTGTCCCTCCAGCCGAAATGAGGACCGGCTTCTACAGCCCGTACTTCATTGTCCCGAAGAAAACCGGTGGGTTACGGCCAATCTTGGACCTGCGCGTTCTGAACCGCTCCCTTCACAGGCTGCCGTTCAAGATGGTCACCGCCAAACACGTTTTCGAATGTGTGCGGCACCAGGATTGGTTTGCAGCGATCGACCTGAAGGACGCCTACTTTCATGTCTCCATCCTCCCTCGACACAGACCGTTCCTGTGGTTTGCTTTCGAGGGGCAGGCATATCAGTACACAGTTCTCCCATTCGGGCTAGCCCTGTCTCCTCGCGTCTTCACGAAGGTCGTCGAGGCAGCCCTTGTTCCCCTCCGGGAACACGGGGTTCGCATTCTGAATTATCTCGACGACTGGCTAATCCTAGCTCACTCTCGAGATCAGCTTTGCGAACACAGGGACTTGGTGCTCCGCCATGTAGCCCGTCTGGGCCTTCGGGTCAACTGGGAGAAGAGCAAACTTTGCCCCATGCAGAGGATCTCTTTTCTCGGTATGGAGATCGACTCGGTCGCCATGTCCACGCAGCTTACAAAAGAGCGCACGCAGTCACTGCTGACTTGCCTGAGACAGTTCGAGGGCAAGAGTGCGGTTCCACTGAAACTTTTTCAGAGGCTCCTGGGGCAAATGGCATCTGCAGCCATGGCAACACCGCTCGGATTGCTTCATATGAGACCGCTTCAGCTTTGGCTTCGCGACCGAGTCCCGAGGTGGGCATGGCAACATGGCACTCTCCGAGTACCAGTTACTCCGACCTGCCGTCAGACCTTCACTCCGTGGTCGAACCTCAGTTTTCTACGGGCCGGAGTGTCCCTGGAACGAGCTTCCCGGCATATTGTTGTAACAACAGATGCCTCTACCACGGGCTGGGGTGCCATGTGCAATGGACGTGCTGCCGCGGGCTCCTGGACAGGACCCCACCTCCTATGGCACGTCAATTGCCTCGAGTTGCTGGCTGTACAGCTCGCCCTGCGCCGCTTCCGAGCCGTGCTCAGGGGCCAGCATGTACTAGTCCTTTGAGACAATACCGCGACTGTAGCGTACATCAACCGTCAAGGTGGTCTGCGCTCCCGCCGTATGTCGCAACTCGCCCGCCACCTCCTCTTATGGAGTCAGAAGCATCTGAGGTCGCTTCGTGCCATCTATATCCCCGGAGCCCTGAACTGTGCAGCCGACGAGCTCTCACGGCTTCAGCCCCTCCCGGGAGATTGGCGACTCCATCCCCAGTCGGTTCAGCTGATTTGGGACCAGTTCGGGGACGCACAGATAGATCTGTTTGCCTCTCACGACTCGACCCATTGCGCCCTGTATTATTCCCTGACCGAGGGCACGCTCGGCACAGATGCACTGGCGCACAGCTGGCCGCGGGGCCGCAAATATGCGTTTCCCCCAGTGAGCCTTCTTGCGCAGACCCTGCGCAAGGTCAAGGAGGACGACGAGCAGGTCATTCTGGTCGCGCCGTACTGGCCCACCCGGACCTGGTTCTCCGAACTCATACTCCTCGCGACAGCACCTCCTTGGCCGATTCCCCTGAGGAAGGACCTCCTCTCTCAGGGGCGGGGCACCCTATGGCACCCTCGTCCCGATCTTTGGAACCTCCACGTGTGGCTCCTGGACGGGACGAGGCAGGTTTGAGTACCCTACCACCAGCGGTGGTGGCTACCATCACTTCCGCTAGAGCGTCGTCCACGAGACACGTCTACGCGTTGAAGTGGAACCTCTTCGTCAACTGGTGCTCTTCTCACCGAGAAGACCCCCAGAGATGTTCGATCAGTGTCCAGTTTCGTGCTTTCCTTTCTTCAAGAAGGGTCGGAGCGAAGGCTGTCTCCCTCCACCCTCAAGGTCTATGTCGCCGCCATTGCCGCACATCATGACCCAATAGAAGGTAAGTCTGTGGGGAAGCACGACCTGATCGTCAGGTTCCTGAGAGGAGTGAGGAGACTGAATCCTCATCGCCCTCCTCTCGTACCCTCTTGGGACCTCGCAGTGGTCTTAACTGCCCTGCGCAGTGCTCCCTTTGAGCCTTTGCAATCGGTCGAGCTTAACTTCCTGTCAATGAAGACAGCACTTCTGATTGCATTGGCCTCCATCAAGAGGGTAGGGGACCTGCACGCATTCTCCGTTGACGAAGCGTGCTTGGAATTCGGGCCGGCTTACTCTCACGTGATCCTAAGACCCCAGCCTGGATATGTGCCCAAGGTTCCTACCACTCCCTTCCGGGACCAGGTGGTGAACCTGCAAGCGCTGCCCCCGGAGGAGGCAGACCCAGCCTTGGCACTGCTCTGTCCAGTACGTGCTCTTTGCATCTATGTAGACAGAACGCAGTGTTTCAGGACCTCAGACCAGCTCTTTGTCTGTTATGGTGGGAAGCTGAAGGGAAAGGCTCTCTCCAAGCAAAGGTTGTCTCACTGGATAGTGGACGCCATTGCTTTGGCATACCAGCAGCAAGGTCGACCGTGCCCCCTTGGTGTGACCGCCCACTCCACCCGGAGTGTGGCGTCCTCTTGGGCTCTAGCGCATGGCGCCTCGCTAACAGACATCTGCAGAGCTGCAGGCTGGGCGACACCCAAAACATTCGCCAGATTCTACAATCTCCGAGTGGAGCCAGTGTCCTCTCATGTACTCGCTTCAACCAGCTAGTACGGACCCGCTCAGGTGTCTTCGCTATTCCACTCCACGGACTGGATACATGCGATATTCTCTAGGGATGCACGATATAGGATTTTGGCCGATATTCGATATGCCGATATTTTCAAACTAATTTTGCCCGATGCCGATACCGATACCGATATATTTGTATTTTTTTTAAGTGCAAAAAAAGCTTATTAAAGCTTCTATTAATGTTCTCAGTCAAGAGCAGTGAGTGATTTCCTGTGTGTTTTGTTGTTTTATTAACATTAACGGGATAGTTCTCCCAAAAATTTAAATTGTCATCATTTACTCTCTCAAGTTTCTTTCTTCTGTTGAAATTATAAAAGTTATTTGGAAGAATGTGGCTAACCAAACAGTTGCTGTACTACAGTGACTTCCATAGTATATTTAAGCACAAGAAAGAAATGAATCCAGGTTTGAAACAACATTAGATAGACAGAATTTTTATTTCTGGGTGCAGTATCTCTTTAAAGACAAGCGGCAGAATATTATTACTGTCTCTTTAAGAACTGCACGCGAGGGACGCGACGCGTCTAATATACACGCATTTGACAAGCAGATTTTCTCTGTTTGCTTTCACTTTAGACATAACCAACTTTGTTTATGTAAACCTTGTGTGTATTTGACAGTATCAGCGCAATAAGACTCGAAAGATTAGTCCAGTATGCAGGCGCTGTGACGGCTTTAGTTCCTGTGAGTGTCGGGTGTAACGCGCTCAGAAAAGCGGATGTTAGAACAGCGCATCAGCACGTGAATGACATGTTTACCTAGCAAGACTTTGACGCACATGCAAATAATGAACTTTTGTGAATTGCGGTGTCCCGTGAGTGTAACTGTACCTCTGCGTTTACATGTGATGTGATGTGAATGTACGTCGCGTTGTACAGTATGTTGAGATGAAGGCGCCAGAATTGAACTGATAGAATGCACGATACTATGATTTTTCTTCAAAAGCAGATCGTGGAGACATTTTAATCGTCCACGATCAAAAACCGTGAGACGCACACCCCTAGTTGGAAGTTTAAGTTGCTGGCGCTCATGCTTCGTTCACGGTGACGTGCGCATAGGAAACACGCCACCCTATCGGCAAGGCTCATCGGCAGAAATATTCATATCGGCCGATGCCGATGATGGTCATTGAGCTTCCCCGAAAGCCCTGAGTTCCTCCGGCACTCCTGACGTCGGCGCCAGTGTCTATTGCCTGCGCGTCAGCTAGGTGCCTCCCCGTGTGCATGGTCCCTCCCCTGAGTGACCCCCACATGTGTATTTCCACTGTAAGCCTCTTTGAGCATGTGTCTTTCCCTCGGCAAGCCACCTTGCCACCCCTGGGGTTGAAATATTCCACCTGCGGCTGGACACCCCAGTGATTCCCCATACGCATCCCTCGGGTCATATATGTATTCTTAAGTCCCCCCCTCTGGGTTGGCAGTAATTGCATATTCCCCTAAAATCTGGGATATGCTCCCCAGTGTACCTTGGTATTCCTGTGCTAAATAGGAGTCCTTCGTCCGTGCTAGTCTCACGACAGGGATCTCAGATTTACGCAGGGCACTGGAAGACAGCTGAGAAGGTGGCGTGATTAGACTGGTATCCCCATTCGTCGTCATCCGACGGAACTCGGGAGTGACAACGAAAGGGAACGTCTCGGTTACGGATGTAACCCTCGTTCCCTGAGTAGGGAACGGAGACGTTCCGTCTTCCTGACACTTTCCGCTGTACCGCGGGGATCGCCTGAGCTCAGTCTTGGCTCCTCAGCGAAGAAACATGCCTATTTGCTGCCAGCGTTCTCCTTAAATACCCACGAGGTGAGGCGGAGTTACGCTATGCAAATTACGCAGACCCATGGCATTTCTTTGCCATTGGCTCGTTTTGTAGTACTCGAAGTCGATTGGCTTTCTAAGCGAAACCCCATTCGTCGTCATCCGACGGAACGTCTCCGTTCCCTACTCAGGGAACGAGGGTTACATCCGTAACCGAGACGTTATGTTTCGTGGTGCAGGTAAGCCCAGTTTGTTTTTGTTGCCGTTTGTGGAGCCTGGGGTGTCTGCAGAGACTGCGTCTTTTTACAGTGTGTTCAGGGGACAGGCAGCTAGCGGATAGTGATGAGATGTTTGCTGTATGTGACATACAGCATGTTTTGGACTAAAATGTTTTGGCCTAAAAAACGCGTGACATCGCTTAGAGCACCTTTAATTCTAAGAAATGTTCATTTCCGGGGAGGGAAATGTCTTACTGTTCAGTACTACTAAGAGCCTGTAGTCAAAATCTAAATTGTAAAATAAACTTTGTTGCAAGCAGAGAATCAATTCAATTCAAATTTATTTGTATAGCGCTTTTCACAATACATATTGTTTCAAAGCAGCTTTACAGAAAGTCCATTTCAGAAATGTACATAGAAAAATACAGTTAGTAAATCTTGTATTAATTTAGGGCATAACATATCGGCGGCATTGAGTCGTCTCTTCACAGGCGTCGAGTCGTCTCTTCACAGGCGTCGAGTCTCTTCACAGGTGTTTAGTCGTCTCATCGCAGGTGTTGGGGCATCTGAAGTCTCCGTGAAAGGCTGGATACAAACTGGAACTGACGAACGCTATTTACCTCGGGACCAGCGTCCCGAGATAACAGCAGAAAAGCAGATGGGAAATAATTAGCATAGCTGCTGTTCATAATATTAATGCATTCGATCTGATTCAACAGTTGTATAAAAGGTAAGAATTAGGTGAATGCTTGGCTAAAAAGATGCGTCTTTAATCTAGTTTTAAACTGAGACAGCGAGTCTGATTCTCAAACAATATCAGGAAGGCTATTCCAGAGTTTAGGAGCTAAATGTGAGAACGCCCTCCCTCCTTTAGTGGACTTAGATATCCTAGGAATGACCAGAAGCCTCGAATTTAGTGATCTTAAAGAACGCGATGGATTATAGGGCGATAGAAGGTCCTTTAAATACACAGGAGCTAAACCATTTAGGGCTTTATAGGTCAGTAGTAATACGGTAGTAAATTGTAGTAAATTGATACGGAACTTAATAGGTAACAAGTGTAGAGATGATAAAATTGGTGTTTCCCTTTCAAGGGAACTTCGAGCTGCGTTTGAGACGCGGTGGGAACGCTCTGCGTGATTGCGTCATGAAGCACGTGTAAAATCAGTCCAATGGAAGCCCGATACGTCATGGGTGACGTCATAGACCAGGAAACTATAAATCACCCTTGAAAACAGACCGCGACAGCTTCTGTAGTCTTCAGCAAGCGCTCTCTGTGATTCTGTCCTTGTCTATTTATTGTTGTTTGTCAAGCCCAATATATATATCACTATCTATCATTATGGCGAGCAAAGCAATATTATAGACGTTGTGTTGTTCCCTGCCCTCGTTACATCACGGGTGGGGACACACATCAGCTTTTTGTTGCTGTTTGGGAGTGGAGCATGCAACAGTCATTTCTCGAGGGATCTGACTGTGCATTGCGAGAAGCTGTCCGTGAGGACGCTCCGCTCTCGCCGGGCGTTCTTCGAGGAGGACGGTTCGGTTCGCGTTCCCCGAGCGGGTCTCTCTGTTGCCGAGGCTCGGAGACGGCTCGTATTTCGGGGTTCGAAAACGGATCTGACAGCGGGGGTTGGGACGGGCTCCGCCCTTTCTCAGCTTTCACATGCCAGATCTAGTGTGCTGCGATTTCCAGTTCCGAGGAATTGGTATCGTTAGTGTTTTGTTTAAAAAGAAAGAAAACAAATACAAATCTTTATAAAAAGGCAGATGTTTGAGTTTTCAATGAATACATTTTCCAGCTCATAACTCTGTTGAATAAAGAGGAGCTTTTTTAAAGAAAAAAAGGAGGTTTTATCTAGTGCTGTTGCCAGTTAAATATTTACTGGCCAGCTGAACATTATGAGATTGAAAATAAAGAAGAGTTTGTTAGATGAACTGTATCTTAAAACAGGGAAACTCTGTATCTCAGCCTCCTCGTCGGGGACTGTGGTTTTTCCCTATCTCCACACTGAGGTGTCGAGATTGTGGAATAAACCGGTTTGTATTTTATGTGTTTAATCCCCAGATGTCTGACTATAGTAATGTTTGGGTATTAAGTATCATAGTATGACATTGCCTCGGGTTAAAGAGACGCTTGCGAGCTTTCTCTCTCCCGAGTCGGCGTTATCGTTATTAACCCCGACGTTACCCACCAGCCATCTTAATAATGAATACATTTTTATTAGGCAGCGCTGGTGGGTAGAGTATATAAGGACATGGATGAATGTGAGGGGCGACTCTCTGAGGAGGGTCGCAGCGCTGCCAGTTCGGTTGTTTCCTGCTGGTGGCCGCAGAGTGAAATATATGTATATATATATAAGTTTTTCTGATATAAAGATAAAGGAAAATAAAGATATAATTATGTCTGTTCTTCTGGACGCTCCGCTTTCAAGAAAACTAAGAAATAAACCATTCAGCGGTGTTCCAGAGGTTTCTTCCTCACCAATCTAATGTTCCTGAGAACTATTATGCTCCTCTCAGCACAAAGTGCAAAACAGAGCGTTGCCATTCGGGCTCCTCCGCAATTGAGGGGTACCTGGGTGGCGGTCGCAGTCTAGCCAGTTAGAGACATGCAAGATCTGAGGACTGTTTTATCTCTAAAATAGCTTTGACAAAGGAGAAGCCCTGACGCCGAGGCGATCTGGCTTCTAAGGGTGGTCCCCTCTGGGGTAGGGACGGTTTTGAGAAATCGTTTCTCCTCAGCACCCTTTGGGGTGCGACTCTCTGAGGAGGGTCGCAGTACTGCCAGTTCGGTTTCCCTGCCGGTTCGCCGTTTCAGGGCACCAAGGTGTCAGTGTCCCCAAACGAGCCTTCAAATAAGAAAAAAGAAGAGCAGTCAGTTCGGTTTCCCTGCCGGTTCGCCGTTTCAGGGCGCCGAAGTGCCTGCTTTTTTCAACGATCCTCCGAGGAGGGTCGTAGGAACTAAGCTAGTTAGAGGTAGGCAAGATCTGAGGACTGTCATCATCTCTAAATAAAGCTTAGACAAGAAGTCCTGTCGCAAGAAAACGAGGCTATCAGGCTTCTGAGGGCTCCTCCGGGGCAGGGACGGTTTTGAGAAATCGTTTCTCCTCGGCGACCTCTGGGGTGCGACTCTCTGAGGAGGGTCGCAGCGCTGCCAGTTCGGTTGTTCCCTGCCGGTTCGCCGTTCAGGGCACCGAGGTGTCAGCGTCCCCATACGATCCTCCGAGGAGGATCGTAGAGCGGTCAGTTCGGTTGTTCCCTGCCGGTTCGCCGCTTCAGGGCACCGTAGTGACTGTTCAACCAAGGGACGGTTTTGAGAAATCGTTTTTCCTCTGGGGTGCAACTCTTTGAGGAGGGTTGCAGCGCTGCCAGTTCGGTTGTTCCCTGCCGGTTCGCCGTTCAGGGCACCGAGGTGTCAGCATCCCCATACGATCCTCTGAGGAGGGTCGTAGAATGGTCAGTTCGGTTGTTCCCTGCCGGTTCGCCGCTTCAGGGCGCCGTAGTGACTGTTCAAACAAATCCAGAGGCCAGTCTTGAGAGACTGGTTCCCCTAGTAAATTTCTGGCAGCGTGGAAACTACTGCCACATATTTCTCAGTGGGTCCTGCACACTATAGAAAAGGGTTTCAGAATTCAGTTCGGTTCTCGTTCGCCCAGATTTCTAGGGGTCCTCCTCTCATTGGTGGACCCCGAGCAGGCTTTGGTTATGGAGCAGGAAGTACTGTCACTTCTGCAAAAGGAGCTGTAGAAGGGGTTCCTCCTCCCAGCAGACAGCCATTACTTCATTGTTTCCGAAAGAGGATGAGGGAGGTTCCCGAGGTTTGCTTTCGGGGGCGAAGCGTACCATTATCGGGTTCTTCCATTCGGCCTAGGTTTATTACCCCACACCTTTACAGTATGCGTGGATGCAGCTCTGGCTCTTCTGAGACTCCAGGGCATTCGCGTATTATACTACATCAATGATTGGTTGTTCCTAGCTCAATCTGAGTTTATGGCAGTTCGGCATCGAGATGTCGTTCTGTCTCATTAAGGATGTTGGAGTTGCCTCTCAACGCCAAGAAGAGTGTGCTCTGAGGACCACTTTTCTAGGTGTAGCAATTCTTACAGCCGTAATGGGGTATATCTAGGCCAGTCACTCACTGTGAAACAGTTTCAGACGGGTGGGTCTCATGGCAGTTGCGTCCAACGTATTACTTTTGGCCTTCTGTTCATGAGACCCCTGCAGTGGTGGCTCAGGACCAAGGGGTTTTTCTCCGAGGGGAAATACGTTTTCGCATGATCAAGGTCACGCGGCTTTGCCTTCGTGCTTCGGTCATGTGGAAGAACCTTGGTTCCTCGCCCAGGCCCAGTGTTGGGGGCTTCTTGTCGACGCATATTGCTATCGACGGATGCTTCCCTCACAAGTGGGGGCGATCATGAGTGGTTGCTCGGCGAATGGCGGACAACACACTGATGGTTTCGTATATCAGAGCAGATATCCTGTTGAGGCTGGGGCTGAGGCCCAGGGGATTGGAGACTTCACCCCGAGGTGGTGGAGCTTCTTAGGGAGAACTTTGGTCTAACTAAAGTCAAGTCGACCTTTCACATCGTTTGTACAACGCATTGCTCTATATGGTTCCCCCTCACGCAGCCAGCTCTTCTCGGACTGGATGCGATGGTGCAGGTGTGGCCGAGGCTGCACCTGTACGCATTTCCCCCGATATCTATGCTCCCGGAGGTTCTGGAGAGGGTTCGCCGGGAAGGGGCTCATCTGCTACTAGTAGCCCCATACTGGCCGACTCGATATTGGTTCTCGGACTTTGTCTCTTCTGGACGGCTCTCCCATGGAGATTCCGTTCAGGAGGGACCTGCTGTCCCAAGCAGGGGGCACGATATTTCACCCTCGACCGGAGTTGTGGAAACTGTGGGCCTGGCCTCTGAGGGGGCCAGGCTCATAGAATCCAGTCTCTCGACTGAGGTCGTTGAGACATTCTCCATTCCAGAGCTCCTTCCACGAGAAGACTGTATGCACTGAAATGGAAATTATTCTCCACCTGGTGTGGTGAGCGTCAGTTAGATCCTGTTAACTGCCCTGTTGGTTCAGTTCTCGATTTTCTGCAAGACCGTTTCTCTGCTGGATTATCTCCTTCCACCTTAAAAGTTTATGTGGCGGCTATTTCGGCCTATCATACCCCTCTGGGGGGTACTTCTTTTGGGAGAGATCCTCTGATTACTCGTTTTCTCCGTGGTACATTGAGGTTGAGACCTGCACTGCACTCTAGAGCACCGGCTTGGGATTTAGCCATTGTACTTGAGGCTCTGGCTCCCTTCGAGCCTATTGAAGAGGTTTCAGAAAAATTCCTCACTTTGAAAGCTTTATTTCTCCTTGCTATTTCATCTATCAAGATAATTGGAGATTTGCATGCCCTGTCGGTTGCTCCGTCATGTCTGGAATTTGCACCTGGTATGGTGAAAGCATTTCTATACCCTAGACCGGGTTATATTCCTAAGGTCCCAGTTAATGTTAGGGGCCCAATAGTGTTGCAGGCCTTTTATCCTCCACCTTTTAATACCCCAGATCAGGAACAACTGAACCTGTTATGTCCAGTTTGGGCATTGGATGCCTACGTTCACAGAGCTGCCCTGTGGCGTAAGTCAGAGCAGTTATTTGTATGTTTTGGGTCACTCAGAAGAGGGTGCCCTGCATCTAAACAGGTTATGAGCAAATGGATAGTTGAGGCTATATCATTGGCTTATGAAGCGGCCGGTCAGCCTTCACCTATGGCTGTACGGGCCCATTCTACAAGGAGTATGGCGGCCTCTACGGCCTTAATTTCGGGTGTTTCCCTTCTTGACATTTGTAATGCGGCAGGTTGGTCCTCTCCACATACATTTGTCAGGTTTTATGACCTTGACCTCTCCACTCCTGGGGCGAGGTTGCTTGCTTCTTAGTGTGCGCAAGGACTTCACACAGAACGGGCATTTGTCACTATGGCGTAGTGGGTATGGGGTTCCCACCGCGTCTCAAACGCAGCTCGAAGTTCCCTTGAAAGGGAACGTCTCAGGTTACGTATGTAACCCTGGTTCCCTGAGAGGGAACGAGACGCTGCGTTTGCCTGCCATACTTCCTGCATGCCCTGATCGACTTGCTTCAGACTTTTCAGAAGCTGTCGCGGTCTGTTTTCAAGGGTGATTTATAGTTTCCTGGTCTATGACGTCACCCATGACGTATCGGGCTTCCATTGGACTGATTTTACACGTGCTTCATGACGCAATCACGCAGAGCGTTCCCACCGCGTCTCAAACGCAGCGTCTCGTTCCCTCTCAGGGAACCAGGGTTACATACGTAACCTGAGACGTTTTTTTATCATATTTTCTTGACCTAGTAAGAACTCTCATTTTGCACTAACTGTAGCTTGTTTATTGCGGATGCAGGACAACCAGCTAATAAAGCATTACAGTAATCTAGTCTCCAGGCCATGTATCATATCACACCAGTCCTCAGGTCTTTACACTGGCTCCCAGTTACATTTAGGATTGATTTTAAAGTATTATTACTGGTATATAAATCACTCAATGGTCTAGAGCCTCAATACATTCCAGATATGCTAACAGATCACTCAGATCATTAGGATCACATCAGCTAGAAATACCAAGGGTTCACTCGAAGCACGGTGAGTCCGCTTTTAGATACTACACTGGAACCAGCTTCCAGATGAGATCAGATGTGCTCCTACAGTAGTCACATTAAATCCAGACTCAAAACACATCTGTTTAGCTGTGCATTTACTGAATGAGCACTGTGTCCCACTGATTACACTGTATTTGATTTTTGCATCGTGTAATCAAACTCGAGGTTCTGTGGGGTGCGGACTGGATCGATTCCAATCCTAAATCTTCCGAACAAATCTTTGGGGTGCGGACTGATGGGGCAGTGAACCCGAGGTTACCCCGTGAGTCAGTCCTACAGCTCCTCCTGTCCGATTTTAGGGAAAAATCGGGTCCATCGGAGAGATCCAATAGATTTCTTAGGGGGCTCGAAAGAACACCACAGACAGTGTAATCAATCACCATGGGAAAATTGGGAGTTGCGAAAAATATAATACACCGTTGTTTTGCCAGATAAGAAGTTTATCTATGTATCACTTTTTTACTCTTTTAATTCCTTTTATAACTGTTTTAGTTTTCCTTGCTTTTATTTTGTGATTATTTTAATTCCTTTCTGTGTAAAGCACTTTGAATTGTAATAATGTATGAAATGTGCTATATAAATAAACCTGCCTTGCCTATTAGTAGCTTTAGTAGTTTTAGCTGTGGTATTGAAGTTGGAATAGAGAATTGTTCAATTTCTCTGGTATCTAAAATGTTGGGTGTCATAACTTTATTTGTTACAATACAAGGATACAATGCATGGGTCAAAACAAAATTTACTTTGTGGAGGGGCCAGTGTAAATGGAATAATTTTCGATCGAATCGAAATCTTGTGAATCGGGACCGGGACATCTGAATCGATACCCAGCCCTAACACGAAGCCTAAAGTATGAATTAAATAATAATGCATTTTCTTGAGAATTTTTATTTCAAGTTTTTACTGCAAATGTCACGTCCATAATGCTGGAATTGCCCAAATAGCAAAACTGCATCATAGACAAATGTCTTAATATTACCGCATTTAGGCTTGCTATGGTGGTCGGTGTTACCGGTGGTCAGCTGCAACAACGAGGGAAAAACTCCGATGCCCCCCACCCCCACCACAGCTGGCGAGATAGAATTTGCAAGATAATGTCTATGATAAATAGTGCGTGTAATTTCTTCAGTACCGACAGTAGAACCGATAACTATGGTCTTCCATAATTTAGCTCCAGGGCCCTTTAATACCGGGTTTCGGTAGCCATCCCTACATATGGGTGAATTAATTTGGATGAAATTCTGTTGTGTTCTGTCGCTTGATTTTTGATAGTGGCAGCTATTGTGAAACTCACCTTCTTCAAGTACTGAGTATGGATGGCATCAAGGTCTTGTCCTGAAGAATCACAGGGCCAAACGCTAGGGATTATATCTCATCTGGTAACAAGAGCATAGCCATAACTTTAGGAACTCTAATGATATCTTTACCCCTGCTATTGCATTGAGAATATAAATTCAAACATTTTAAAGGCTAATATGAGCAATGAGTAAGCTGGCCAGATTTCTATGAAAAATAACTTGCATGCCTAAAGTTGTCGACCCCCTGAACCACATTCAGCATTTATAAGTAAAAAGTATTTATCAGTAAAAAATACAAGCATACAAATAAATAAATACCTTTGAGTGGAACAGTATTGTGTGTATATCAACGACCATGATATCCTGTTATCATAATAGTTAAATTAAGCTTCTCAAGGACTATCTCATTGAAACAACCTGGGGTTAATGACGAGACTTCTTTCAAAAACATAAATCTTACAGACCCCAATCTTTTGAACAGTAGTGTATGTGTACTACTTGGATAGCCTTGGAGATTTTCTTGGCCCGGAGGTCCAGTAGGTCATCCACATGGAATGATCTACGAACATAACATGCAATTTGTCACAGAGCCAACAATATTACATAGGATTTACAATAGGACATAGGGTCTATTACAAGGAACCAAGCTAGAGCAGAGGTGAAATGCAGAAAAGAGAAAAAATTATATACAGAATATAGGCTATATAAAAATATATATGGTAAGATAACATATTGTGAAATAAATGCATATGAAATTATTATCATTATTGAATGATAATTCACCCTTTGTTGCAGAGGTTTTTTTCTGTCGCTCCGGAAATCACAGATTTGCAAGTGACGTCACCCATTCTTTTAGGTTAAATAAATTAGCTTACTTCCAATCACCCATTGACAAATTAACAGCAAAACAAAACTTTAAAAAACTGTTATCTACACAAAGATGTGGTTAAAACCCCAGACTTTAATAAAGAGCTTGTCTATAGTTAACCTGACGTTGACGTAGACTAACCATGTTCCGTAAATGTTTCGCCCTTCACCGCATGCCAGCGACCACTCCTCCGTTGCTGAGAGCCAGACAAGCATGTTTGTGTGATCATTCCCTATGGGAATACCCATTGTACGGTCCACACTTTGATTGATGTCTTTTGGACCAATAGTATTTGAGAATAGTGGGAAAAAACTTCTGCCTGTGTACGGAAGATGATAAGGGTTAACGGTGTTCCGTACAGATAGCATAACTTGATTTCAATTTTTTTTAAATTTAACGGATCAACTGATCGATTTTAACCAAAGAAAACATAATTTAAATGAATAAGAAAGGCGAGTACCTTTTTATTTGGTTAAAATGTAAGTTAATTGCTGCTTTAATAAGCTAGAGGACCATGCGAGTTAGGCATGATTGTGTCGTGATATTAATTATGGCATGCGAGTTAAGCATGAACCATTATGATTATACAATGTAAAAACTTCAAAACATAAATGATCAGGATGTGTGTGTGTGTTTAAGCTATTTAGATTTAACATTAAACGGATTAAAAAATACCAGAACTAAACATTAACCTGTTAACATTTTCTGTTTGCCCTATTTACATTGTGTGTGTGTGTGTGTAACGTGAGTGTTATGTGGACTAGAGACCTGCGCGGGACGGATTTTGCGCTGGAAGCTGGAATGCAAAGTACATGCCGTGTTACTTTGCTTAATCTCGGAAATTCTTGACATCGTTTTTTCCACCACTGGAGGACATCATCGGGTCTGTGTGCTTCTAATCCATCCAACTTGATCTTTAAATATCTCGCTATTTTGGAATCGAATGACACGTCGCTGTCCATGGTATCATCAGCATCCTCCCATTCCGCAAAGTCTTGAAAAGTCCTTTTTGCTGGCGGCGGTTGTAGGTTTTCCTCTGTGTTATCCTCATCAAACCCCAACTCATCAACTAGCACTTTGACGGCATGGATCACAGCTTGTCTTTCATTATCATCAATCATTTTTAACTGATGCAGTTTGGGAGTGAGGAATGTAGCTATTTTGTAAAGCATATGAATTCCATTTGGTGCCGAACTTTTCTGCGACATTAGTTCGTCCAGACATTGCAGACAAGTAGATGCAATTTCACTGAGAATGCAGTCAGTCCTGGCTGCCTCGCAGTGTTTTCTTAGTTTTACGGACCATGGAAGTACTAGAGACGCACTCAGAGCTGTATTGTCTGACTCCAAGTCATTGGTTGCGTTTTTGAACGGCTTCAAAAAAGTCACCAGGGTTTTAAGAATATTCTTGTCAATGCACCCTACTTTGTAATACTGTTTATTATCCAACAGCATTGTTGCAATGTCATCATACTGTTGAAACAGAATCTGGCATTTCAAAATTAGAATTCCATCGTGTTTCCACTGCCTGCTTTAGAGACTTACTCAGTTTCACTTGCAGGCCGGAATGTTTGAAGTAGGTGACAAGTTTTTTCACGTCTTTCAGCAGGTGGCCAACTTCAGGTGTTTTGTCCATCACAGCGGACGAGAATGCATGTGAAAGAATGGTGTTGAGTATGTAAGCGCTACAGTTCAGTCTTGTGAAGCCGCGTAGAGCTGCGACCATGTTCGCTCCTCTGTCAGTGACGAAGACAAGTTTCTTTGCCTTTGATCTATTCCAAATACTCTTAGATTTTGAAATAAGAAAGCTCGAATGTTGTCGCCAGTTTTTGAAGTGCCTGCATCGAATGGGGTTGCAAAGAGCACCCTTGACACCAAGTCGTAATTTGCCTCTATGTAATGTATTGTGGCTGACAGAAAGGAGGTTTTCCGATAGTTTTCGGTCCAGATGTCAGTAGTCACTGCGCAACCATATTTCGCAATTGTGTCGGTTATGTCATCGCCCAGACTGATCTCATGAAATGGCGTATGTATGACACGCCAATTCGTATTTCCATTTTTGGCGTGCTATCAACACGCATAATCGCTTTTCAGCGTGTTTATCAACGCCGTTGACTTAACGTTACATTACTGTATATATATATAAAAATATGACCTACCCCAACCCCGTCCCTAAACCTACCCGTCACTGGGGTTAATACTATTTATGAGTCTTCCCCTACCATCCTAGGAAAAAAAAATATTGCTCCACAGATGTAGATATGAATTTTGCTTCGTTTCGCTCGGACATTTAACGGCGTACACATACACGCGGAATCACTCGGACGTTTAACGGCGTAGACATACACGCAAAAGATGACGGTTCATTTCGGCGTGGACATACACGCGGATAGCTCAAAATGCGTATAGATAACACGCCACTTGACTTGAAAGTGGCGTGTATGTTTACACAAAGTCATGATGTCATGTTGCATCGACAACAGCTCTCCTTTGTGTTTGTGCCCTTTCACTCAGATTTCGCGACAATGTCGTTGGATGAGGAAACATTTCCTTCACATCGAACTTTCCAATCTTGGCTGCTGTGTCAACGAGGTGCTGCGCTAGTTTAATAAAACCCTGGCCAGAGACGGTGTCATAAGGTCTTAGGTCAGCACAAACAAAGTCAACACATTTTTCTGTTGTTACATCTTTTAGTGCACTTGTCACTTTCGACTGACTTGCCGTAAACGTCAGGGAAGTTTGGCCTTTCAAACCGGTGCACACATGACGCTTCAGACCTGAAGTTCCAGACTTGTGCCCGCTGTATGTGAGGATTTTGCTGCATTTGTCACAGCTCGCAAAAGGAAGGTGCTTTCCATCGCTGTCGCATACTACTGAAAAACATTTCCAAATATCAGATTTTCCTTTGTTTGGTTTTGTAGTTTTGCATGTTCCTTTCTTTAATAACGAACTAATATCTGTAGCACTAAACGATCCACCTGAGTCATGCGGTGCAGACATTTTGCCTCTGTGTGGTAGGCTTGGCTGTTCTGCGCCTATGAACCACGCGAGATTTAGCTTCCGACCTTGCGTCTGTAAATCGTTTTTATTTTAGTTATCCTTGTTGCTTGTGCATTAGATATTAGATATTAGATATTTTATTTTGTTTTATATTTCCCGCAAATAATTTTATTTTCCCGCAACCCGCACACAATAATATCTTGCCGCCCGCACCCGCATTCACCCATCAAATATTGTCCCGCGCCGCACTCGGTTGCGCTGGGTCCCGCGAGACTGCAGGTCTCTAATGTGGACAGACAACATTTATGGCAAAGCCAGTCAGTGTCTTCCTCCCCCCCTGCGCACTTCAAGTGGAACCACAAATGGCACAGATCACATTGGACCCATTCGTCAATGACCTCATCTTCTGACAACTCACCTTCGACTTCCTCTCCAGGGCTGGACTCATTAGAACGTTAGCCAGACTCCCGGGGATTACACCGGCTACCACAAGGTAATTTTTGGGAGCCACTCTATTGCAGGGGGGGCAAGGTGTTTTGAGTGGTGGAGGGAGTGGCTGATGTCGTGTCAGTAGGTTGAGTGATGGATGGTGTGGCTGAAGGAGTGGCGGGAGTGATGGATGGAGTGGTGGGAGTGCTGGATGGTGTGGCTGAAGGAGTGGCGGGAGTGATGGATGAAGTGGCGGTAGTTATGGATGGTGTGATGGATGGAGTGGGGGGAGTGATGGATGGAGTGGGGGGAGTGATGGATGGAATGGTGGTTGTGATGGATGGAGTGATGGATTTAGTGGCGGGAGTGATGGATGGTGTGATGGATGGAGTGGGGGGAGTGATGGATGGAATGGTGGTTGTGATGGATGGAGTGATGGATTTAGTGGCGGGAGTGATGGATGGTGTGATGGATGGAGTGGGGGGAGTGATGGATGGAGTGGTGGTTGTGATGGATGGAGTGATGGATTTAGTGGCGGGAGTGATGGATGGTGTGATGGATGGAGTGGGGGTAGTGATGGATTTAGTGGCGGGAGTAATGGATGGAGTGGCGGGAGTGCTGGATGGTGTGATGGATGAAGTGGCGGTTGTGCTGGATGGTGTGATGGATTGAGTGGTGGGAGTGATGGATGGAGTGATGGATGGAGTGATGGATAGAGTGGCGGTAGTGCTGGATGGTGTGATGGATTGAGTGGTGGGAGTGATGGATGGTGTGATGGATGGAGTGGCGGGAGTGATGGATGGAGTGATGGATGGAGTGATGGATAGAGTGGCGGTAGTGCTGGATGGTGTGATGGATTGAGTGGCGGGAGTGATGGATGGTGTGATGGATGGAGTGGCGGGAATGATGGATGGAGTGATGGATAGAGTGGCGGTAGTGATGGATGGAGTGGCGGGAGTGCTGGATGGTGTCATGGATTGAGTGGCGGGAGTGATGGATGGTGTGATGGATTGAGTGGCGGGAGTGATGGATGCAGTGGCGGATGGAGTGGCGGGAGTGATGGATGGAGTGATGGATCGAGTGGCGGGAGTGATGGATGCAGTGACGGATGGAGTGGCGGGAGTGATGGATGGAGTGCATTACTCCACAACTTAAACCACACCATCCATCACTCAAACCAGTGACACGACATCAGCCACTCCCTCCACCTCTCAGACACCTTGCCCCCCCCCTGCAATAGAGTGGCTCCCAGAAATTACCTGGTGGTAGCCGGTGTAATCCCCGGGAGTCTGGCTGAAGAAGGCAAGCCTATCCAGGCCTGGTCCTCTCTCGTCCTTTACTGTCGTCGTTCCTCCTTTTATGCTCCCAGAGCTCCTCCGTAAGACACTGCAGCGCACAGGTGGTGCTCATTATCAATCACGGCTCTCGGCCTCGTCCTGCTTGCCACAGACGCCCAGCGCCCCTCGCCGGCCGCGAGGTGCTCCCTCACGAGACTCCGCTCTACTCCCCCGGCCGCGGCGCCTGGTGGGAAGGACAGATGAGGCGAGAGAAAGAAGACGGAAGCATGAGGAGCGACAGAGATGAGAGAGAGGAAAAGATAAAAGATAAATAATTTTGGTCCGTCTCCCAAAATGCACTGCCACCAGCTCCTTTTTGTAAAAAAACAACAACAACAAAAACATAGGAACATTGTGTGTACATGTGATTCATTTAAAATAGGCTACTTAAAGCTGCAGTCCGTAGCTTTTTTTGGGTTAAAAATTATCCAAAATACATATTTGATAAAATACATAACCAGCCAGTGTTCAAAACTATCTGCTTGCCTTAGCTCGATGCAAAACGGTAAGCTTGTAATAATGTTTTTAATTTTAGTGGTACTGGTGGATTTCCGCAGGAGATTCGAGCATGTCTTTGCGTCATTACGTCACATCTGTACACACACATCTGTACACACACACACATCTGTACACACACATCTGTACACATAAAGAAGGAGTCTCGGCTAGTATAAGCTATATTGCGTGTGAGGATGTTGGAGGTGGAGATTTATAGCCTTTTCTCACAGCACTTGATATAATTAAACTTATCAATTTGATGGCGGATCCAGAAATATTCAAACGACGATCATCAGTGACAACTGGAGACTCACCCGCTGTAACATGCAAAAGACTTTGTTCGGACTTCGGAGTGGCGACAGAAAAAAAGAGACTGCAACCGGACCCATGCGAAAACAAGGATAATATCGGAAGGACATTACATGATGTAGTCACGCAATGCTTGCTGACGTTGTTAACATTAACAATTTGAGAACATAGTATAGCTACTTTGCACGGTTTTGCGTGATCGATAACTTATAAGCAATTGTTAGATTTAATCAGCGCGATTTACTGCAATGTCAGAACCAGAACAAAAGTGAATGTTTCTTACTAGTTCGGATGACATTTCCCGGTGAAAATTCGTTTGTTGGTCATACTTCCAAAAAGAATAATCTGTGATTCTGAATGCCAGTATCGACACCGGCGCGGTGACTGACAGCCGCACACTCTCCTCAAACATTGTGTTCATCCGCGCAGTGCCGTGTCGAGGGTGTTGAACTACAACTCACGTAAAGTTGATAATTCTGCGAATGACTGCAATTGCAGATTTCGAACAGAGATGGCGACAAAGAGGAAAAATGCCGGACTGCAGCTTTAATTTATTATTCCAATATCCAAATATGATACCAAATCCCACAGAAAAAGGTTTTATATTTGTGCTGTCTTTGCATTTGATCATTGCACATTATAAACAGGACACGCATTATCTGAATAAACGTTAGCCAATACAAACATATAGAAAACTGTTGACAATGGATAGACGGGACCAATCATAGCAAACCGAATCAATTATTCTAAAAAGAATATCAAGTTGGCCTATATAATGAGGGGTTTTGTTAACGGTATTTTAACGATTTTTAAAAACACGGATGGATACTACAAAATGCTTTCTGGTATTTTTCATACTAAATGAATATTTAAATGAGGTACTTTAGTTATTATTAACACAATAACATTAAACATTCATGCTACATTTCTCAACACTAAGAATGAATAAATAAATCCTTGTTACTCCAGACTCCCAGTCATCCACAAGTCAGAGCACTTTCATAAAGAGCGATTTCAAGTTTATTTAGATTAAAAATACGCTCTGTCGTTCAAGGTCACTCTGAACAATATAAAGTTAATCCATGGACGTAATTAATTCACGCAGAGGATTAAGTTAACTCAATTCAATATTTCAACTTTCCACATCTCCCCTAGCCTGTTTACCGTAAGGAGTCAGACGCACCGAGACTACTTTACTACTTTTTAATCATAAGCCTTACGCATTTGTCAATCATCCTTGCTTGATATTTGGGGAATGAACCAGCGCTATGATCGGTCGAACTCTTCTTCTACTACTGTTGCTTGATTTGAGTACAGCGCGTGCATCAGGTTTTTGCATAGTTTAGAGTGACAAATCGTACTTTGAGGTCAAAATGCGTACAGGTTGGCAGGTCTGAGTCTGTTCTATCTCAAATAATGTCTTTTTGATTTAAAAAACATCTCTTTTTCTTACATTTGCTGCTTCTTCTTTCTTCATTCTGTATAAGAAATTCAGGTTTGATGTAACATAGTTTTCAAATTCTAGGTGCAGAAACTTCCGGAAATCTGTGAAAGTTTTCAGAAGAGAGCAGATTAATCACGTTTGACCTTTCTTGTTACCATGAAATACAAAGCATTTGTTGCTGTTACTATGACATGAACATTTAATCACTGCTAACATTCATTATCAGTCCCCTGTGTTTCACACTTTGCTCATTCGTCATCAAGGTTTGACACTTATCATTTTACTGACATTTTATGTCAGAGCTTTATATTTTTCAAGCAATGTTATTTCCACTTATTGAAGTTCTTACATTCGAACATCAATACTTTTTCCTCAGTACTTATTTCATTGTAGAGACAATCCAGTGTGTATCCAAAGAAGCATTCAGCTTTTTTTACTTGAGCAAGCACGCTTTCACTTCCTGTAAGCAATACATTTCCAGTGTTTAGTAAAACATCACCAGTCATCATCAGTGATCTGTGTTCAAAAAGCCAACTTACTTTCAAAGTGAACTTCGTCAAAGTCTGCTAATTTTATCATCAGGGTTTTTGGGTTGATCAGTATCGATTCCAGGTTTACTGGGTAAAAAACCTCATAACTCATGCAGTGATCCATTGCCAGAGTGATTTCCCGCATGATGCGTCTCACTGTCTCTTCAGTCAGTCCCCCTCTTTTCCTTCTGATGAACTCATGCAAGTTCACATAGCCAGGAAGATGTTCCATTATCATCACGTATTGGTCTTCCATGATGAAACGGTCATACAACCGTATTATATAGTCGCGAGTTGGCTTTTGCAATTTCAGCAATGTAGTCCCCTCTATGACAGGCTAAAGAAAAGAGATTGACAAAACATTCGCTAATTTCAAATCCCCAAATGAAAGATGAAAGCATTAGCTATGTTTCCAACACTTTGTTTTTATGCACATTTTGAAGTATCGCATCAGAAACAAGTGATGGTAACAGCAAATGAGAAAAAAAATCCCTTAAGTCGCAAAAAAGTTTCCACACTCGCTTGAGGTGGTTTTCGACTTGAGGGAAAAAGGATTAACGCGAATAATGGGAGATAGAAACGCATTTGCCAAATTAATTTAATTTACACTCACCGGCCACTTTATTAGGTACACCTGTCCAACTGCTCGTTAACACTTAATTTCTAAGCAGCCAATCACATGGCGGCAACTCAGTGCATTTAGGCATGTAGACATGGTCAAGACAATCTCCTGCAGTTCAAACCGAGCATCAGTATGGGGAAGAAAGTTGATTTGAGTGACTTTGAACGTGGCATGATTGTTGGTGCCAGAAGGGCTGGTCTGAGTATTTCAGAAACTGCTAATCTACTGGGATTTTCACGCACAACCATCTCTAGGGTTTACAGAGAATGGTCCGAAAAAGAAAAAACATCCAGTGAGCGGCAGTTCTGTGGGCGGAAATGCCTTGTTGATGCCAGAGGTCAGAGGAGAATGGCCAGACTGGTTCGAGCTGATAGAAGGGCAACAGTGACTGAAATAACCACTCGTTACAACCGAGGTATGCAGCAAAGCATTTGTGAAGCCACAACACGCACAACCTTGAGGCGGATGGGCTACAACAGCAGAAGACCCCACTGTGCACCACTCATCTCCACTACAAATAGGAAAAAGAGGCTACAATTTGCAAGAGCTCACCAAAATTGAACAGTTGAAGACTGGAAAAATGTTGCCTGGTCTGATGAGTCTCGATTTCTGTTGAGACATTCAGATGTTAGAGTCAGAATTTGGCGTAAACAGAATGAGAACATGGAACCATCATGCCTTGTTACCACTGTGCAGGCTGGTGGTGGTGGTGTAATGGTGTGGGGGATGTTTTCCTGGCACACTTTAGGCCCCTTAGTGCCAATTGGGCATCGTTTAAATGCCACGGCCTACCTGAGCATTGTTTCTGACCATGTCCATCCCTTTATGGCCACCATGTACCCATCCTCTGATGGCTACTTCCACCATGTCACAAAGCTCTAATCATTTCAAATTGGTTTCTTGAACATGACAATGAGTTCACTGTACTAAAATGGCCTCCACAGTCACCAGATCTCAACCCAATAGAGCATCTTTGGGATGTGGTGGAACGGGAGATTCGCATCATGGATGTGCAGCCGACAAATCTGCGGCAACTGTGTGATGCCATCATGTCAATATGGACCAAACTCCCTGAGGAATGCTTCCAGCACCTTGTTGAATCTATGCCACGAAGAATTGAGGCAGTTCTGAAGGCAAAAGGGGGTCCAACCCGTTACTAGCATGGGGTACCTAATAAAGTGGCCGGTGAGTGTATATTGAACTATTCAAAATAAAACCATTCTAAGCACATCACACTTAAAACAGAACACATTTATAAGGTTGTTAAAGGTCGTCCCTGCTCGATATGACAGTTTCACCTTACAAACTCTACATTCTGCCTTTATGTTGTCTGTTATTAAAATGCATTCAAATGCTTCTTCGTTTGCTTGTATTACTGACATTGTTTTGTGACCTAAAATAAAGGATGAAAACACATCGAAATAACATTAAGCTAGAGACTACTTGTTGTGTGGCTGAGCAGTGTAGCGAAAGGATAATCATATTATCCTTGTATTAACATACAAAAATACAACAAGGGAAACCGGCTCTCAGACGGGAACCGACTCTCAGCGTTCTCTTAAAGCAGTCGCTTATTGAGTCGAACGACACACATCACTATTGTTTCCGCTGACGGTGTTTCATTTACTGTTGGTTACTAGGTTACCAATACCACGCCGTCTGCTCAAACAACCTGATGGGAACGCACCTAATTCACTTTTTTTTTTTTTTTTTTTTAAGATTTGCTTCACTTATGGATGGAAACCCAGCTAATGTGAAAAAAAAACTTTACATGAACTTTATAACCGATGCTTCTAGGCTTTGGTTGTGTAATTCAGTTATATCTCATACTATCTACATACCAAATTTGACAAGCCAATTCTTACTAGAGATTTTCATGAAGAATAAAGTCACTTACCGTTTCATATGTTCCACAAAATCTGCGCCTCTCAACAAATTTGATGACAACCTAAAAAATAAAGAAAATGTTTGCAAAGGTAAGTTAAACTTGTACACGATCATCTACAGTCTTTACACTTTTTGATCAAAACTGTAAACTCTGATGTTTATGGCAAGACTCAAAGTTCATAGAAGGAAACAAGAGACAAAATGTTTGGTTATGGAGAAAGAGCAACATACTCTCTGGCCATCCGATCTTCTGATTCCTTTATAGAAGCTATCACCATAACTCAGTTTCTTTCCCACTTCATAAAGAGACTGAAAGTATTCATGTTGCAGTGTCGGTTCATTAGGAAACATTAAGTTCACTGAAAAACACACAGCAACAACGTGTTAACATACAGCATGAGACTGAACGCATCTGTGCAATCCGGTGAGGAGCCGGTATGAGTGGAGATTACAAATAAAACCAGAACAACAGATTGAAATGGACATGACTCCAGTGGTACGTGATACGCAGGGTATATTTACCTCTTTAGTAAAAGTAGCATATATATTTCATTAATGTAACCGTGGCAGCAGGGGGTTGTTGCTATATTGAATTGTCTCTAGAGCTAGGGGTGTAGAAATCACGGTTTATTCTAGACTACAGCACTGCATGATAACTGGAGACTCACGGTCTGTTGGCTCAGCTGGATCTGTGGCTGGAGTTTTTGGGGCAGGCACACAAGGAAACACTTTACTCATAAAGGTTCGGAAGTCACGCTTTAAGGCTTTCCCTGCTGTCTGGAAACGAGAACGGCCTTTCCTCCCTTTTGTGTGTTTTTCTGAAAGCAAAGAATATTGATTATGTAGGAGCCATTTATAGGTTATTCCATATTGTCTTATATTTTCCCTTCTTGTCTGTTTTCTGGAGTCTGTGTGTAAAGCCACGGGTGTGTAATGAGATGGCGAGGTTTGCTGGGAGCACACAGACTTCAGACCATCTTTCTCTCCTTCAACATTTTTGATGCTCTTTTAATTTACAGTTTGAATTGCTTTGTACTTTAATTACAACGTTATGTTACATCAGTTTTTTTTTTCAAGATTAATAAACGAGCTGTGATTAACTTCATTTTCCTGGACTTTATGGAGATATCAAGGAATCAACAAAGAGGTGTCTGAAACTTCCCCGCAGTGAACCCAAGAAGTGACTTTAAATGGAGTAAAGGTCACTACAGATTAAACATCTTTTTTTATCAGCACAGATTAGGGATGGGTGATATATTATCGTTTGCGATACACCGATAAAAATCTCCCCACGATAAGAATTAGTCTTCCCGACCCGCGGTAATAACGATAAAGCCTGGTTGATGACGTATGTGTTTGGGACCCGTTCGCAGCTCACGTGCAGAGCGAAAACAGCTGTCGGTACACGATCCGTTCCACCTGCACGATCCGTTCTACGCATGCGTAGTAGACGCAGTAGAAAACGCACATGCGCAAATTATAATTCTGTTTTGCGATGCTGATTTTGATTTACGACACTGCACGATCTGTTCCACGCATGCGCATATTTGTACCGCGAAACTTTCATTCACTCACAGCAAAAGAAAATGGAGTTCAGTGGAAGAAATGAGCGAAATGAGAAGTTTGCCCTTTACGCTGCCGTTAGACAATATTTGGTTGACGGGTTGGTGGATGCAGCGTTGAAGAAGAAGGTCTCACGAATGGCTGCAAATTTTGTTATAAGAGGTACGTGAGTGCATAGACATCATTATTGATAGACGCCCTATCAACCGCTAAGTTACTGCCAGTGTCCCATCTTAGACCGGTCACCCGCTGTAATCTGTTTGGCAGGTGCAATGAGCTGTCAGCGCATTAAATTAATTATACCTCACTGAATATCAAACTGATTTTCGCGCGGTTTTTTTTTGCTGCAAATGTCATTCATGTAGCTATGATACAGGACACATGGTTCGGCGTATTTTAATATTCACAGTAGGCTTACAGTAATATAATATTCTGATATAAGATATACAGTGACCAGACACAATATATGATGTATGTGATGTAGGATATAAGGTATTTTATAAATCACACACTATAAATATGATAAAGAAGCAGAAACAGATAGTTGCAGTAAAGTAAGATATTTTAATAAGTTGACACAAACAAACACGAACAGACACTCTCTCACACACAAACTCACACACAAACAAACAAACCGGAACAGACACAAACATACTCCCTCTCACACACAAACACACTCTCTCACACACACAAACTCACTCTCTCACACAAACACAGACACTCTCTCACTCATACAAACAAACACGAACAGACACAAACAGACCATTCAAGTTGAATTATGATTTGTGACACACACACTCACACACAAACAAACACGAACAGACACTCTCTCACACACAAACTCACTCACTCACACACAAACAAACAGGAACAGATACAAACAGACACCCTCTCACACACAAACACACTCTCTCTCACACACAAACTCACTCGCACACTCTCTCACACAAACAGACACTCTCTCACACACAAACACACACTCTCTCACTCACACACAAACAAACAGGAACCGACACCCTCTCACAAACAAACAGACACACACACTCTCTCTCTCTCTCTCTCTCTCTCTCTCTCTCTCTCTCTCTCTCTCTCTCTCTCTCTCACACAAACACGAACAGACACACACACACACACTCTCTCTCTCTCTCTCTCTCTCTCTCTCTCTCTCTCTCTCTCTCTCTCTCTCTCTCTCTCTCTCTCTTCTCTCTCTCTCTCTCTCTCTCTCTCTCTCTCTCTCTCTCTCTCTCTCTCTCAAAAAGCAAGACTATGTAAACAAAAACACAGCCACTGTACAAAAGTGGCAATTATAGAATAACGGACACAGCAATGCATCATGTTCTATAAGATCATCATGTTTTTAGCATAATCCAGGGGATTAAAACGTACAAAATATATTTCAGGCCTAGTGAAGTTGGTAACTAACTAATAATAGTAGTAATTGTGTAAAGTTGCATAAAATGGTAATACTCACTAATGCAAGAAAAAACTACCTCAAAAAACTGTTATCTGTGCTGTTGTCCAGTAACTCCAGTTGGAAACTTCACCCCAAAATGGCGGGCTACCGAAACGCCACCTAGTGGCTGTTACCAAAAAAAGCATCAGAGTTTCGCCTCTTGTTCTTCTATACTCTGGTATTTGAAAATAATATTTCGCATTGTTTTAGTTAACACGTGTGAGCATGTCAGTAACGTTCCATCTAGTCAGACATAGTAACCGCCAACATTTTTCACCACACGTGTTTGCATCCCTGAACAGACACATGTGCACATACGTGCTGTATTGTAATACCAAACAAAGCAGCAAAATCATTACGTTACAAACATTGTTTGTCTATCACAGAAAGTAAATTATTCTACATTGGCCCCAGTGCACAATTCATGAGGCTGGTTGTGCTGTCTGATGAGCAGAGGCGGGCTGTCCTGGAGGAGTGCCACAACAACCCTGGAACAGGGAACCATGGGGGCGTGAGGGCGACCATGGACAGGGTTGCTGTGGGGTACTACTGGGATAACATAAAGGCAGATGTGGCAGATTGGGTACTTTTTTGGAACTTTAATGGAATTTGACACTATGGCTCTCAGGCAATGAATTGATTTAGTGGCTTTGTTTGACTTCAGATAATTATTTTGTCTAAATAATATAATTATTTTGTCTAAATAATAAATGTATCCATCAGGTCAAAAGCTGTCACAGATGCCAAAAGAACGACCCCATAAAGACTGTGTCTCCTGCCCTTCACCCTATTAAGGTAGAGCTTACCTTGGTGTACCACTTAAAGCAACAAGTTAGGTGATGTGGTAATATTACATATCTCCACAGGTGAAAGAGCCGTGGGAGGTGGTCGGTATGGACCTCATTGGTCCACTGAAAAAAACCATGAAAGACCATCAATACGTCCTCACGGTGACAGACCTGTTCACCAAGTGGGTTATCGCTGAGCCTTTGAAGTGTGGCTCTAGCACTGAGGTGGCTGAGGCACTTGTGTCAAAGCTCTACACATTTGGTATGGTCCGGAAAATCATCACTGACAGGGGCCGTGCATTTGTTAACGAGGTATGTGTCCTTATTACCCTCTCCCTTCACACAGGGCATATGGCATCATCACAATTCATTGGTCATTTCTGAGACCAATAAATATTGAAAATAACCATGTGTGTCTGATGTACAGCTTAATGCACACATATTTGCGGCGTTGAACATCAAGCATGCCATCACAAGTGCATACCATCCCCAGTCAAACGGCCAAGTAAGTGTGCCCTCATGACATCCCGCAAAACAGTAAAGTCCATTTTAGCCAATGTACACTAAAGTGCATGTAACAATTCCTTTCTATGTTGAAGGATGAGAGAACTAATCAAAATATAAAGAGGACTCTCAGAAAATATGTTAATCAGCACCATGATGATTGGGACATCCACTTACAGGCCATAGTTTATGGAATAAACACTGCAAAACAGGTTATTATTCAAAATGACTAGATAACATATGTTGCATACATGTTTTAAGAGTTTTATTTTGTGATTTGATGCAAAACATTTTGTTTCAAATTAGAGATCCACCAAGTACAGCCCGTACTTTTTAATGTACAATAGGCACCCCCGTCTACCACAGGCATTAAATGTCTGTGAGACAGACGCTGCCTTTGAATTGGCGGACCCAGAGGAGGAGCTGGAGCTAAAACTAGCTGGAGTCAAGGCCCTCAATGAAACGGTTTGTTCAGAGTTGTGTGAATGGCATGTTCAATTTGAATAAGAATGTTCGCATAGTAATATATTCTTATCTTTAAGGTACGGAAAAACATTGAAAAGGCACAGGGGAAACAAAAAAAGGCTTTTGAGGCAAAGAAAAGGAAAGGGGTTCGCCAGTGCTCAGTTAAGGCAGGGGACGAGGTCCTAATTGGGGAGCCCAAAAAGAAGGTGAAGAAGGGAAATTGTTTACAGGATCTCCACCAAGGGCCATTCACCCTCACATCCCTGACAGAGAAGGGTGTGGCAAGTGTGGCTATGTTAGGAAAAATACAGAAAATGAATGTTGCACAGCTAAGGCCCTACTTTCGGCCACAAGGTATTGTAATAATCCTACTTGGTGACATAGCAAATATAAACATGACACTTGGCAATGCTGATTACTATTTACTTTCCTGTTGTGTAGATCATAGCCATGAATCGGAGGGCAGCCAAAACAATGCAGAAGACATTGGACTGGTGGACCACCAGTATGCCAATAAAGGTCCACTGTGGCACAAGAGGTTGTGTCCTCAACAAGAACAAGTGGTGAGTGCCAAACTAAACTGGATAGTTCACATGCACAGCTTGTTGGTGTGCTTTAAATAATAAATGCATGATTGCTTATTCCTAACAGGGATATTTTTTATTTCTAGCTGACCTATGTGCTGGATAGAACACGTCCAGCAAAAGAAATTGTTGTTCTGGATGGCCCAGTTTGTCTTCAAAGGGAAGACTTTTGGAGCCTGGGGCTAGATGAACAGGTGGAGAGCAGTGTAAGTGGATATTGCTGTAAAGAGTTTGGATGGTTCTAATGCCTTTATTGTAATTATGCAAAACATTCTGTGCTTTCAGATTGGGAATGCGTGCTTCAGGCTGGTAGAGGAGGCAGGCAGGAGACATGTATGTATTTGTATTTACCTTGATGACTTACACATAAGTTTGTGCAAAAGTGAGTGCACCTCTCACATTTTTACTACTCACTTTTGTGAGATGTATGTATATGAAATGCAGACATACAATTTTATTCAGGGAATGGATGTCCACATTGCTGACCTATTTGAAGTCCCTAAATGGAAACTAAGCGAACCTAGTTTGCCGGTAAGTTGTATAATGTGTTGATAAGTCCCGCAGATACACCTCTTTAAGTGAAGATTATGTCCAAGGAGATCTGAACATAGTTTTTTTTTCATAGGACAATGTGGAATCTAAAGATATCATCATTTTGCCAGCATGGTCTAGGGGGTCACAAACAGCAAGCCACTACATGCTTTGTGTACAGTTACATTGTTTTTTAGTTTTTCCTCTATTTTTAAACCAGTTGGTGCCCCTATAGCTGACATTAATAGGGTATGTTCTTCACAGGTGTTATTAGTTGCTAAGAAGGAGGCTATTTTTCTGGACTCATTATGTCCAAATGGGTTTGGAGATGAGAAATACCGAACCATATTTAGGTTTGAAATGCATAAGCAGAGGACATTAGCAAGGTTTGACCTGTGACCGATTAAGGCTAACAAAGAACATAAAGTGCATGTAGTTACGTGCTACTATGGGAATTAAAGTTAATACATGATAGGGGGTGTTTTCTACTTTTTTTTTCATCCAGTTAAGCCTGAACAGCACTCTGAAAATCTTCAATCTGATGACATTGTGTAACAGCCTTAACAAATACAGATCAAACTGAGTGAAATGGACTGATATCCTGTTCAGGCAAAGCCTTGTTCTCTGGCTTTAGGTTTGATTAAAAGCCTTGTTCTCTGGCTTTAGGATTGAGTAAAAGCCTTGTTCTCTGGCTTTAGGATTGAGTAAAAACCTTGTTCTCTGGCTTTAGGTTTGATTAAAAGCCTTGTTCTTTGGCTTTAGGATTGAGTAAAAGCCTTGTTCTCTGGCTTTAGGTTTGATTAAAAGCCTTGTTCTTTGGCTTTAGGATTGAGTAAAAGCCTTGTTCTCTGGCTTTAGGATTGAGTAAAAGCCTTGTTCTCTGGCTTTAGGATTGAGTAAAAACCTTGTTCTCTGGCTTTAGGATTGAGTAAAAGCCTTGTTCTCTGGCTTTAGGATTGAGTAAAAGCCTTGTTCTCTGGCTTTAGGATTGAGTAAAAACCTTGTTCTCTGGCTTTAGGATTGAGTAAAAGCCTTGTTCTCTGGCTTTAGGATTAAGGAAAAAACCTTGTTCTATGGATTCAGTTTTGCATAATGTTTTTCCAGACAACTTGCAGGAGCAGTGGCTAATGGACCGTGGGTGGAGAAGACGGGCAAAGATTTTGATGTAACTTTACTTACTATGTAAATTTGCCATTTCATTTTGCTCAGCGGACACTATATATGGTTGTCAACATTACATCTGAGTAACTGTATATTACTTTTCAGCCATTTCCAGTTCAGTCAGATGGACAGAGCTGTGGGATATTCATGCTTATGGTAAACTTATACAATTTCTACTCAATTTTTCCTGTTTGTCCTAAATCTCCATAGTAATTATTTTTCTCTTTAACAGTATGCCCTCTGCATCTGTACTGGTGCCATGTTTCACTTTTTGGATGTAAGTTGTAATTCATGGAATGTATATGTATCAAAGAATGTTAAAAAACAAACAATGCAAGACTCCAATATTACATGTGTATTACAGACTGACATACCATCTATTCGGAAGTGGTGGTGTCTCCAGATTCTGGAGAAATTCTCGATCGCAAGGTAGGGCATATATTTCAAGCAGTAAAACATTGGTCTGCTTTACAATTATGCTACATTAAAAGTACCATACTTTTGAATAGGCATGGGCAGAACTTCGGGCAGCGCTTTGCCTTCTGGACAGAGGAGGCAGAACAGCTGATGGCAGGCACCCTACCACCTATTTATAGGATTTCTCGACCCCAAATAGTCAAGGTATGGCCAAACTAACCAGACAACCATTTTCACGTACGCATTCTAAATGTTAAATTAACACCGGTAACACCGACTACCGTAGCAAGCCAAGTTACTACCCGAACCCCGAAGTTCCGTAGTGCCAGTAAAAGCGATACAGACCCCGTCAGGCAATGGCAGAAGTGCCTTTCACCCTGTTATGACTTGATGAACCACTGATAAGATTTTGGAAACATTATTTTAAGGTAAAAATGTTACATAGTGTTGCTTTAAGTATTGTGTTTACATGAGGTAAAATATAATTGCAATATTGCTAAAATCCCATTATAATCGCATTATGAGGGTGCATGTAAACGTTGTCAATCTTTCACCCTTAGTTACATTGCAGCCATCTCCAAGAGACATTTGTTCATTTTTTTGCTGAAAAGATGTCTTTAGGCCCCGTTTGAAAGACCAAAACATTTTATGTTGTAGTCTTAATTTATGGTATTTTACTTTATCATAGGAGGAACAGGTAGAAGTGGAGGAGCTGCCCCTCACATTGAAACATATGTACCAGGCAGAATACATCGTGAGGAACAGTATTGGGCTTTTCACTGGCCAGGTGCAAGAACCATCATACATGTTGATGGATCATGATGACCAAATGAAAGCGTGGAGGGTGCTGATGGAGTCGAGGAAGTGCTATGCCATGGAGCCTTTCACGTTCATTTTTGAAAACATTCAGGACATGGAAACCTTCATGATTATTTGCAAAGACACCCTCAACCTGAGAGTAAATGCTGGAGTTGGGGTGCACAGTCACCCCTATACATTTTGTTAGTGTGTGTGTGTGTGTGTGTGTGTGTGTGTGTGTGTGTGTTACAGCGGAAAGAGTGTTCGTTTAAATGAACAGAGCTGTTACAGCGGAAAGAGTGTTCGTCTGAAGTGGACTGAGAGCTGTTACAGCGGAAAGAGTGTTCGTCTGAAGTGGACTGAGAGCTGTTACAGCGGAAAGAGTGTTCGTCTGAAGTGACTGAGCTGTTACAGCGGAAAGAGTGTTCGTCTGAAGTGACTGAGCTGTTACAGCGGAAAGAGTGTTCGTCTGAAGTGACTGAGCTGTTACAGCGGAAAGAGTGTTCGTCTGTAGTGGACTGAGAGCTGTTACAGCGGAAAGAGTGTTCGTCTGAAGTGGACTGAGAGCTGTTACAGCGGAAAGAGTGTTCGTCTGAAGTGGACTGAGCTGTTACAGCGGAAAGAGTGTTCGTCTGTAGTGACTGAGAGCTGTTACAGCGGAAAGAGTGTTCGTCTGAAGTGGACTGAGAGCTGTTACAGCGGAAAGAGTGTTCGTCTGTAGTGACTGAGAGCTGTTACAGCGGAAAGAGTGTTCGTCTGAAGTGGACTGAGAGCTGTTACAGCGGAAAGAGTGTTCGTCTGAAGTGGACTGAGCTGTTACAGCGGAAAGAGTGTTCGTCTGAAGTGACTGAGAGCTGTTACAGCGGAAAGAGTGTTCGTCTGAAGTGGACTGAGCTGTTACAGCGGAAAGAGTGTTCGTCTGAAGTGACTGAGCTGTTACAGCGGAAAGAGTGTTCGTCTGAAGTGGACTGAGAGCTGTTACAGCGGAAAGAGTGTTCGTCTGAAGTGGACTGAGAGCTGTTACAGCGGAAAGAGTGTTCGTCTGAAGTGACTGAGAGCTGTTACAGCGGAAAGAGTGTTCGTCTGAAGTGGACTGAGAGCTGTTACAGCGGAAAGAGTGTTCGTCTGAAGTGGACTGAGAGCTGTTACAGCGGAAAGAGTGTTCGTCTGTAGTGACTGAGAGCTGTTACAGCGGAAAGAGTGTTCGTCTGAAGTGGACTGAGAGCTGTTACAGCGGAAAGAGTGTTCGTCTGAAGTGGACTGAGAGCTGTTACAGCGGAAAGAGTGTTCGTCTGAAGTGGACTGAGAGCTGTTACAGCGGAAAGAGTGTTCGTCTGAAGTGGACTGAGAGCTGTTACAGCGGAAAGAGTGTTCGTCTGAAGTGGACTGAGAGCTGTTACAGCGGAAAGAGTGTTCGTCTGTAGTGACTGAGAGCTGTTACAGCGGAAAGAGTGTTCGTCTGAAGTGGACTGAGAGCTGTTACAGCGGAAAGAGTGTTCGTCTGAAGTGGACTGAGAGCTGTTACAGCGGAAAGAGTGTTCGTCTGAAGTGACTGAGAGCTGTTACAGCGGAAAGAGTGTTCGTCTGAAGTGGACTGAGAGCTGTTACAGCGGAAAGAGTGTTCGTCTGAAGTGACTGAGAGCTGTTACAGCGGAAAGAGTGTTCGTCTGAAGTGGACTGAGAGCTGTTACAGCGGAAAGAGTGTTCGTCTGAAGTGACTGAGAGCTGTTACAGCGGAAAGAGTGTTCGTCTGAAGTGACTGAGCTGTTACAGCGGAAAGAGTGTTCGTCTGAAGTGACTGAGAGCTGTTACAGCGGAAAGAGTGTTCGTCTGAAGTGGACTGAGCTGTTACAGCGGAAAGAGTGTTCGTCTGAAGTGGACTGAGAGCTGTTACAGCGGAAAGAGTGTTCGTCTGAAGTGGACTGAGAGCTGTTACAGCGGAAAGAGTGTTCGTCTGAAGTGGACTGAGAGCTGTTACAGCGGAAAGAGTGTTCGTCTGAAGTGGACTGAGAGCTGTTACAGCGGAAAGAGTGTTCGTCTGAAGTGGACTGAGAGCTGTTACAGCGGAAAGAGTGTTCGTCTGAAGTGACTGAGAGCTGTTACAGCGGAAAGAGTGTTCGTCTGAAGTGGACTGAGAGCTGTTACAGCGGAAAGAGTGTTCGTCTGAAGTGACTGAGAGCTGTTACAGCGGAAAGAGTGTTCGTCTGAAGTGGACTGAGCTGTTACAGCGGAAAGAGTGTTCGTCTGAAGTGGACTGAGAGCTGTTACAGCGGAAAGAGTGTTCGTCTGAAGTGGACTGAGAGCTGTTACAGCGGAAAGAGTGTTCGTCTGAAGTGGACTGAGAGCTGTTACAGCGGAAAGAGTGTTCGTCTGAAGTGGACTGAGAGCTGTTACAGCGGAAAGAGTGTTCGTCTGAAGTGACTGAGCTGTTACAGCGGAAAGAGTGTTCGTCTGAAGTGACTGAGCTGTTACAGCGGAAAGAGTGTTCGTCTGAAGTGACTGAGCTGTTACAGCGGAAAGAGTGTTCGTCTGAAGTGACTGAGCTGTTACAGCGGAAAGAGTGTTCGTCTGAAGTGACTGAGAGCTGTTACAGCGGAAAGAGTGTTCGTCTGAAGTGGACTGAGAGCTGTTACAGCGGAAAGAGTGTTCGTCTGTAGTGACTGAGAGCTGTTACAGCGGAAAGAGTGTTCGTCTGAAGTGGACTGAGAGCTGTTACAGCGGAAAGAGTGTTCGTCTGAAGTGGACTGAGAGCTGTTACAGCGGAAAGAGTGTTCGTCTGAAGTGGACTGAGAGCTGTTACAGCGGAAAGAGTGTTCGTCTGAAGTGACTGAGCTGTTACAGCGGAAAGAGTGTTCGTCTGAAGTGACTGAGCTGTTACAGCGGAAAGAGTGTTCGTCTGAAGTGACTGAGCTGTTACAGCGGAAAGAGTGTTCGTCTGAAGTGGACTGAGAGCTGTTAAAGTGTGTGTGTGTGTGTGTGTGTGTGTGTGTGTGTGTGTGTGTGTGTGTGTGTGTGTGTGTGTGTGTGTGTGTGTGTGTGTGTGTGTGTGTGTGTGTGTGTGTGTGTGTGTGTGTGTGTGTGTGTGTGTGTGTGTGTGTGTGTGTGTGTGTGTGTGTGTGTGTGTGTGTGTGTGTGTGTGTGTGTGTGTGTGTGTGTGTGTGTGTGTGTGTGTGTGTGTGTGTGTGTGTGTGTGTGTGTGTGTGTGTGTGTGTGTGTGTGTGTGTGTGTGTGTGTGTGTGTGTGTGTGTGTGTGTGTGTGTGTGTGTGTGTGTGTGTGTGTGTGTGTGTGTGTGTGTGTGTGTTTTTATAAAGATAAATAAAGATACTCAAAAAGTGTACTTTACTACTGTCCACCACTGGTCCCATGTCACTTCTGTGTGTACACATGCTTCTTTCAAGTCATTTCCATTGTCAGTTTGAAATACTCTATAACGTTTCCCCAGACTTGTTTGTAGTTCTTTTTTCACGTAAGTGCAGATAGTCTAGGCAGAAATGCATATTATGTTCCTTTATTGTCTTTGTAAACAACATTAAAGAGATTATTTTCCGCATTTAGATTATATAGATATATATTAGCCTATATAGACCCATACTAATACAAAATTACTCAACTTAAAAGGTAACTAATAGCCGATTATAAATTAATAATTTATTTAATTTAATAATTAAATTTTAATCAAAAAAAATGACACCAAACCATCTGACAATACTGACCTCAGACCAAAACACGGCAAGTTAAGTCAGTTAAGCCTAATACCATACAGCAATGAATCGCAAAGGAGAGTGGGGGAAACTGATCATGTATGTTCATAACTCACAGTCACAACTCCTTTATTATTTTGGATTGGCAACCACGTAAACACATCGTAATGCAGCGTAAGCTACATTTAAAAACATCAAAATAGACCCGCTGTGAAATGTTAAACAAAATACAACTAAAGTTACACAAACATTGAATGTCTATGTTACACAAATACCGGTATGCCGCAAGTTGTGCCGCCTGGCCGTAAAGTGTTTCATCCACGCATGCGTGGTACCGATAGTGTAGGAAAACCGTGACGTCTTCTACTACGTAATTACGCGCATGCGTAGAACGGATCGTGCAGATGGAACGGATCGTGTACCGACAACAACTATGGCGCAGAGGACGTGAAACTGAGGCGAAGTTCATCGCTAAACGAGGAACTACCTCTATAATCTGGAACTGGTACACAGATATATTTCACTCGCCGAACACTGACTGAGAGCTGGAGAGTTTCGCTCTCCGTCAAGCCATCCACAAAACGCACTATTTCAGTTCATCCCAATGAATTCACAGTGTATCTGACGCACAGTAAACACTAGTTTGAGACGCCCGACTCGCCGTCGCTCTCCATGCAGAATTGACGTGCTACGTGTAAACGATATTATTTGTATTGTCCTGTGAATATACTGCTAATAATGCAGTTCATTAAAACTATTCAGCCTTTATGAGCAAGAAACTAATGCGCAAACGGCAATCTCATTTGATTACAGCAAATTAGTTTGATCGAATGCCGACGTGATTAATATTCATCAACCTGGCAGCTCATCAATCCTTAGTGCGGTTTATATTGTTATTAGTAGCAGAATTCGTAGTAGTATTATCTTATCAGTATTATTGTTAGTTTTTTTAACAGAAACACCGACCGACAATGTCTTAAGCAACACCAGTCCTAATTTCAGCTAAAATGACAAATAAGCATTCATACTGTTGTTACCAATTTTGAGTTGCGTGAGAAGTCACCCAGTAATCGGGTCCCACTGTTATTTCTGCATACATGTGAGTTTTGATTTGTATTAATGTCCTCAGTTACCTGCGGGGTTGTTCTGCACAGGCGCATCTGTAGCAGCGCTGGTCGATGGTTGAGCCTTGCTGCTGCTCTCCATCTCCTCAGGTAAGAAGTCACCCACAAACACATCGCTGCTGCTGCTCTCCATCTCCTCAGGTAAGAAGTCACCCACAAACACATCGCTGCTGCTGCTCTCCATCTCCTCAGGTAAGAAGTCACCCACAAACACGTCGCTGCTGCTGCTCTCCATCTCCTCAGGTAAGAAGTCACCCACAAACACATCGCTGCTGCTGCTCTCCATCTCCTCAGGTAAGAAGTCACCCACAAACACGTCGCTGCTGCTGCTCTCCATCTCCTCAGGTAAACATTCAAATGCATCCACGAACACGTCGCTGCTGCTGCTCTCCATCTCCTCAGGTAAACATTCAAATGCATCCACGAACACGTCGTATCTGCTGCTCTCCATCTCCTCAGGTAAACATTCAAATGCATCCACGAACACGTCGTATCTGCTGCTCTCCATCTCCTCAGGTAAACATTCAAATGCATCCACGAACACGTCGTATCTGCTGCTCTCCATCTCCTCAGGTAAACATTCAAATGCATCCACGAACACGTCGGTCCTGCTGCTCTCCATCTCCACAGGTAAGTTTGCAAGCATGTTACCTATTGTTTGTATCGAGACTGCAATTGTAAACTGTATTTCACTACTGTGTCACTCACTCACTCACTGCGTGTTTACTTTGCACTACAAGAGCTCCCCGCCTGTGACGTCATGAACAGAACTTACTGCATGTGACGTCACATGACCCGTCAAGCGAATCTGCTGTTAAGCGAGATTTAAGCGAAAACACATTTAAACCGTCATCATTTACTCACCCTTGTGTCGTTCCTATCACTTCAAAAAGTTCACAAAGAGATCGTTAAACTAATTTGTATGAATCGAGCGGTTTAATCCACGATTTCTGAGACCGATCGCTTAAGATTAACGTTAACGATCAGAATGGATTTAAGCCTTACTCCATTTCATGCAAATAATATCTACAACTCTGTAAACTCCGCATAAATTAAATACAATCTTCCTTGTCTTACACTGCATTTTCATAATTCACCTGCCTTTAGTAGCCTACAGGGTGTTTTTAATAATGGGACAAGAAGATAAGTCTCTGTCCAAACGGACCAATGTTTCCATTTCCCCAGACAGTAACTTACATGCTAAACTCTCAATAACACTCAAATAAACGCATTTTTCTTGAGGGAGCATCTTTCCCCTGGAATCAGAAGAGATTTCACTGTTATCTTCAGGGTCTGATTCAAAGGGGCCGGGAATTACACGTTGTCGTCTTTTCTTTTATATATATTTGCAGTAGCATTCCAACGCGTTTTGTTGTTGTTTACGTCCTTGAAATGGTTTTATATACAATAGGTTAGCCAGGGTTAAGATGATTTTTTTTCTCTTCTATTCTTAAACGTAATGCTTATTGTAATTAAGTTATTATTCAATAATTCCATGAATTATGTACATTTCAGACGATTATCGTTAAAACCTATAGGCAATTTGAATTCATATTGTTGCTATAACATCTTTAATTAAAATACAGGCAGTAAAATATTTAAATATTCACATGCTTGTCATAGAATAAACTTACATTCACATTAAAACTAAACATTAAAAACACAACTTTAAATAGAATTGTTGATTTAGTATCTGACATTAATGACACTTCATTCTGTATGGTAAACCTTTATCTAAATGTTACATTTTAAATTACACAATTATAAAGAAAGTCAAATAACGGTTTGTCAAATGATTAATTGTTTACTTCAAACTACTTAGAATATTTAACTAGTGAAAATCAGTGTTTTCAAAATCAAGAATCATTTAAATAGTTTAAAATAATTAGTATTCATTTTTATCAATAGTTTATATATAATGGATAATATTTTTAATGTTCAAATTTCTAATTGCATGAGATTTAAAAAATAATAATAATTATAATAATATATATATGATAAAGTTTGAATAGTATTTCAGAATCAGAAATCACCCTGGCAAAGCAGCAACACCATTAAAGACTAAAGAAAATTTCACACTGCAAACAGCAATGTGTTGCACTATGCCGGTTAAATGGTATGCAAAAATGGGTTTATTTTCAAATGAAACATTATTCATAGAAAAAAATATATCATAAAAAAAACATTAATATCTGTGAATAAACTACATCCTGAACCTAGAATGTCATGAAGCACAGCAACTTTTCAAACAAACATAATAGGATTATGACAGGTCACGATGACAGCTGTAACGAACATTTAAACAACCGGAGAAGCTCAAAGTTAACCAAGCTCTAGAACCCAACCAATCCAGCAGCACCCGACAGAGACCGATCCGAGCACACGGACCCGTTCGCCCGAGAGGACCGTGAGCCTTTGGACTGAAGACTGACTGAACTTGCTGAGCGAGAGCCTCCGCTGGCCCTCTGACGGCTCGAGGGGTCCGAGGACATCCGGCTCTGCTCCGGGGCCTCAAACTCAAGAGGCTCCTGTAACGTTTGGGAGGAACGACACAAGCCGACTGGAGTTAGAGGCACTTCGGGTTGGGAATGAGGCTGGGGAATGTCTTCAGCGATAGCAGGAGGTTCTGAGTGAGTCTTTGATTCAGGTCGAGGGACGTCTGCCATCTGTGTGGAGATTCGAGAAATAATAATAATGATATAAATAAAACAATAAATACACTATCATTCAAAAGTTTGGTGTAAGTGAGATTAATGATTTTTTTTTTATTACTCCGCTTATTTGTTAGGACTTCCCAATCGGAATAAAAATGTTTATGTTTTTGAAAGAAGTCTCTTCTGCTCACCAAGGCTGCATTTATTTGATCAGAAATACAGTAAAAATAAATGATAGTCGAATTAATAGTCGATCTCCGAATGCGAATGAACTGACTCCATATGAGGATATCCTCCATATCCCTTTTTAAAATACAATGTCAATATTATTTTTCACTAACGACAAAACAACAAATTATCCGTGAATTTATATGGAACTTTTAGAAGCTTTCCATCTTTACTCTCCTCCTTGTTACGTTGCATTCGGAGATCGACTATTTTTGACTGCCGGCGGCCGGAAGCAACAACAGCTACAGTGAGCTGTTCAAAACCTTTCTTTTTACTGCGGACACATACAAAATCTTACTGACCCCAAACTTTTGAATGGTAGTAAATAAATGTTCATTTTTTATTAAATAATTTTTGAATGTGTCACGGCTGAAGTCTCCCTCCTCTCCTCGTTTCTCTGGTTCTCTCGGCTGATGTGTGTCCGCTCTGTTGAGGAGAGCTGAGGATGCCCAAGAAGCCCGAAGTCTGATTGGTCAATTCCAGCCATAGACGCAAACCGGCCAAGCCTAACAGGAAGAAGTTCTCAATTAATCCCAACTAAATCTTAAAAGATTAGAAAGGCATCACGACTTCTGAAGAAAAAAGGCACAAAATTCATACAGTAGATGTAAAAATTTCAGATATATTAGATATCTGGTAACGGATCAGACAAACCCGGCATCTTTCAGCAGGTCCAGGAAGGCGTGGAATTTGTGGAAGGAGGATTCGATGCTTTCCAGCACATGTTCATCATCTAGAACAGAGGCGTTGAGATGGGCTTCAGACAGGGATTGATTCAGACTGCGCAAACGCTCATTCTCCAGTTCCAGCTACAGGAAGAGACATAATGAACATTACTTTCTGAAATGTTACTATTCATTTTGCCAACAGAATGACTGGAAATACTTGTACCTCCACCAGGCGAGAGTTGGTCTTCAGTCTGGTGTTCCTCTCCTCTGCCAGCCTCAGCCGACACTCTTCTAGCTCCACCTGTGGGTGAGCGGAGGAAGTGCACCACATTATACTTCATGTGTACAGTGGCACCACAATATCTAACTGTATATTAAAGGGGTCATATAATGCCATTTTTGTACAAGCTAATATGATTCTTTAGGGTCTAAATTAAAAGTTTGTAATATACTTTAATTAAAAATTCTCATTAGTATTGCAAGAAAACACTTATTTTACCTGGTCAAAAACAGCTCTGTTTTCAGCACGCCGTTTCAGTGCATATGACTTTAAATGATCATGAGCTTTGCTGACTCCGCCTCTCTGTTCTATGTGTCACCAGAGCCGGCTCTGGCATACACCGTTTGTAACACAATAACCATTAAAATGACTGCTGTGTTCGTTATTACACCCAAGAACAGAACACCACAATCGCTTAGACGCCATTCTGCTCATAGACAGTGCTCCAGCATATCAACAATGACCGCGCCGGTCCGCGCAGACTATGATTGACAGCTAGCGAGGGCGGGTCTGTGTTGAAACGCGGCTGTCGCGGCTGTCAATCAACAATCGTGGGAGGGGCGTCCGTTTTATTTACGTCACAAAATCGAACGGCTTGATTTGAGGCAGGGGAAAACATATTATAAGGAGATTAAAACAAAACCACTGGATGGATTTTTATCATTATATGATGTTTGTGTACAGACACTGCCAACACACATTTCAGTACAATCAACTTGTAAAAGTGCATGTACCATTATATGACCCCTTTAAAGCCATGCTTAAAAATGTAAGAATGTCTTTACATTAGATATAATATATACACCAAGTGCCACTGTACATATAGTACACTTTTTGGGCATTTTCTTTTTTCTTTTTGTTATATTAAGACCACAATAAAACTGTTTGGAAAACTTTATCATCACTATCATTGCTACTTTCATTAATTGGATTATTTTTACTATTATTATATTGTCCCAGACTTTCTGTCTTCAAACTATGAGTTAATCATAAAAATACTAACTATTACATGATTATTACATATTTATGACTAAATCTAAACAGAAGGACATGATCATAAGCCATTACCCACCACACCGAACAATTTAGCTTTGTTTTTATTTATTTTTCTTAAATTTGTGTATTTGTTTACCAACAGTGTGAGTGCATAGCTTGAGATGAAACATGAGATACGACTTAAAAAATGTAGGGAAAAGTATACACTGTTGAAAAATGTTACTGGACAAATTAAATAAACAGTCTTCAGAGTTTATTTTCTAAAGGGCCACTAGTGGCTCATACTGTACACTACCGGTCAAAGTTTTGGGAATAATTAAGTTTTTTTATGTTTTTGAAAGAAGTATCTTCCGCTCACCAAAGTTTTATCAAAAATACTGTAAAACAGTAATATTGTGAAATATTATTACAACTGTTTTCTATGTGAATATATGATCAAAGCTGTATTTTCAGCATCATTACTCCAGTCTTCAGTGTCACATGATCCTTCAGAAATCATTCTAATATGAGGATTTGATGCTCGAGAAACATTATTATTATCAATGTTGAAAACAGTTATGCTGCTTCATATTTTTATGGAAACCGTGATACACACCACTATTCAAAAATTTGGGGTCGGTAATATATATATTTTTTTAAAGAAATTATTACTTTCCTCAGACATTAAATTGTTTAAAAGTGACAGTAAAGACATTTATATTATGACTATTTCAAAAAGATTTATATTTCAAATAAGCACTGTTCTTTTTTAACTTTATATTCATCGAAGAATGTGTCCCTCTTTCCAACATTTCGTGTTTTCCATATTGATAAGCATTATTAATATATTAGCACCATTAATAATTGATAACAAATGATCAAGAAATCGGCATATTAGAATAATTTCAAAAGGAACATGAGACTGGAGTAATGATGCTGAAAATTCAGCTTTGATCACAGGAATACATTTCTTAAAAATATATTCAGATAGAAAACAGTTCTTTTAAATTGCAATAATAAAATATAGCTGCGAGCAGCGATTACGGGCCCAAGCCGGTGGCACCGCAACCCCGGTGCCTTTAGTTACCTAAAGGCACCAGGGTGGCGGTGCCGCCGGCTTGGGCCCTTCATCGCTGCTCGCAGCTATATTTATATATATATATATATATATATATATATAAAGCCGGTGGCACCGCCACCCTGGTGCCTTTAGGGTTATTGTGCACGACGTGACACAAAATATCTGCTTGCTATCTGCCGAACGGCTCTGGTAGTTTCGCTTCAGCACTGATGATGTTGTAGAAATAGTGCGCTCTGGTTGGTCTGGATTATTCGGGATTTTTTATTTTATACAGAAATAAATTCTTTATAATTCAGATGAGAATAAAGTTAGTAGGGCTGCAACTAACGATTATTTTAATAATCGATTAATCTGTCGATTATTTTTACGATTAATCGATGAATCGGATAATAAAAAAAAGCATTAATTTCCAATCCTTTATTAAAAAACAGAACTGACAGTGCAAATTCACCGTGAAAAAAAGTCCAGTGCAAAAAAATAGACTAACCAAAAACATACACATGTATGCTTTACATCTGCCAAATAATATATGCTTTTTAAAAATAAAGTGAGCTGCTGTCAGAACAATAAATAATTGATAAAAAATAAAGAAAAATACCAATCAGAAAACTTAACAGGATTTGTTTGAACGTCAGAACTTGCACTTCCTGCTGCCAGTTGGTGGCGCTATAACTTTGACTCACAATAGTCACATCCATGTGATCGGCCTCTTACAGCGAACATACTGTTGAAGTTTCATCAAGATCAGTTAATGTATGCAGAAGTTATAACACACTTCCTGTTTCCATTATTCGCCATAAATTTGTTTCCTCGCCACGGCCAAACCGTTCGAGATATCAAAAATCCCCTGGCAATTTTTCATCCTCAATGTCTTGACATCATGCTGACCGAGTTTCCTTGCGATTGGTTGAATTCTCTAGGAGGAGTATATCGAATTCCAGGGGCATACGCTTCCAAACAAACCATAATAGCCGACTTCCTGTTGGGCTGGGGTAAAAAGTAAAAGTACAAAGGATATATGAACCGATGAGATCTATATGTGTACCGAGTTTCATATTATTACATGGAAGCGTGTTTGATTTATGGACCAAGTTTTCGGACCCCGTTCCAGGGGGCGCTGTCGAGCCCCCCTGCCACGCCCGGGTACCAGCTTCAGCCCGGCCCTGATGGCCGCGGGTTCTGACCAGTGTGCAAAGTTTCAAGAGTTTTCGTGCACGTTAAGAGCCCCAAAAGTGCCCGAATAGTCGATAAAATAATAATAATAATAATAATAATAATAATAATAATAATAATAATAAATATAGCTGCGAGCAGCGATTACGGGCCCAAGCCGGTGGCACCGCAACCCCGGTGCCTTTAGTAACCTAAAGGCACCAGAGTGGCGGTGCCGCCGGCTTTGGCCCTTCATCGCTGCTCGCAGCTATATTTATATATATATATATATATATATATATATATATATATATATAACAAGCCGGTGGCACCGCCACCCTGGTGCCTTAAGGGTTACTGTGCATGACGGGTAATAACTTAACCCCGCTTTGACTGTTGAGAAGATGTGTGCTGTAGAGCTTGCATTGGTGTGGGCTCTGCAAAAGTGTGCATTGAGGGCACATATCATATGCGTGAGCAAACTTCTGAATCCTAAAATGAAAAATGAGACACCCTACGGTCTCATGGACTTAATGGACACATGAAATAAGTACACAAGATTGAAAGTTATATGAAGTGTGCCAAGACAGAATATTACTTGCCTGATCTGATTAGAAAAAATTGTTTTTGTGTGTGTGTGTGTGTGTGTGTGTGTGTGTGTGTGTGTGTGTGTGTGTGTGTGTGTGTGTGTGTGTGTGTGTGTGAGAGACGTGATTGAACAATGTAGACATAAAAACATACTCCGTCCTTTTGTTCATACAGGACATTATTCAAACTGCAAACTGTTTACTTATATTTGTGTACAATCGCAATAAAACACAACATTGTGCTTTTGTCAAACTGTAAACTACAAATGTCACCCAACCAAAATCTCTTACACACACACACGCGCACACACACACACACACACATACACGTAGTTTAAAAGCAAAAAAAAATCTTTTGGACATTCAGCATATTGCATTGGTTTTCATTTCTTGTTCTCGAACAGAGCCCTAATCTGTTTATTTTTTCAGTTACACATTCTACATTGATTAAAAAAGAAAAATCAAATGTGGTTTTATTATATACAGAAATAAATAATCTATCATTCAGATGAGAATAAAGTTAGTGTTAGTTTAAATGTTAAGGAAAACAAATATATGATCTGATATATAGCACATTCATTTAAAATTCATTCAGGTTCAATTACCAAACATACAAATCTTAATGTAATTTAAAGCAAACAATACATTTAAAATATATGGGTTGTATGCCTATTTTTTTATTTAAAAAGATATATATCCAAAAAGACAAGGCCTAAACTTTAACAAGGGTTAAACAATCACTGTAACAGACGCAATCACACACACACACACACAAACACACAAGTCAAATCACTTACATTTTAGATGCAATATTGACTTTTTTCTGTTTCAGCAGCGAAAATAGTTCAACAAAGATCACAGCAGAACCATCGAGCATCTCACAGCAACGCGTTCTCATTACTGAATGATTCAGCATTTTGAACGAATCGGTTGACTCAAAGATTCAATGACCAATCCATAATCTGTCTCATTCATGAATGACTCAACCGTTCGAACGAATTGTTTGAACGAATGAATCAATGACTCGCTCATTAAGACGGTCGCCTGGCGACACCTAATGACGGTTTAGTGTTATGTTTAAAAGTATCATTCTTCCCAACGATTTTTAATTCACTTATATTTAAAACAATCTCATAACATTATTTAATGCATTGTTATTTTTCAGTGTAAACGATTTAATTTGATCAGCCCTACCTAGGGTAAAAGCCATATAGTGTCTTATCATTCTAAATAATTGAATTTATTGATCAAATTTACAAATTAAAAATGAAAGATGAAGCATACATTTAATAAGACTGGACCGGGGTGCCCTGCATATATTACAATTTGCAGATTTAAATATACCATTGCCCCCCACCGTCAATTTGATGTGTGTGTTTGTGTGTGTGTGTGTGTGTGTGTGTGTTTAATAAAATCATTTAGTCACTACAATTAAAACCTGAACGGGTTTGCTTACTAAATTGTGAGCTGAACGAAAGTTGCAGCAAAGATCAGCAACCGGAGTCAAATTTCATTAATCACGAGTTGAGAGTGAGCGTCTCTCTCTGCTGTGTTATGCTGCATCACACGGGCATTCATAACGCTGCGCGTCCACGACGATGAGCGAGCAGAACAGAGTGAACGTTTTTTAGTTCATTCCTACTTCCATTGGAATTCCCTCGAGCGCTCTGCACGCACCACCATTATCAATGTCCGTGTGGACGTCCGCGATCGAACAGTGGAAACATTGGCTACTCCGTCATTTTATTCAAGAAGATCATTCAAACTGCAAAGTGTTTACTTATTTTTGGATACTCGCAATCAAACACAACATTGTGATTTTGTAAAATACATTCAAGAAATCCGCCCCCGAAATGGGGCTTCTTTTAAAATGAAACGAAAATGCTCACAGCTGCACGTCTTGTGGAGACGTCCGTTACTTTCGCTTTCAAGTTAGCGACTTTAAAGCCCCCAGCGGAGTCACGGTGGGAAAATATTCCCATAGTAGCATCCCTACAATTTAATACAATTGGCCTACCTGATTTTGAACACAAGAGGGCAGTAAAGCACTGTGAATGATTTTTATTTTTTTATTTTTTTGGCTAAACAACCATTCTGGCTGTTTTTAAACTTAAACATAAATCTTAAATTGAAAAAAAGGAATACAATGGGTTTAGTTCTAATATTAGTATAATTTTATAGAAAAATAAATGGTGTATAATTACATTTTAGAAAGATATGAGACATTTCCTGATTCTCTTTTTGACATAATCCCTCGCCATAGCAAAACCGTTTGAGATATTCAATATCCGTTCACAATTTAGCATCTTTAATGTATTTTCATCAAGTTGAAAAAGTTTTGTAACTGTAGATGAAAGTAACCCCCCCCCCACCCACTTTTGTCACAAAAGGTGGCGCTACTGAGCCCCTGCACCACGCCCGTTTCTGAAACTTTGCACATGTCTACTGGCTAATAAATGTGATCTGTCTGTCGAGTTTCATGCAATTTTAAGCAATTTCAGGCATGCTAAGAGTCTCAAAAGCATCCAAAAAGAATATTAAAGTTTGATGCGTTGCCATGGCAACAGTATCTAAGATATCAATAATCCTTTCACAGGTCTACATCTGGCGAGTGTCTACATTATACACATCAAGTTTGAAGCAAATCGGGTAAAAATAAGAGGGTGATTTCAAAGCATTTTGAAAGTGACACACTTCCTGCTGCCAGTTGGTGGCGATATAACTTTGACTCACAATAGTCACATCCATGTGATCGGCCTCTTACAGCGAACACACTGTTGAAGTTTCATCAAGATCAGTTAATGTATGCAGAAGTTATAACACACTTCCTGTTTCCTTTATTCGCCATAAATTCGTTTCCTCGCCACGGCCAAACCGTTCGAGATATCAGAAATCCCCTGGCAATTTTTCATCCTCAATGTCTTGACATCATGCTGACCGAGTTTCGTTGCGATTGGTTGAATTCTCTAGGAGGAGTATATCGAATTCCAGGGGCATACGCTTCCAAACAAACCATAATAGCCGACTTCCTGTTGGGCTGGGGTAAAAAGTAAAAGTACAAAGGATATATAAATCGATGAGATCTATATGTGTACCGAGTTTCATATTATTACATGCAAGCGTGTTTGATTTATGGACCAAGTTTTCGGACCCCGTTCCAGGGGGCGCTGTCGAGCCCCCCTGCCACACCCGGGTACCAGCTTCAGCCCGGCCCTGATGGCCACGGGTTCTGACCAGTGTGCAAAGTTTCAAGAGTTTTCGTGCACGTTAAGAGCCCCAAAAGTGCCCGAATAGTCGATAAAATAATAATAATAATAATAATAATAATAATAATAATAAATATATATATATATATATATATATATATATATATATATATAAATATAGCTGCGAGCAGCGATTACGGGCCCAAGCCGGTGGCACCGCAACCCCGGTGCCTTTAGTAACCTAAAGGCACCGGAGTGGCGGTGCCGCCGGCTTTGGCCCTTCATCGCTGCTCGCAGCTATATTTATATATATATATATATATATATATATATATATATATATATATATATATATATAAACAAGCCGGTGGCACCGCCACCCTGGTGCCTTAAGGGTTACTGTGCATGACGGGTAATAACTTAACCCCGCTTTGACTGTTGAGAAGATGTGTGCTGTAGAGCTTGCATTGGTGTGGGCTCTGCAAAAGTGTGCATTGAGGGCACATATCATATGCGTGAGCAAACTTCTGAATCCTAAAATGAAAAATGAGACACCCTACGGTCTCATGGACTTAATGGACACATGAAATAAGTACACAAGATTGAAAGTTATATGAAGTGTGCCAAGACAGAATATTACTTGCCTGATCTGATTAGAAAAAAATTGTTTGTGTGTGTGTGTGTGTGTGTGTGTGTGTGTGTGTGTGTGTGTGTGTGTGTGTGTGTGTGTGTGTGTGTGTGTGTGTGTGTGTGTGAGAGACGTGATTGAACAATGTAGACATAAAAACATACTCCGTCCTTTTGTTCATACAGGACATTATTCAAACTGCAAAGTGTTTACTTATATTTGTGTACAATCGCAATAAAACACAACATTGTGCTTTTGTCAAACTGTAAACTACAAATGTCACCCAACCAAAATCTCTTACACACACACACGCACACACACACACACACACACACATACACGTAGTTTAAAAGCAAAAAAAAATCTTTTGGACATTCAGCATATTGCATTGGTTTTCATTTCTTGTTCTCGAACAGAGCCCTAATCTGTTTATTTTTTCAGTTACACATTCTACATTGATTAAAAAAGAAAAATCAAATGTGTTTTTATTATATACAGAAATAAATAATCTATCATTCAGATGAGAATAAAGTTAGTGTTAGTTTAAATGTTAAGGAAAACAAATATATGATCTGATATATAGCACATTCATTTAAAATTCATTCAGGTTCAATTACCAAACATATGATACAAATCTTAATGTAATTTAAAGCAAACAATACATTTAAAATATATGGGTTGTATGCCTATTTTTTTATATAAAAAGATATATATCCAAAAAGACAAGGCCTAAACTTTAACAAGGGTTAAACAATCACTGTAACAGACACAATCACACACACACACACACACAAACACACAAGTCAAATCACTTACATTTTAGATGCAATATTGACTTTTTTCTGTTTCAGCAGCGAAAATAGTTAAACAAAGATCACAGCAGAACCATCGAGCATCTCACAGCAACGCGTTCTCATTACTGAATGATTCAGCATTTTGAACGAATCGGTTGACTCAAAGATTCAATGACCAATCCATAATGACTCAACCGTTCGAACGAATTGTTTGAACGAATGAATCAATGACTCGCTCATTAAGACGGTCGCCTGGCGACACCTAATGACGGTTTAGTGTTATGTTTAAAAGTATCATTCTTCCCAACGATTTTTAATTGACTTATATTTAAAACAATCTCATAACATTATTTAATGCATTGTTATTTTTCAGTGTAAACGATTTAATTTGATCAGCCCTACCTAGGGTAAAAGCCATATAGTGTCTTATCATTCTAAATAATTGAATTTATTGATCAAATTTACAAATTAAAAATGAAAGATGAAGCATACATTTAATAAGACTGGACCGGGGTGCCCTGCATATATTACAATTTGCAGATTTAAATATACCATTGCCCCCCACCGTCAATTTGATGTGTGTGTTTGTGTGTGTGTGTGTGTGTGTGTGTTTAATAAAATCATTTAGTCACTACAATTAAAACCTGAACGGGTTTGCTTACTAAATTGTGAGCTGAACGAAAGTTGCAGCAAAGATCAGCAACCGGAGTCAAATTTCATTAATCACGAGTTGAGAGTGAGCGTCTCTCTCTGCTGTGTTATGCTGCATCACACGGGCATTCATAACGCTGCGCGTCCATGACGATGAGCGAGCAGAACAGAGTGAACGTTTTTTAGTTCATTCCTACTTCCATAGGAATTCCCTCGAGCGCTCTGCACGCGCCACCATTATCAATGTCCGTGTGGACGTCCGCGATCGAACAGTGGAAACATTGGCTACTCCGTCATTTTATTCAAGAAGATCATTCAAACTGCAAAGTGTTTACTAATTTTTGGATGCTCGCAATCAAACACAACATTGTGATTTTGTAAAATACATTCAAGAAATCCGCCCCCGAAATGGGGCTTCTTTTAAAATGAAACGAAAATGCTCACGGCTGCACGTCTTGTGGAGACGTCCGTTACTTCCGCTTTCAAGTTAGCGACTTTAAAGCCCCCAGCGGGGATCACGGTGGGAAAATATTCCCATAGTAGCATCCCTACAATTTAATACAATTGGCCTACCTGATTTTGAACACAAGAGGGCAGTAAAGCACTGTGAATGATTTTTATTTTTTTATTTTTTTGGCTAAACAACCATTCTGGCTGTTTTTAAACTTAAACATAAATCTTAAATTGAAAAAAAGGAATACAATGGGTTTAGTTCTAATATTAGTATAATTTTATAGAAAAATAAATGGTGTATAATTACATTTTAGAAAGATATGAAACATTTCCTGATTCTCTTTTTGACATAATCCCTCGCCATAGCAAAACCGTTTGAGATATTCAATATCCGTTCACAATTTAGCATCTTTAATGTATTTTCATCAAGTTGAAAAAGTTTTGTAACTGTAGATGAAAGTAACCCCCCCCCCCCCACCCACTTTTGTCACAAAAGGTGGCGCTACTGAGCCCCTGCACCACGCCCGTTTCTGAAACTTTGCACATGTCTACTGGCTAATAAATGTGATCTGTCTGTCGAGTTTCATGCAATTTTAAGCAATTTCAGGCATGCTAAGAGTCTCAAAAGCATCCAAAAAGAATATTAAAGTTTGATTCGTTGCCATGGCAACAGTATCTAAGATATCAATAATCCTTTCACAGGTCTACATCTGGCGAGTGTCTACATTATACACATCAAGTTTGAAGCAAATCGGGTAAAAATAAGAGGGTGATTTCAAAGCATTTTGAAAGTGACACACTTCCTGCTGCCAGTTGGTGGCGCTATAACTTTGACTCACAATAGTCACATCCATGTGATCGGCTTCTTACAGCGAACACACTGTTGAAGTTTCATCAAGATCAGTTAATGTATGCAGAAGTTATAACACACTTCCTGTTTCCATTATTCGCCATAAATTTGTTTCCTCGTCACGGCCAAACCGTTCGAGATATGAAAAATCCCCTGGCAATTTTTCATCCTCAATGTCTTGACATCATGCTGACCGAGTTTCGTTGCGATTGGTTGAATTCTCTAGGAGGAGTATATCGAATTCCAGGGGCATACGCTTCCAAACAAACCATAATAGCCGACTTCCTGTTGGGCTGGGGTAAAAAGTAAAAGTACAAAGGATATATGAACCGATGAGATCTATATGTGTACCGAGTTTCATATTATTACATGGAAGCGTGTTTGATTTATGGACCAAGTTTTCGGACCCCGTTCCAGGGGGCGCTGTCGAGCCCCCCTGCCACGCCCGGGTACCAGCTTCAGCCCGGCCCTGATGGCCGCGGGTTCTGACCAGTGTGCAAAGTTTCAAGAGTTTTCGTGCACGTTAAGAGCCCCAAAAGTGCCCGAATAGTCGATAAAATAATAATAATAATAATAATAATAATAATAATCCTAAGGAAAACAATAGGGCCTTCGCCTTTTCAAGGCTTGGGCCCTAATAATAATCCTAAGGAAAACAATAGGGCCTTCGCCTTTTCAAGGCTTGGGCCCTAATAATAATCCTAAGGAAAACAATAGGGCCTTCGCCTTTTCAAGGCTTGGGCCCTAATAATAATAATAATAATCCTAAGGAAAACAATAGGGCCTTCGCCTTTTCAAGGCTTGGGCCCTAAATATTTTTTAAAATACTGTTTTACTGTGTTTTTCTTCATACAAATGCAGCCTTAGTGAGCACACGAGACTTTCAAAACTTTAACTTTCAGAAACTCATAATTATTTCAAACTTTTGACTGGTAGTGTATATTCACGTCACCTCTCTGAATAGTCTCTCATAATTAAAATGACATTTTGTTTTCCTCGCTGTCTTACCAAGCCTCCTCCTGCAATACACTCATGACACACATCAATCGCACAGACTGTGTTACCTGTAATCGGCTGTTCTCTGTCTGTAGTCTTCTGAACTGGAAGCTTGTGATTTTCTCCTGAGGACTCGGTACATGTGCATCATCCCCCTCCTCGGACTCGGACTCAGTCTCCACCGTTACCCTCACAGAGGTGGCGCTCTGATGAACAAAACCATCATGACAACCACATTAACAATAACAACAACTACAGAGCAACAAATCAGCAATTAGTAAGTCCCTTTGGATAAAAGTGCCTGCTAAATGAATAAAGTCAATGCAAAAACATCATTTACATAAACATAAAGCAATAAATCAGCCCTTACTTGAAAACTCTGGTCTGGCATCCCGTCAGCCTGTGACGCACCTCTTTATAGATCGACAAAGAGAGACACGTTCATGTATCTTATTGACTTGAATGGAAAAGCAGATCTGAATTCTATGAGGCAACAATGTTGATTTCATGTCATTTAAGTGCTTAATAAGAATGGCATATTTAATCTAAGTGTGTATATCAGATGTCAAACATAGTTTAAATCATTATTTTATTTATTTAAACTGTTATTAAAGGACAAATCCGGCGCAAAATGAACCTTTGGTCTAATAACACATTGTTACCTAGTCAACCGTTCTCTGAGATTTGTTTTCATGATTATCGAATGTAAAGAGTTTTATCTCTAAAAACTGTTTAGCGTATAACACTAGTATATAGGGCATAGAGTAATGAAAAATAAAAATCGCTAGTTAATACCACTAACAAGGCTCAAAATAGCCCCACACGAACACAGTAACATAATGAGGGTCCTTACATGCAAACCGAAGCATTGAGAACTTTGTAAGTGTACAGACCGTTTAATAAGAAGTTAATACCTTGTTAGTGGTATTAACTAGCGATTTTTATTTTTCATTACTCTATGCCCTATATACTAGTGTTATACGCTAAACAGTTTTTAGAGATAAAACTCTTTACATTTGATAATCATGAAAACAAATCTCAGAGAACGGTTGACTAGGTACCAATGTGTTATTAGACCAAAGGTTCATTTTGCTCCGGAGTTCTCCTTTAACTATTATTGTCAGTCCCTCAGCTCACCATCGGTGTCGCCAAACCGCTCCGTCTCCAAATTGTTTGTACCGGTACGCATGGGTCAGAGTTTGCATGCAGGTGCGCAGATTTTCCTGTCATGTTTGTTTTTATAAATCACAACTTATGCGTGGGAAGTGGCGTACGGCTCTTTCAGGGCACATTTTGTGCGACGCAACGGTTATAAACGAGGCCCCAGGTCCTGTCCTGTCTGAAACCGATCCTGAGACTGATATCACTTATCATGTGCTTACCTCTGTAAGCCCGCCCGTGCAGCAGTGCGCCATGGGACGTACCCCACTGACCCAGGCCGAGGAGGCCTCCACACAGAGTTTACTGAGGACCGGCGAGATCCTGCGGAGAATGATGGTGAACAGTCCAGTCAAACAGACTAAACATCTCACTGCTAGAAAAAACTAGCCAAGTAACTCAAATACCGATTCGATAAGTAGCTTTCCCTGCGTTCCTCCTCCTCAACTGCCGTGACTGATCAAGAGTGTCTTTAGGAGAAGAAGGTTTAAGCCACAGATACTGGAACACACAACACACTGACAATGAGGACGGCACATGTGATCAACTGACTGTTAGGGTGATGATACACAGGGCAACTTTTTGAGCAATGTTGCTGGGCAATGTTGCCGTCAACGGGCAACCACGTGAGACACAGGGCCCACGACCGACCTAAACTATCCAGATAGAAATTTATTGCCCATTTTCAATGGGAAAGTGCCCAAGCAACAATCGCTCGGCAAGATTGCCCAGCAACATTGCTCAAAATGTTGCCCTGTGTATCATCACCTTTAAAGATATTCATTACATTTTAATCAAGAAACAACAGATTCATGTAATATCTAATCATCTAAAACATTTGCAAAAGTTTTCAGACCTGTGAATCATGGCTTTTGGCGTTCATGAGAACTTTTTTGAGCACAGCTTTCACCACATTATTATCTAAAAGAAAAGGAAAGAGTTGACAAAGTAATGTGAACATGATTTGGAGTTTGAACACGTTGTCTCAGAGTGCAAGTGCTGGCCAAACATCCTCTTCTTGAGGAACTGTGATCATTTTATACATTAGAATATTAAAGCCAACATTAAATCCATGGGATTTTTATTGACCAGTCAGGAACTCAAATTCAGTGCAGAATTCTCTCTTATAAACCATATCAGATCAAATAGAGCTGATGTGGAAACCAGGAGAAACATTGTGCCATGAACGAACAAGTTATAGAAGGCTTTTCAATCCACAAATCACCAACATTGACTATGGATTTAATGTAACACTAACTGTAACCATGGTATTGTGGCAGAAACAGTTGAATGTTTTTACATTATTCATTTAAGGATTCCTACAACCTTTTGAGAGTGAAATTCTTGTGAGAGTGAAAGGGCTTTTCCATAAAGCCCCGCACAGGCCTCAAATCTAGACCCCAGCCGATCGACAGATTATCCGAATCCGAGTCGTGTCGTTTTTTATTTACACAGCCTATACTTCTGTTGCAGCCATTTCTTTTCGTTTCTTTATTAGGTTAATGTAGACAAATGTTCAGAGCATTGCATTATACAGACTTCAGCATTATATGTATCACCAAGGATCACTGTTTCAGCATAAATCTTCTTTACTGTTCTACTGAAGAAAAAAAGGCACCATCTTGGATGGCCTGAGGGTGAGTAAATTAACAGCAAATTTTAATTTATGGGTGAACTTTTAAGCAGTGCGACTGTTTTCAACATTGATAATAATCTGAACGATCTTGTGACACCGAAGACTGGAGTAATGATGCTGAAAATTCAGCTTTTCCAGCATAGTCAAATTACATTTTTAAATATATTCAAAAAGAAAGCAGTTATTTCAAATTGTAATAATATTTCACAATATTACTGTATTTTTAATTCAAATAAATGCAGCCTTGGTGAGCAGAAGAGACTTCTTTCAAAAACATTAAAAAATCTTCCTGACCCCAACCGCAAAGTTTTGGATGAGTTACCGATGAGTGGGTTTCTCCTGATGTCAAGCACACACAGAGTGGAATTGGACTGAAGCATCTTCTCTAGATCTTGCGCTCCTTCGTTCGAGATCCCACAGCGCTGCAGGTCCACCGCTAGAGGAACAGAAGGTGGAAATGTGGGTCTATGTGTGCTAGTCAAATATACCGTACATGCCCGTGTTAGAGTCGGTACTGAAATTTAAAAATGTGATGATAGCGAGCATTTCCCTCAAGCATTTTGAGCGCTGTTGAATGGATTCTTAAACACCTCTGATTGGCCATTGTGTTCACGCGCTCAACATATATGTCTCTGATTGGCCATTGTGTTCACGCGCTCAACATATATGTCTCTGATTGGCCATTGTGTTCACGCGCTCAACATATATGTCTCTGATTGGCCATTGTGTTCACGCGCTCAACAGATATATGTATACAGCATGTGATTGGCTGCAATGATCAACAATGACATCTTCGACGCTCTTCACCAAGCACTTACAAAGATACACACGGGAGCGTTTAAAAGCTGGCGTCTATCTAATATACAGATCATACGGATCCCTGATATATCGGCGCTTTCAAACGCTCCCGTGTGTATCTGTGTAAGCGCTCGATGAAGAGCGTCAAAGACAACATGTTTTTAAAGCGTTCTGAGCCAATCAGAGACATATATGTTGAGCGCGTGAACCCAATGGCCAATCAGAGACATACATGTGAGCGCATCGACACAATGGCCAATCAGAGACATATATGATGAGCGCGTGAACGCAAAGGCCAATCAGAGACATACATGTGAGCGCATCGACACAATGGCCAATCAGAGACATACATGTGAGCGCATCGACACAATGGCCAATCAGAGACATACATGTGAGCGCATCGACACAATGGCCAATCAGAGACATACATGTGAGCGCATCGACACAATGGCCAATCAGAGACATACATGTGAGCGCATCGACACAATGGCCAATCAGAGACATACATGTGAGCGCATCGACACAAAGGCCAATCAGAGGTGTTTGAGAATCTGTTCAACAGCGCTCATAATGCTAGAGGGAAATGCTGGTATCGTCACATTTTTAAAGTTTCAGTACGACTTGGTACCGAAGTTGGTACTTCTGACAACTCTAGCCTGTGTGTTGAAGAGTGACCTCTCAAACCTTTGACCCACAGGTCCTCTGTAAGCTCACGGGCGAGTGCCATTACTCCTCTGTCTCCGATCAGAATGTTGTCGTTGAGAGTAACTCTGCGTAGTCCTTTCATGGCCTCAAACTCAGCCCTCCTGTAGCGCAGCGTCTCCACCCACACCACACTGTGCCGCCTCACTGCCTGGTGCTAAACGACAGGTGAAACTCACGAATCCGCTTCCAGAGAAATTGATTATACTAATAAATGTGGACTTGTACCTTTATGATGTTCGCCATATGCTCCGCTCCCTGCCAGGTAATGTTACAGGAAGTGAAATCCACGGTCTTAATCGATGATGAATATTTCACACTCTGACAAATGACTGATTAAAGGACAATATAACAACAAAAATATTTTCTGCATTAATAACAATTCAATACATATAAACACAATGTTTGCATGTGTACAAAAACTTCTCGCATATGAGTGACCAGTGCTGAGTAGCAGTAACTGATTTCATGTAATATGGATTATGTAATCAGATTACACATATTAAGCACTTGCAATTAGATTATATTACAGTTTATAATACTTGTAATCAGACTATGGTTACTTTTTTATTGATTGCATGATTACATATTATTCACACAATGGCACAATCACACAATTCATAATTTATTGATTCTCCCCAATTCTTTTTTTTCATGTTTTAAAATGTAAAAAATAAAAGCATATTGTTTATGTACATTCAGAAAGTCATCTAGTTTTGTGAAATTGCACACACAGACCAGCCTAAAGTCAGAGGCCTTAACTACAATCGAGAGGCCACAAACCGCTGGGTTTACAGAAATCATTTCACTTTTAATATTTTCTCAACACTGCATATCAAATAATCTCCTGATTAATTATTATTTGAATTATCACTCAGTCATTTAACCCTGTATTTCTGTCTTTCAAACCCATTTTTATTATATTCTTTTATTATTTAAAAATTATTATTTTGATTTTAAATGTGTATGATTTAATTATTAAACTCACAGTCTGGGAAATCCTGGTGTTATGTAAGATTGAATGCTCTTTGTATTTTTTATCAATATGGTTACAATACTATACTATTCAATGCAATGTGATAAAAAAAATCATGTAACCAACAAAAATTTTTATCATGTAAATTGTAATCAGTAACGGACCCATTTTTTTTAAAGTTAGCTTACCCAACACTGTGAGTGGCATAAATCCTTATTTCCACAAGACAGTCAAAGTGAAATGTCAGAATGAAAACTTCAACTCACCTTCCAAACCTTGATCTGCGATCGGACAGTGTGCTAAAGAGAGATGCTCCAATGACGCACTCTTCGCTAAACCCTAAACAGAAATTAAAACGTTATTTGAACATGCTTTCAGACAACATTAAATTAAAGCTGCAGTCCGTAACTTTTTTTGTTCAAAATGTATAAAAATGACAAAATGCGAGTAAACCAGAAATCCATTTTCCAACCCGTGTTTTTGTCTTATCCTGAATCACTCCGGTACACCTATAATAAGTGTTTATATCGGGACTATTTTACACCTGTCGGATCGTACTGCTGCAGTGTGTGTGTGTGTGTGTGTGTGTGTGTGTGTGTGTGTGTGTGTGTGTTAGTCTCCAAGCTCTGGAGAATCACCTGTTTATAACAAACGCTGAACACAGTGGTGGAATGTAACGAAGTACAAATACTTTGTTACTTTACTTAAGTACATTTTTCACGTATCTGTACTTTACTTAAGTAGAATCAATAGTGCATACTTTTTACTTTTACTTTGTTACATTTTGCAGCAATTATTATACTTTCTACTCCACTACATTTCTACAACGTTTTGTTACATTTTCATTAAATTTTTATGATCAGTTTTTCCCTGCCAAAACGTCATCCTGACCGTCCGTTCATCGCACGTTTCTGTCTCACCAGTGAAGTTTGGTTGCCATAGATATATCAACCCGGTCACACTAAATGCGTCTCTATAGCACGCAGTGTGTTTATCGTGCAATTTATACGCGGAAATTAGTTTTTACATGCATAGGAAACGCATTGGTAGGTTTAGTAGTGATGTGGGGTGCGTGTGTATTATACGTTTGGTTAGGATTAATATGGCAAGCCAAGAGGTTCAGAATTACGCCATAAATGAATCGCGTTTACAGCCAAACGCCGTCATATACAGCGTTTTAACATAATATGTGTGTTTATATATATATATATATATACCGTATATAGTAAGCTTGATGTGTATATTGCCTAATTGCAAGCTTGTTCAGAAATGGTGACAAAAACTTGAAATATAACTGCTTTTCCATCATATTGAACATCATTATATGAGTATAAGGTTGAATCATTAATCATTAGAATATAGAAATTAAGAGAATAAATTGTTATGCAAGTACTTTTACTTTTAATACTTAAAGTACATTTAAAATCAGGTACTTTTTACTTAAGTAGGTTTGTCATTGTGGTACTTCTACTTTTACTGAAGTAAATATGTCTCTGGTTATTTGTACTTTTACTTAAGTACTGAGATTCAGTACTTCCTCCACCACTGGCTGAACAGAGGAGAGTCTGCTGGAGAAAAGAGAACGAGACAGAGCTCGTAATAAAACAAGAATCAACATCGGCTTGGCTTTTCGGAGATGGAGAACTGCAGGTTTGAAATGTTGTAAAAGATAATGGCGTTTTTATAACTCAACAGGAGAGTAGGGTGTTTTATTGAACAGATAAAGTGTCATATGTATCTCTCTAACAGAGTTCACTGTAAAGCATGATCTGTAGTGAAGTTCATCTCATTATAGTTGTTGTGCTGGAGTTTATTTTAAAGGAAGTACGGCGTGTATTAACGGCTAAAGCTACAGTAACGTCTTCAGCTCGTCAGTTTGAGGCTCTTTCCATCTAAACTGGTTAAATCTCTTAAGTCTAGTAGTGAATGTTTTATGAGGAGTAGGAGAATCATATTCATCCGCACAATGTTCTTCCGCAAAAATTCATGCGTTTTTGTTTTTAACCACTAGAGGGCCAAAAGTTACATAAACCCTATTCGGACGGGATTAACTTTACAAGGGTAGATGGAGTAATGTAATTTTACCACAGGACGTCTGTAATATAATTCGCATGGGATAAGATATCTCAGTAAAACTAGCAGAAGTGGGAGGGGTAACTCGATTTGCGCATCGGCGTCACTCTCCTGTCATCATGTGTGTATTACGTTGCTTCCTGATATCACGTGCGCAAACACATATAACCTATATTTATATATATATATAACAGTTAGGTCCGGTCAAAAGATGTATTAATTAAATTAAGATTGGATTGTGTTGGTAATAGGCACTTACCTAACGCTAAAAGAAGTTTCGTGCCTCTAACAAGTGCTTTCGATCTTCCTTCTGATCTGAATGGTGTGTGGGAAACACTTGAGTTTGCCACAGACTTTTCCCAGCATCTAGAATGCAACTGAATGCTTTTTCCAGTGTCTCCATACTTAAAAAAACTGCGGAAAACTACTTTTAAACAGGAAATGATGGAATATTTACGTACATATTTACAGCGGGTCTATTCGCGCTGGATTAGTGTTATCTGAGGTCATTTTTCTGGACCTTTTTACAGCAGGTAAAAGTCGCCGTAATCTTTACTGACACTGTCCGTAATGATAACCGAGACGGCACATTCGGACGGGCCAAAAATCACTGAGAAGCTCTGGTAATAATTACTTTACCCCTCATCTCCATGTTAAACTAACCCCATCCGAATAGGGCTATAGTGTACCTTTAAGTAATAATAAGATAAAACAAAAATAATAGCTGCACCTTGGTGAGAGCTGTGAGGTCCCTCTCTCTCAGTGGCAACCCGTGCAGATGAAGCGTCTTCAGGCTGCTCGACTCACACAGGCACTTCTGCACAGCCTTACACAACTGAAGCGTCATATTCCTGGAATGAATCACAGGAGTCTTCTTCTTATTATGGGCCTTGTAAGAACCTGAGAAGAAAAGACACTCAATCGTAACAAGAGTTTTGAGGATCCAGGGCAGCTTCCTCAAGGAAAACATTTCTATTTAACAAGTTACGTTGCAATTTAAAGGGTTAGTTCACCCCAAAATGAAAATTCTGTCAGTAATTACTCTCCCTCATGTTGTTCCAACCCCGTAAGACTTTCGTTCATCTTCGGAACACAAATGAAGATATTTCTGATTAAATCTGAGAGCTGGATCACTCCTCCATAGGCTTCTAAGGGATTGAAACTTGCCGGCCCAGAAAAGTTATTAAAGACATCTTAAAAATAGTCCGAGTGACTACAGTGGCTCAATCTTAAGTTTATCAAGCGACGAGAATACTTTTTGTGCGCAAAAAACAAACAAAAATAACGACTTTATTCAACTATTCATTTCCTTCTCTGTGGGCCTCGAGTGAGTTCGCATAGTGTAACAGCGCAGCGCTTCTGTGTTGTACGTCACACGCAGGCTCACTATTGGCCAACGCTGGTCATGTGTGTGTGTGTGTGTGTGTGTGTGTGTGTGACGGGGTTGGAACAACATGAGAATTAATAATTACTGACAGAATTTTCCTTTTGGGGTGAACTATCCCTTTAATTAAATAATAACTTGTGCTGGCCTGTACATAATATGTGCAGTACAGTTTAATATATTTCCAATAGATATTTTTTGTAAACACTATAACACATGTGCAACAGACACTCATTGTGCCTTCAGTGTATATTGTGTGGTTGTCTGTTCACTGACTTTGAGCTCCAGTGCTGGTGAGGTGACAGCTCTTGATGGACACATGCTGGAGGTGTTTGTTGATGGCCAGGGCTGACAGTACGGGCTTCCAGTCCGCTAGACTGATGTGATCCGGGTTGAAGTCTAACATCCCTCGACTCAGGCTGGCCTTCACCGCGCGGACAGGGGCCGATCCTTGAGCCGAACAGACATGATCGTAGAAACCTTCAAAGTCCTGAGCGCCTCTCCGGCGGATCTGAGCTGGTTCCAGCATCACGCAACCTAAATCAAGACAAGCGATGGAAACATCAAAGCTGTAGAAAAGATTTATGAACTACGACAGAATTGTGTGCAAGAGAAAAAGACATCAACAGGAAAAAAAGAGGATTTTTCTTGACTTCATATCTTAAAAACCATATGGAGATGGTATTAATGTAATAAAAGGCCACTTGATTGTCTGTTAACACACTTAAGCACACTTTTTCTAAATATAAACATACAAATATATTTAATTTGTAAACACTTTATGTTGATATTTAAACATATTTTTTATTATATTATAAAAGTACAGTTAATTTTCTATTGATTTCAATATACATGTATTATGAATAATGGTTCAAATGTTTTAAAAGTATTAGGGAAAAATATTGATCACACTTTGTATTAGGTGTCTTTAACTACTGTGTACTTGCATCAAAAAATAATGTACTTATTGTGTCCATATTGTATTGCAAAACACTTGCTGCTATTTATAGTAATAGTAATGTAATTGCACCCAAGACGATTAACATACACAAATCTTAAAGTTACTAAAATTACAGTAATTAATTACACCCAACACTGTCTTAAAGGTACAGTAACTAAACAGTGGGTGTGAAAAATTATAATGTAGGACTCAAATATATTGTATAATTAAATGAACGTGTGCAGAACAACGTGCAGAATGTGTCAACTTTCACTGCAATAAATTAAGCCACTTGAAGAATGAATATAATCAACTAAATAAAATAAGTAATCAGTATATTATCAGTAAATCCACCTGATAGTAACGTTATACAGAAGACCAGAAGAAAATAAATTCTCCTTTACTCTTCAGATCCTGATAGATAGCTGAAGAAAACATAGATATTAAATATACGTCAAAATAGCGTGTATCTAGCCACGTAATTTGGCCAGGTTATTCCTCAAATCTCTATGATAGATGTATGTATTATATGTATGTGTAACGTTACCTTTAATAACGAACATGAGTTTTGTTTTGTCTAAACTACATCAAGCGGTTTAAAGCTGATTTGCTGGTTTTATTTATCTGTTAAAATGAGTTAAAGGGGGATTACCTGTTTGTTAGTTCTGTTGTCGTGGTTTCCACTCTAGAGACTGATAACAAACCCAGCGTGTCAAAACAAACCGCGGTGGTTTGAAAGGGAAACCGCGTCTCATTCTGCGTGTGAAACTCCATCTGCGCATGTGCGATCAGCGCCTCCTGCTGGCCGGAGGTACAACAGCGTCACTTAAAGGGGCCACGTCAGGAAAAACAGGATTGTCCTTGCTTTACTGTTGTTGACGATTCAATATAATTAGTTATTCAAAAATCATCATGGTTTTGACATAAGTTTAAGAACAATAAGTGCTACCAGTTCTGATGTAAAAAAACGATTGAAATGGTAATGTAACTAAATTTAAAATGTTGTTTATGGTGCAAGAAACCTTGATAATATTAAAGTCTCCATTAAAGTTTTTTGGCTTTTACTATGAATATGTTAGCCTTACTGTTATCTATAAGCTAGTGTGCTCCAAAACAATGCCAAAAAAAATAAGATATAAGCATTCAAAAAAAAAAAAAAAAATACAGTCTCTCACTTCCGCCAATATGGATCAATTATTTTGATGACATCACTCTGCACTTCAGCTTCTCATCAGATTTTCTGTCCAATAATCATTACATGGTTAAATTTAAAAGAGACATCAATACAAAATGTTATTTTTGTGAAGATCACCCAGAAACTGTTTTGCATCTCTTTTGGTATTGCTCACACACCAGAACATTTTGGCAAAATTTCAGCAGATTCATAATTGACCATATTTATAAAGACTTTGCCTTATTATGGAAGAATGTTGTGTTTTGCTTTTATGAAAGTCAAACTAGAGATAAGAGGTACTTCATTATAAATTTATTAATTCTTTTGGCAAAATTTCACATTCATAAGTCCAAATTTAGCGCTAAGACCCCTAATTTTGTACTGTCTTACAATTATATAGATTTTCTGTCCAATCAAATGCTCTCTAGAATCTAAAGCTGAACCCAATCACTTGTTCACACATTTTAGACAGTATGCTTTCCATCGGGGTGGATGAAGTCTGGTTTCACGTTATGTCACTCGAACCGCCGCAGCTCCGGTCCAGAGACACGACACACAGAGCGGATCATGTGATCGAGTCGCTCAGACCAGAAAACGTATCAAACACATTTGAAGTCTGCACAGAATGCTGTATTTTAAAACGATATGAGGGAGATTATGAGGAGAAACTGTAGAGATTAGGAAACTGCTGGTCAACGGCTCTGGCCAAGCTGTTGGCTATTTTTAAAGGGGAGGAGCTTATCGATATGCCCCGCCCTGTCTTCCTGTTTCAGTGGAAATTACATCAACACATTGAATGATGCTGCGCGTTTCAAGTTACTTCAGTGGGCCTTTAAAATTAAAAGTCAGGTAACATTATAGCCTAAAATAATTCAATATTTTGATTTATTTTATTAAAATTTTTAATTATTAGAAAGACTTTCTTGAGGGAATAGCAACTAAAAGCATTTTTGATCGACAAAAACAAACTTTTTCATGGTTGTAGATCATACATTTACTTCTAATCATTTAGCCTGATGCTTTTATCCAAAGTGACTTACAATGAGGAAAGCAATAGAAGCAGTCAAACCAACAATAGGGCAACAATATGCAAGTGCTGTGACTAGTCCCAGTTAGTCCAGCACAGTACATATAGCAAGATATAGAATAGTATGTGTTAGTATTAAAACTGCCGTCGGCAACGTTTTTTGATCATATTCAGTGAAATCGACACTATAATCCGACAGAACAACATAAATAAAGTGGTTTTAGAAAAAACCCAAGCTTCTAACTCCACCTGGAGCGTGTTATTTGTTTTGCAAAAATCCACAGCTCCCGGATCATCGGGTCCAATCAGCGCAGGGGGTGTGAGATCTGACTGTCAATCACAGATCGGGCACACGCCACCCTCGCGCCCGTTACAATCACATGCACACGCCTGAAGTTCGCGGAAGTTCGCGCAGTAACGACGAGTGATGGCGGAAAATCAAGTAAGCTCATTTAGAGTTTAAATGACATTAGCAATTGCAATCTATCAGTAGATTAGCCAGGACAGCATACCTCCAAATACTCCATGGTGTTGATGGATGCTGATGAGACGGGCGCGTTCACTGATAACCTGGTGCACACGCACTGACGGGCATGAACTCGGTGGGAGGGTATTCTTTGATAGTGGGGGAGGGGCATGAGAGTTGTAAACATTCAAAATTTTGCCTAAGTCCACTCAATCTGCCAGACTTGCCGACTGCAGCTTTAATGGGTCAAGTGTTGAAGAAAAAGATGGGGTTGAGTAGGAGGCCATGATGATGGATAGAGGCCACTGGACAAATTTGGCCAGGACACTGGGGTTAAACCCCTACTCTTTTCCGAAGGACATCCTGAGATTTTTAATGACCACAGAGAGTCAGGACCTCGGTTTAACATCTCATCCGAAGGACGGTGCTCTTTGACAGTATAGTGTCCCCGGCCTTCACTATCCTGGGGCTTTAGGACCTCATTGTGCCCCCTGCTGGCCTCACTAACACCTCTTCCAGCAGTAACCTGGTTTTCCCAGGAGTCTCCCATCCAGGTACTGACCAGGCTCAACCCTGCTTAGCTTCATAAATTTAATTATAATAATTCATTACATTTATATAGCGCTTTTACATGGAAGGGGGAATCTCCTCAACCACCACCAATGTGCAGCTCCACCTGGATGATGCGACGGCAGCCATATTGCGCCAGAACGCCCACCACACACCAGCTTAATGGTGGAGAGGAGACAGAGTGATGAAGCCAATTGGTATATATATATATGGGTATGATTAGAAGGCCATGATGGACAGAGGCCACTGGGCAAATTTGGCCAGGATGCCGGGGTTACAGCCCTACTCTTTCGAAAGACATCCTGGGATTTTTTGTGACCACAGAGAGTCAGGACCTCGGTTTAACGTCTCATCCGAAGGACGGTGCTCTTTAACAGTACAGTGTCCCCGTCACTATACTGGGGCGTTAGGACCCACACAGACCACAGGGTGAGCGCCCCCTGCTGGCCTCACTAACACCTCTTCCAGCAGCAACCTGGTTTTCTCAGAAGGTCTCCCATCCAGGTACTGACCAGGCTCAGCCCTGCTTAGCTTCAGTGGGCAACCAGTCTTGGGCTACAGGGTGATATGGCTGCTTATGGCTGAAGATGACACCAAAAGACGCCGTTCACTTGCAGAACACAAGCTTCTGGAGGGCTTATAAGTCTGATGTAGTGAGTTTAGGTATCGGGGAGCAGAGCCAGTGGTTGTTCTGTAGGAAAACATCAGTGCCTTGAATTTGATGCGAGCGGCAATTGGCAACCAGTGCAAGTTTATGAGGAGAGGTGTGATGTGTGTCTCTTCGGCTCGTAAAGACACTCTTGCTGGATCAGTTGCAGAGGTTTGACAGTACATGCGGGAAGGCCTGCCAAAAGAGCATTACAAGACGAGTACTGAGGATTTCTTGCCAGTCTCAGATCTTCAGCGACCGAGAGCAGGGCCGTCTCAGTTGAGAGTCCACTTTTGAAACCAGACTGGTTGTTGTCTAGGAGGTTGTTCTGTGTAAGAAAGGTAGAGACTTGGTTGAACATGATTCGTTGAAGCGTTTTAGCAATGAATGGAAGAAGGGATACCATAGTTTGTAATTTTCTAGAAGTGCTGGATTTAGAGTAGGTTTCATAAAGTCCCAACAAAATAATTGTATCCCTTAAAACTCATATTTGATCACCAAAATGACGTATTTAAAGTTTTTTTCCTTTGAAAAAAAAAATATTCATGCCTTAAAACAGCTTGAATGTAACTACACCCTTGCCTCATTTAGCATACGTGGATCTATGAATATGCAAATTAGCCCCGCCTCCACTCACTCACACCAGCTCACAGATTCACTCGGCCAACTAACTGTTGCTAATGTTACACAAACTATGTTCCCGTTCACATCTCAGTCTGCCTTCTAACAATCACCAGAAACCCTTTGAACAACTCAGAACGTCAGTGAAGAAAGGCATATAATTCATCAACATCGTAATATACACCTGCTATATTGCTAAATCTACTTTTATCATATAAACAGAAAAATATCCCAGGATAACCTGGCATCTCTCGAGACTCCCCTGCTCACTGTTAATGATATGCTAAAGCCCGTCGGCACATTGATCTGATTGGTTACAAGGTCGTTTGTGACGTCAGAAACCCCAGCGATTTCAAACCGTGTTTTTGAGACTGTGTCTTTGGTTCACTGCAGTTTTAAGCAAAAAATACTCAGCAATGCTGTCGACTTATGAATTTACACATGGTTTGACTTAAAGCATATTAAAAACACCACATATAAACAACATTAAAAGCTGAATTTTCTCCACAAGGGGACTTTAAGCAATTGTTTACCCAAGCCTTAAATGCTGTGGGAAAGGTATCAGTGTGAAGAGAGGTGTTTATCATAGGAGTGAGTGCGGGTACATCTGAGGAAGAAGCTTGAAGGAGAAGAGTGGGGATCGGATCAAGCGGACGGGTAGTGCTGGGGTGATTGGAAAGGATGAGTTTGGAGACTTCCCAGCAAGCAATTTTGCGTTTTAAAGACGTCTAATAGCCATCCAAACCCAGCCCAGACGTCTAGGCGGAAACCTGTTTTGTGGCACTGTTCTTTTTACCCAAATATTTTTTGTTCAAGTAACACACATATATTTATTTTACCACCAAAACACTATTGTATTGCGTTTAATTAACTTAACCTGTATAATTTTCCACTATCAATCGTTAAACTAATGTAAAGGGTTTAATTTCGCGACTCAAAAAAATCCGGATGTGACGATTTCCAACGTATTGGATGAAGATGGCTTGTGAAGAAGGTGGCAAGATGCATGGCCTCGGAGAAAATATAAAGTTAATCTAAAGGCAAAGTTTTTCATTTCTGTTAGTATTTCGGAAAGTCTTTTCTGGAATGCTTTAAATATATTGCAATGAAAAAAAATATTGTTCAAATTGCTTCAAATTAGCTTAAGCAACACAATTGCTATACATTTTGTCCAAACTTAATTTGATTGTGTTCAATCTGCTTAAATATGTAAAATTAAAGTTTACTTAATCCGTTTGTGTTGGATTACATGAATGATTTGTGTTGCATTAACTGAAACTGGGCGGTGCTTGTTAGTTCCCAGCATGCTTTGCATATAGCTGAATTAAGAGAGAATAAATGTTGAAATTAAGTGATATTTTATGGGGGTTTTTTCCAGAAAATTAGGAAAGGGGAAGACTTGATAGTGTGTAATTGTGTTTAATGTTCAATTACATTGCAATTAGAACCATTTAAATTAGTGGGTTACCATTGTGGAGAAGAGTGGAGCATTTGGTTAGGATATGGACTGATTCACACAAAGTCTTAGTCTTGCTGAAAATGCCTATAAATCTTAGCGTTTCAATGTTAATAAGTGCTATTATTAGCTAATAGCTAGCTATAGTCTAGAAATCCTACATATTTTTACTTATCAGTGCAGTTTTAAAAAAGAACTAAAGCATGTTCACTAAACTTAACCGATTTAAGTTACAGGGAAGCAATTCCATTGATTTGTTTGGACATTACTATTTCACATAGATTCTCTCTCTTTCAGTTGTGTTGTCACAACACAAAGAGCTTACATATATTCAAAATAATATGATTGTGTGGAACCACTGTCCATAATTTTATTAAGTTAGTTTAAAGAGTAATTTTTTTGAGTGGGCTGTGAGTGAAAATGTAATAGACGTCTAAACCATCGCCCAAGAACAGACTAGTCATCAATTATATAACAAAGAAATGAAATGAGTGAAGAAATGAAACAAAAACACCTTAATCACAGTTGACTTTGCTTACATGATGGCATATCATAAATCTCGCAAGTTATTTTGGCAAAATTACGTAATCAAATTGAAGGTGATTTTGTCTAGAAGTGTGTTCCTCATAGCCGGACTATCGGGTCTTTAGTTAAACTGGACGGGGAAATGATGGATATTGCTCGCTGGGTTCTGCTCCTGAAAGCGGAGAGAAGGAGGGGAGAATGTGTGTGTTTGCTGTTTAGATGTGTGTGTGTCAGTTTGTGGAGTGGAAAATTGGCCGCTGATGATCTTAGTGAGAATGTGTTGCTTTAAAAGCATGGAAATAAGATGTCGTATTCCTGACTCTTTTACTTGGAAAGTAGTTGCAAATGTTCTCCTCGCTTATTTTGAATACAGCCAGCAAAAAAAGGACAACGTTTTGCTTAAATCCAGATCTTTAACCTCTCTTAATTGTGTCCAGCATTGTTTGACCTTTTAGTGTTTCCAAGCAAATAGGAGTTGTTGTTTTTTAATTTGAAATATTATAATAATCTCAGAATCAGAGACAACTCTTCCCTCTCTGATCCTGGGTCTGTGTCATTTACAGTACACTCACATTACAATATATAGGATGAGAGTTGGGTCAGTTTACAATTAAATATAATCTAGAATAGAAATTAGGTTTCACCATAAAATCTATGATTGGATTATGTCTCTCAGTAATGCAAACTAAACTGATTCTACTGTCATAAATCAATTAAAACTATACATGAGTGAAATAATAATAAATAAATCAAATGAAATTGGACTCCATTCTAGATACGAAAGCAACAATACAAAGAACTCAATTCAGCATTGGGACCAAACACATGAATTCTCCTGATTCTGTCGAAGAGTTATGCTATTAAAAATTCTTTAAGTTTTGTTTTCCTGTATTTTAAATATGATCTATATCTATACAATATTATCTATCAAATCAATGTGACTTTACTCCGGTAATTCACTTTGTTCATTTATGATGTTATACCATATATTTATTTAATTGATGCATTTAGCTGTTGGATATCAAGTGAACACAATATACTGGTATCATATTCATATTCAACTATGAAGGAGAATTGTGACTAAAAGGCTGATCTGTGCTCTCGGGATAAGAGTGTTTTACATGCGCGTCAGGTCATTGCTGACGTCAGTTGTCATTTGGACAAGTTTGTCACGGGTGTATTAAATGTGCGTGTCATTTATTTTTTTGTTTATCGCTTTTCACAACACATGTATATTCAAAGCATCTTTACAGAGATGTTTCAATGTCAATGGCTTTACTGAAAATATGCTTTGTCATCCTTGAGCTCCCAGTGAGCAAACTAAAGATGATTGTTGTATATAGGCGCATAGCAAAGAACTGTGTTGCAATTTAATAATTTCAATTTTTGTTGAGCCAAACAATGGTTTGAAATTATGTATGATACCGCAAAATGATTTCTGATCACATGATCCTATACAGAAATCATTGTAACATTTTGATTTGGTGCTTAATTGGTATAGCCTACAATTATTAATAATGTTTGTATATAATAATATATAATAAAGTACAGTGTAACATATATTTTAAATTGTTTTAATATAAAAAATAATATTTAACTAGGCCTACATTAATGTTTTTGCTTTGTTTTGCTTTGAGCAAGAGTCTTTTTAAACATTATAATATAATAGATAATATAATATAAGGCCTAATATAATTGAGTGCTGTGTGTGTGTGTGTGTGTGTGTGTGTGCGTGCGTGCGTGCGTGTATACATATAAAATTCAGCTTTGATCAAGGGAATGAATTACATTTCGAAATATGTTTGAATATTTAGCCAATTTAATAATAAAAAAATATATTTTAGATGGGATTAATTGCGATATATCGATTTGACAGCACTATATATAGGCTAATAGGCTATAGATAATTGTATATATTTTCAAAAATCTTTTCATATGATTCTTATGCACCAAACATCACAATAAAACGTTGAAAAACGTATTTATTTACTTATTCATTCTGTAGCCTATTTGAAGACATTACCTGGAAAGTACGGTGGCATCATATACTTCCCTATTGGTGCAGGTGAAGGGTCCATCATCATCATCACTGTCACGCGTATAGGAGAGGAGTCGGTGCGCGCGCACGCTCCACAGAGCGCGTTCATGTAGCTGTCGCGTGCGTGTCTGCCCAACTCTGCCATTCCTTCATCAGGACTGAGACAGAAGAGGAGCACTTCTGCACTTCTGGACATCCAGGCACAAGTTCTGCTACACAGCTGGAGATTATGTTCAGTGGACTTTTAAAGGAGGAGCCCATTCATGAACTCTCAGACTGTGGTGTGGAGCAAAGGAGAAGGAAATAGCCTACATCTAACTAAAGCTATAGTGTGCTGAAGATCATCGAGAGAGAGAGAGAGAGAGAGAGAGAATCATGGCTGGATGCTGCATGTCTGCGGACGAGAAGGAGAGGCAGAGGATAAACCAGGAGATCGACAAACAACTGAGGAAAGACAAGAAAGACTCCCGGAGAGAACTCAAGCTGCTGCTGCTGGGTGAGGGACACGTGCAATATCAGTTAACAATGTGAAAAACATTAGAAAAAGACGCTTTACTAATAGATAGACAGATATAGTTACTTTGTTAGGACACCTGTGTGAACGTGACGGCAGGTGTGTGTGTGTGAAGGAAGTGCGCATAACCCTCTGGAAATGTTCGCGTGCGGTCAAAAATAACCCAGCCTATTTATTTTTTGTATTTTTTCAATTAAATGATTGTAGGCTACACTATATTTGTTCGATAATGTTTTTTATTTAATATTAATATTTATTTTTAATTTTAGGGGATTTTAGGGTGCTAAATTATATTTGTGCAGTAGGCTAGTTAATACACTTTTTGAGCATGGACCTGAAAATGTATTTCTATCTAAAACTGTCATAGCCTAAATCTTGAATGTTTTGGAGCACATATTTAAGTTTGGTCTCTTTTTAGGGAAGACACTTGGCAGATTAGGCCTATTTTTTTCGCATCATGATTTTGTGTGTGTGTGTGTGTGTGTGTGTGTTCACGTAAGTGCCAAAATCACTCTAAAAAATGCTGGGTTGTTTCAACCCAAATTTGGGTCAAATATGGACAAACCCAGATGTTGGGTTAAAAATCCAATTAAAAAATTTACAGTTGAAAGTGAAAGTTGAAGTTGGGTTAAAATTTGAAATTACATTTTTAACCCAACATTTGGGTTTGTCCATATTTTACCCAAATTTGGGTTAAAACAACCCAGCATTGTTTAGAGTGATCTTTTCAAGTTTATACCATTAAAAAATAGTAAAAAATACAAACAAAACGTAAAATCTAACTGTAAATGACAATATAGGGTTAACTGTATTGAATGTGCACTAGTAGTGTATACTTCAAACCTTGGAAGTAGGCTTATATTAAAAAACTGTATTTTCAGATAATATAATACTACCGAAAATAAAAGGCCACTTAAGTGTACTTAAAGGGAGTACACTTTCATATACGCGTTTAAAACGGCACTGTAATAAAGTCCATTTTTTGTTTCTTCAAAGTGCATTTTAATTCATAGTCTTTTGCTGTGCTTTATAGAAAGTGCTATGCAATATTAAATTTAGTGTTATTCAATAATACATTGAAAGTTAATATATTTTAAATGAGCTAAATGGCAACTTTATCATTACAAATGTGTAATTACAAATGCATGACATACAAGTTTCAATAGAAATGACATTAAATAGCCTATATTTTAGTTTAGTTGCTTGTCAGTACATTCGGCAGTACACTTTAACCATATTTCAAAGACAATAGTAGTAATTATGAAATGACATATACAGATGGGGTCAAAAACACTCTTGAGTTCAACTAATTGGATTTAATATGAATTTAAAATATAATACATTTGATTACAAGTGAAATAACATGCAATTAAGTCTCAGAAAACATTAGGTTCAGTGTGCACTTAAGTATGCTGAAGTTTTCACAAGGACATGGATAACCAAAATGACTGCGACACCGACATTTAAAGTCAATCACAGAGCAAAAGTGGCTCAAGCAGCATTTGTTTGCTTATGACACATGGTTTGGTGTTTTGGTGGGGTCTGTGCCTGTCTAGATTTATAGAAAGAGATGTGTGTGTGTGTGTGTGTGTGTTTAGCTACACCGTTTCACACAGCAGTTCCTGGCCGCACGGACACTGTCTCTGGTCTATGCAAAAGCATGCAAAGCAGAACCTGCAGTGAACGAATAAACTTTCCTCAACAGCTCTGCCTCCCTCATCAAACTCATTTCCAAAGTCACTATCTCACGGAGAAATGGCTGTTGTGTTCTGTCATGCATGTCATTTATAATTGTAACAGCGGTTCATCGATACACACCTGTGCAGAGTGTGTGAACTGAATCTGTCTCCCGGTAGATTCATTATTACACTGACTGGCCCTCGAGACAGACCCGACGGAAAGGTCAAGATAAGCCTCACGTATACACACACTCGCTTTTAGCTGCAACTCGTGAGCATTGAGTTTCTTTACATGTCAAACATGAGTCTATTGTGTGACCATGCGCTTTACAATATGTAAAACAAAACATTTGCATTGTGCTGTCACGTACGTGTGTGTTTTGTGTACAAAAAGTCAAGTACTTTTAGGTGTGACCTGTACAATACAATTCAATTCTTTATAAACATATTTTGGGAACACTTAAGGTTCATTAGTTAATGTATTAACTAATGCATTTGTTACAGTATTTATTAATCTTTGTTAGTGTCAGTTAATAAAAATACAGCTGTTCATTGTTTGTTCATGTTAGTTCACTGTGCTTTAACTAATGTTAACAAGATTTTAATAATATTATTAAATATTAATAAATCCTGTATATGTGCAGTTCATTATTAGTTCATGCTAATTAATGTTAGTTAACTAGTGAACCTTATTGTACAGTGTTACCCATATTTTATTAGAAAGACTTTGTTCTTTGGGGAATGACAGTACGGTAATATAAAACACAATAGTGTCATTAACAGATAATGCTTCAAAAAACGATATTTTGGAAATAAAAAAGCAGATTTAATAGTGTATGTTTGGAATAATTAAGACTAAACAAAGGCTGTTTATTTGATTAAAAAATACAGTAAAAACAGTAATATTGTGAAATATTCGTGCAATTTAAAATAGCAGTTTTCTCTGTGATTATATAGTAAAGTGTAATTTATTCCTGTGATCAATCATTACTCCAGTCTTCAGTGTCACATGATCCTTCAGAACTCATTCTGATTGGCTGCTCAGCTATTACTAATTATTATTGGTACTCAGTTCTTATTATTATCAGTGTATGAATGCTTAAATTTTTGTTGAAACCATGATACATTTTTGAAGGATTCTTTGATGAAAAGAGAGTTGAAAAGAACAGCATTTATTTAATATACAAAAATCTTTTGTTTTATAAATGTTTTTATGCATCAGTTATTGAATCCTTGTTGAATACAAGCATTAATGTCTTTCTTTTTGTATCTTACTTGCCCCAAACTTTTATCATGGTTTCTAAAAAAATATAACGCAGCAAAAACTGTAAGAAAACTGTCATAATTTTTGATCAAATAAATGTAGCCTTTAAAATAAAAAAATGTAAATCTATTTCAAACTGTTGATATTGATACTTATTTTATATGTCATTTCTACATGTGAAAGTGAACAACATGACTTTTGACACGTGTCACTCTGTGACTGTTTACTTATTATTATTACAATCAAGGTTTCAAAAACATAATCTTTAATCACCTAAATTGTAAACCTCCTATAGACTTCATGGTGAAATGCATTTCTGCCCTTTTCCATTGAACATTATTATATGGCCGATAAATCTCAGGACTCTTGCTTTCGAAGTGAACTCATTCAAATCTGCTCATTTTCATTTGTGTAAAGCGTCGCAGTGTCACTTACGACTTTCTCAAGATTCTAATTCATGCAAAGTGGAGAATGGTTGAATGGAGAACGGCACATTTTCATGTCAAATCTTAAAGCAGGACCCAAAATGAACTTTTTGCCACACCTTCTTAGACAAATTTGCATTATTTCATTAAGAAATGTATTGTAGATTTGCTTAATGGCAAACAAAATATAATAAAATAAAGCAGTAAAAAACTTGCTTTATTGCTCAATGCAAAATTCAGTAAAAGACATAAAAGTATAGACCATTTTGCAAGATGTAAACAACACTGGTCCAGAAACACTTCCTGTTTCAGTTTTTTAACACTACATAAACGTTGGGATAAAATACAACCAACAGAACATATAAAACTGAATCAAAAAGTTAAACAAACATCTTTAAGATGTTTTCTTTACATGTAAAATAAAGAAACCAGTTACAAACTGAAACAGAAAGGGTTTCTGGACCAGTGTTGTTTACATCTTGCAAAATGGTCTATATAATAGGAGCTTTTCTTCAGTTGCAGAACGTTTGAATTTCTTTGATTTTATTGTCATTTAAAATTATAAATGTAATTGTTACTGTATCAATCGGCAAGGGCGGTTTTAACTCGAATTAAAATCGAGCTTCATTTTAACATGCATGAAGCTAGAATAAGTATGCATTATTATTGATATACTAAATTACTTTGTAATTTCACCAAACCAACTTGCAGAACACACCCCATCTTCCATTGGTCGGAAAAACAAATGGCCACGCCCCCAACTCACACCATTGGTTGAGCCTGTGTTGCTGTGTCTGGCTGGTTGTGAGTTTAGATGGAGTTTGCATTATTTAGCATGATATACCGTTAATATTTTCATTTTATTTGAATATTTTCACTTCAATTTTAGTTTTAGTCATTTTAATAGACTTTTCGGCCATATGTTTCTGTTAAATGTCTGGTAAATAATTCAAGATATATTATTGCTGTTAAAAACTTGGAATCATCGTTGAAGAAATATGTGTAATGAAGCTGGTAAAACTGCAAGAAATATGAACTTACTGAGCGTTATGTAATGCATGTAAGCACTGTCTGATTTATATACTCATTATTACACTGCAGAAGTAACACAAACCTTCACCGTCTAGAAAGTGAACTTCTCTCAGACAGCTGTAAAAGTGTCAAACATCAGGCGCCGGCGAGCAGAAAACACACCTTATTCTTATTCATTTACATCGCGCCTCATTGTCAGGCGGCAGAAAGCATTAATGCATGTTGAAGAAGTATAGAGTTAATGCTCTGCTGACTGTCTTTGTCTTTTAAGTCAGTAAATCACACTGAGAAGTCTCAATTTAGCCTAAATCTGACCTGGGAATATGCTTACACTGTATACTTTGAGTCTTTATGAAGTCAAACCAGCTCAAATATGATTAGTAAGTGAGTGTGTAGTGAGGTTTGAAGTGTGTGTGGAGAATGGCTTTAGTGTGGAGACTCTCAGTGCACTCAGGGATTGTTTATTGGCCAAGGGCAAGACAGATATTCTGCCACACGACACTTTAAACAAAACTCACTGAAACACATACACCCCAAATCTCTTTCGTCTTCTCCGTCTCTATCTGTCACCCCTCGGTCTTTCTGTCTGCCGGGTGAAGCAACCGCAATTTGTTCATTATTACTTTCCACAAATAGACATTGTCATTTCAAGTTTGACATTTTGAACTGAGAGAGAGAAAGAGAGAGAATTTAAAAAAAAATGTAATCACCATTTTGCATTTGTTAATTTAAAGATGACCTATTGTGCTTTTTTCCATGTTCATCTTTCTTTAGTGTGTAATGTTCCTGTTTGAGAATGAAAAAGCTCTGCAAAGCTCCAGTTCTTCTGTATATGAGTGTCAGTGTTTCTGAACTCCTTGAAACGCCTTCATTGTAGTCTCGAGTTTCTTGAGGGAATGAACACGTCACAATATTCCTCATTATAATAACTCATACGCAGAATAAAGGGGCGGGGCCTGGTTGTGTGAGTTAGTAGTGTGTTAAACTGGTGGTTATGGTAAAGGGGCGGGACATTTCCCAAACACACTCGAAGCGCTCGACCAATCACAACGCACCGCTCCAGCCGACCAATCAGAGCGCAGTGTGCTTTTCAGAAGGAGGGGCTTCATAGAGACAGGAACTAAACAGAGCGTATACACTAGTGAACTTTCCTAAGCACTTCCCCTTGGGGGATTCCCAACTTCGTCAAGTTGGCGAGGGATGTTTATTTGGACTGATTTGACAGAGAGAGCGAGTCTACTCAATATGTACACTTAGATCCATAGACCACAATGCACCATGATTGTGATGTCACAACAGATCGCACCCACACAACTCTAGTGTATGATATTGGAGTTATTTTGACATTTAACCGCTTAAAGGATTAGTTCACTTTTAAAAAAAAACTTTTGCTGATAATTTACTCACCCCCATGTCATCCAAGTTGTCCATGTCTTTCTTTCTTCAGTCGAAAAGAAATTAAGGTTTTTGATGAAAACATTCCAGGATTTTTCTCCATATAATGCACTTTGCTGGGCACCAAACGGTCCAAGGTCCAAAAGACCGTTTCAGTGCAAACTGCAAACTGTTCAAAGGGCTTTAAACGATTCCAGACGATGAATAAGGGTCTTATCAAGCGAAACGATCGCTCATTTCAAAAATAAATAACAAAGTTTAAGTTTAATAATGTCAAATGCTCGCCTTGCTCTGTTCTGTGATGCACGTTCGTGACTCTCCTGTTCGAACTTGTTCATCAAAATGAACAAATCTTTTTTCGAGTCATTTGGTTCATTTAACGAACGAAATGAACGAATTGACTCGGAAAAAGATTCGTTCATTTTGATGAACGAGTTCGAACAGGAGAGTCACACAGAACAGAGCAAGGTGAGCATTTGAGCATTTTTGTTTGCACTGAAACTGTCTTTTGGACCTTGAACCGTTTGGTGCCCAGCAAAGTGCATTATATGGAGAAAAATCCTGGAATGTTTTCATCAAAAACCTTAATTTCTTTTCGACTGAAGAAAGAAAGACATGGACATCTTGGATGACATGGGGGTGAGTAAATTATCAGCAAAAGTTTTTTTTAAAGTGAACTAATCCTTTAATACTTGTACTAGCTACCACAACCTGACTGTTTTACACAGTTATAGTTATCATTTTCATTGCAATTGTTATATATTTTCTCCAACAGCCCAAGCATACATACAGGCCTATAAAATGGTGCGTTAAACAAATTAATAAGGTAAAAAAACTGTAAATAATAAATCAGCTCCATAGCGGATCCCAAGTGATCAAGGGCTTAGTGAACACATTTCAAGGGTTTCGCCAGTAGTGGGCACTCGAAAGCAATAAAGTACGAGATAGAGGGAAGATGGCAACTTAAACGCAGCCTTGGAAAAGAGGTGCTGCAATAAAATCAACGAAATCAAGACATAATTGGTCCTTTTTAAATCTAGACTGTCATTTCACCAAACAGACTTGCAGAACACACCCCCATCTTCCATTGGTTGGAAAAACAAATGGCCACGCCCCCAACTCACACCATTGGTTGAGCCAGTGTTGCTGTGTCTGACTGGTTGGGAGTTTAGAATTAGTTTATCATGCATTATCATTGATGTACTATTTGTTTTTGTCAATATTTAAAAATTCTGTTTTCACTTTAAGCTTGTTTTAATAATGTTGTTGTATGTTTTTGCCGTTTCTCAAAAATATATCCAGTTTATTTGGTTTTAGTCATTTTAGTACTAAATAAAAATGAGAAATGCTGCCTTTGCAACTATCTGAAACAAAATTAGTAATTTTATTTTACTTTTTTTTTTTTTTATGGTTTTAGTTTTAGTTAACGATAATAACCCGGGCTGCACATATATTTCCCTCTCCTCACTGGGACATTACACTATTTGAAACGATCTTCAGATGTGAGCAAAGACACAGCAGCTGGAGAATATAAACACAACTCTGGCAAGACACACATTCAGTCTGTCGAACATAATCATCTCAGTCTTGTCGCTACAGTAGCCAAACACTAAACAGATTTACCTTTTGTTCATCTCTGAGGGAAAATATGCAAATGAGAAGCGGCCAGATTCAATCCAACCATTTGTGTTATTAATCAAAGCCACAAAGCAAAGTCATTATAGTTGTTCATTTATGAAGGAATGCATTGAAGTTTAATTATTATAATGGTCTAAAATAATTTGTGGATTCTGGAATTGGTATGGCATTATTGATACTGAATAACTGGAAATAATTTCAAAATTTCTACCATGGTAGTTACAATTGTATTATTAGTTTAGAAACAAAAGGATTTCTTTGTCTTTTCTCTTTTGTAGGCACAGGTGAGAGTGGCAAGAGTACGTTCATTAAACAGATGAGGATCATTCATGGCTCGGGTTACACTGATGAAGATAAGAAGGGCTTCATTAAACTCGTCCATCAGAACGTGATCAGCGCCATGCAGTCCATGGTCAGAGCGATGGACATGCTCAAGATCGCTTATGCTAAACCAGAGAACCAGGTATCACACACACACACACACACACATCTGAAGAGTGGAGAACATTCAGACCAATTTGAAGCTTTCTTGATCAGTTTTTGGCGTGCTGATGTCGACACATCCCAAGTGTTTTATCCCAATTGTATCCCTTAAAACTCATCTTTGATCACCAAAACTACATATTTAAAATTCTTCATTTCTTAAAATATCTTGAATGTAACTCGACACCCTTGCCTCATTTAGTATGTGCGGTTCTATGAATATGCAAATGAGCCCCGCCTCCACTCACTCACTCAGCTCAGAGATCCACTGGTTGACTGGTTGATTGGTTACAAGGTCGTTTGTGACGTCAGAAACACCAGCGATTTCAAACCGTGTTTTTGAGACTGTCTTTGGTTCACTGCAGTTTTAAGCAGAAAATACTCAGCAATGCTGTCGACTTATGAATTTACACATGGTTTGTCTTAAAGCGTATTAAAAACACCACATACACATATAAACAACATTAAAAGCTGGATTTTCACCACAGGGGGACTTTAAAGGGATTGTTCACCCAACAATGAACATTTATTTATCAGTAATCATTTACTTACCCTTATGTTTCTCTAAAACTGTATGACTTACTTTCTTCAGTGAAACAAAAAAGTTTTGTTTTGGACCCCATTGACTTTTATTGTCTGGACAAAAACAGTTTGAAACTTTTAAATTTTGTGTTCCATGGAACAAGGATTTAGAATGCAATTTGGAATTGCATGAGGTTGAGTAAATTATGACACAATTGTCTTTTTTCTTCTAGAAAATTGAACATGGATAACCACTAAAATATAAATGTACTTGTTATTGCGCCACCTAGTGTTGAACGGATTTGTGCACGTGGGTCTGATCAGACTCCATCCTGCCAAATCTTTTTTTAAATCTGAAAAATAAAGCTCACAATCTTCGCTGCCAGGACCCCTAAAAATCTGCTAATGAAACAAGACAAAATATATCTTTCTATTTATTATCTAATGCGATTTTGCTTCTCAATATATTTATCTTGTTTGAAGGAGGCTTTAGAAAACATCAGGAATTCATTTTGGTCATTGCGTATTTAATAACGAATTGGAGTTTTGTTTAACTTCAATATCATGCTTTTTATATTCCTGTTCATATGCTCAGCTCCACTTGAACTCTCATTAATTGGCTGTTTTCTGCATTGGGTTTCTTGACCGCACACTCTCATTGGTCCCCTGGGAGTCGGTGGTGAATCCTGATTGGCTGTGCTTGTCTCTACAGGCTCATGCTACATTGGCGAATGATATTGAGGTGGATAAGATCATGAGTTTGGATGAGAACCAAGTGAACGCCATCCGTAGTCTATGGAACGACTCTGGGATTCAGGAATGCTACGACCGCCGCCGAGAGTACCAGCTGACTGACTCTGCCAAATAGTCAGTCTTGTAATTGTGAACCAATTAAAACTATAATCTCTGTGTTTTTGACATACGTTTGTTATTTGGTCATAAATGTTACAAGGAGCTCTGCAGAAACTTGTGAAAAAGAAGATTTTAGAAATAATGCTTATTATGGAAATAGAACTGAATGTAATGTTTTCTGACACTTAAATTTCTGAAAATGTATTACAGTTAAAATATATATTAAATGCAATTAGTTGAACTTAGGAGGTTCACTTAAGTACTTTAAATGTTTAGTGTACTACCAAATGTACTGGCAAGCATTTATGGTCAACTAAAATACACTTTAATGACATTTCTATTGAAACTTGTGTGTCATGTATTTAAATATATTAATTACACATTTGTAAAAAAGGATGTTAGATTTTAAGTACAGTTTAACAATTCAGTGCATTTAAAATATATGAACTTTCAATGTAATATCAAATAACTAGTCATGCAGTTAAAATTATAATTAAGTGCTATAGTTTGTTAGTCAACACATCAAAATAAGCGTACTTCTGTAAAGCAAAGCAAAACATTATTAAAACATAATGATTACTTTAAGGAAAAACGTGCACTTTTTAAGTCTACTTAAGTGTGTTAAACATAGTCGTGAAAGTGTGCTCTCTAAAAGTACACTTATATTTCAGCAATATTATATTTTCTGCAAGTACAGTTTGTTTAAAAATATACTTTTAAGATGTGAAGTACACTAGACATTGAAGTGTGCATTCAATACATTTAGTGTACTTCTTTTACACAAGTATTAGAAGTGTGTTTAATCGAATCACCTGCATTTCTCTAAACATCCAGAATGTGTGTGTGTGTGTGTGTGGTATTGTGATGTAAACTCTCTGTGTGCCACTTTCATCAACTTGCCCACAGTATTTGTTTTGTCGTCCCGCAACAGCTACCTGAGCGACCTGGATCGGATTACAGATGCGGCGTATGTTCCCACAGAGCAGGATATTCTGAGAGTCCGGGTTCCCACCACAGGAATCATCGAGTATCCCTTCGACCTGGAGAACGTCATCTTCAGGTACCTGTCCTAATATACCACATCATGCATCAGCACACACGGGACACTTCATTCTGCTGTGGGGGAGAGCCGGGACAGGTCAAACACTTTTTCAGAGAAACGGCGTTTTCTAAGATAAGGTTGTGGGTTAAAAATTTTTTTTTTTGTGATCAACAACTCACATATGTGTTCTCTTAGTATCATGTGTTATTCGGTTCAAATATAGAACTATTTAAGTAAAAATAGTTGTGCTTTGTTTTAATTTCAATGAAACATAACAGTTTAAACAGCAACTATTCATCTAATGCAATACAATACCTGACAAGTAACTTATGTACATATTGTTAGAAACATATTTTGTAATTAATTTTAATTTAAAGGTTCATATTAAAGGGATAGTTCACTTTGAAATAAATTTTTGGTATGTTTTAGCTTACCTCAAGGGCATCCAAGATGTAGGTGTCTTTGTTTCCGCAGTAGTTTCAATATTGATATTTTTAGGTCAAACCGTTCTTGTCTGTCAGTCATGTAATGCAGGTCTATGGTCTCCACCTCAAAGAGCATGCACAGAGAAGTCCAAATTAAACATGATTTAATGACTCGTAAATGTAAGTACACATTGATGGCCTAAGACACGAAAGGAGCGGTTTGTGTGAGAAAACGAACAGTATTTATATCGTTTTTACCTCTTGTAACGCACAGACCGAAGCGCCCGCGCCCTCAGATCACTTGGACGTGGCTGTGGTTGGACGTGGCTGAAACGATATCCGTTTCTCTAAATACCCGGCTATGTGTAAATGTGGCCTAGATTGTGTGCAGCAGCAATAGTGTAGGAGTGAGGCGTGTTGAAGAACATTTGGACACAAATAATTTTAAAAAAAATTTATTTATCCTTTATTTTACCAGGTGATGTCCCATTGAGATATTCAAATCTCTTTTACAAGGGAGCCCTGGGGCAAAATAGACCCGAGTTCAAATCCGCCTTTGCCCAAACTCACTCTTCTTCCTTTTCCCGTCACATATCAGACCGGAAAGTCATTTATTTTCAATACACATGTGTTTAATAATAGTGTTTATCGGTTAGAGTATAATAATTTTAATGAATATAATCATATACACTCTATGTTATTATTGCATACCGTTTCCTGAACAACAACACTGATGTGCAAACAGTATCTGCCACTATTTATAAGTATAAATAGCATCTAACTCCTCATTACACTTATTGCAAAGAAAATACTGCTGTTTTTACATAGTGTTTATAGAACCCATTGCTATTTAAATTTTCGGATGAAAGTTTTCAAATATTTATTATATAAAACCTATGAAAGGGAACCCACGGCCTTCTGGTTTGCATATTTATGTGATAACGGGACAGCTTTATCTGTGGCATGTTTGATTGCTCTGATGCTCATTGCTGCTGCTGACCTCATCAGGATGGTGGATGTCGGGGGTCAGAGGTCAGAGCGCAGGAAGTGGATTCACTGCTTCGAGAACGTCACCTCCATCATCTTCCTGGTGGCGCTGAGCGAGTACGATCAGGTCCTCGCTGAATGTGACAACGAGGTGAGGTTCACGTTCTCCCGGTTCTCTCGGTTCTCTCCGGCTTCATGCTCACCTCATGTTTTCTGTGTCCCAGAATCGCATGGAGGAGAGTAAAGCTTTGTTTAAAACCATCATCACTTATCCCTGGTTCCAGCAGTCGTCTGTGATTCTCTTTCTTAATAAGACAGACATCCTGAAGGAGAAGATCGTTCACTCGCACCTGGGCACATATTTCCCAGAATTCACAGGTGAGTCATTGATAGCAGTTTACATGTGAGGCGAGGGCAAGATCTCATACTTATTTTAAGTACTTACTTAGTTTGTTCTATATAGTATGAGTGTAATCTGTTGTCATTATCATGTGATCTACCAGCGTCACTTCACTGTCATTCATAAACCCTCTCCTGTGGGCTCATGGGATAGTAAAGTGTCCATCATATACACACTTCAGAATCTCAGCGGGAGTATTAGCCGTATCATCCGGGTGCTTTTCACCTGCTGTTTTATGAGTACTGTGAATTCAGGTATACTTCTTTTGTCACATACTCTATTCGCCTGCTATATAGTAGGGAAGTGTGTGATTTGGGACGCAGCCCAGGCGCCTCGTCATGTGACTGCTCTTACGGCAGGAATAATGAATCCTGTCCAAACGGCTATTTTGTTAAAGATAAACTGCAATATTATTAATGTATGGATCAATTTCATATAAAGGTGTCCATAAATCTAGTTTTAAACAAAGAGGCTATTTTTCTCATGATGATTTCATTGAACATTTTTATACCATATTTTAAGTGGTGTAACCGTGAAGTAAATATATTTGTCATAATATTTTACAGCCTGGACTAACCTCAAACTATATATATGTATATTCTTAAAATGTTTCTTCATTTTCTTCGAAAAAGAAAAAAATGAAATCTTTTTTCTTTTTTGAAAATGTTTTTAATATAATATATAATATAATTTGAAGTTTCAGGAACTCAGCGAAGAGTTTTTATATATATTATTCTATATATAGTTCTTAAAATGTATTTTTTCTTTTTTATCTTTTGAAAATGTTTTTACTATATTTTAATATAATACATTTAATTTAATATAATTTGAAGTTTCAGGAAGACAGTGTAGAGTTTATATATTGATATTTCTATATACAGTATAGTTCTTAAAATGTATTTTTTTCTTTTTTATCTTTTGAAAATATTTGTATATATTTTAATATAATAAATAAATATAATATGATAATATAATTTGAAGATTTTCCGGCCTTTAACCACCCTGACATTTTCAACTTTGACACCAAAAAATATAAAAATCAATTTTAATTCAGAAATAAAAACATGCTCATCACAGAAACGTTGTATTCAAGTCATTGCATTTTCAATGAATTTTTTAATAAATGGATATGACCAAAAAGCAAGCATGACATCATTGACCCACAGATATCTTTTGTTTTTCAGGCCCCAAAAATGATCCAAAGTCAGCCCAGGAATTTATCCTCAAGATGTACCAGGATGAGAACGAAGACAAAGACAAAACCATCTACTCTCACTTCACCTGCGCCACGGACACGGAGAACATCCGGCTGATCTTCGCCGCGGTCAAAGACACCATCCTGAGACACAATCTCAAAGAGTTCAACCTGGTTTAACACCAGTAGAGTTAGCGCTCACTTTATCTTAACATTGTTCTGAGGACGTAGAGAAGGAGAACCGTCTAATGGAGTAGATGTGGATCCTGAAAACAAGCCTTAATGCACCATTACAAGAGTCAGCCTCCCTTAGGTCGTGTAACAGAGGGATAGGTTACATCGACAGCAGATGCTGCCGTCGTGTTCTACGTGCAAGTAGAGTTTACAAAGGATGTAAAATAGATCAACTACTTGTATGAGAGCTTTTAAAGCCACAGTAGAGGGAAAAGTTTACGTTAGATTTGTACATGCTCTGAAGTTGCCTTATGTAGTGATTTTAACACAAGCCTGAATCATGATTGGTCATTTGTAGAAATTAAACAATATTGTTTTATTGTATTATTTGTCAAAAATAATTTACAAGCTGATACTGACATTTATTTGGTGTCAGATTTTACATGTGTTAATGATATTTCTCATCCTTAACATGCATATTCCATAACACACAGCCATAGTTGAATTCTTTATAGCGGATGAAAGCAGGTTCAAGCTGTAATGAATACCTGAAGTGCCTTTAAACTGTAATGTCTTTATCTGCTTTGATAATATTTATTAAACAAGGATATACAGCCATATGTTGTTACTCAAATAATTCCAATTAAAAAGTCAAAATTCAAAACGCATTTATTAAATGTGCATAATCAATTAAAAATGACAAGAAAATAAAATGTCATGATATGGCATTCACAATTCTCAGTTTTACTTTCCTAACCTCATGCATTTCCACTTGAAACTAAATATGCATGATACAAATATAGGATGAAAGTATGAAGATGTGCATTTTGTCCCAGAAATCGTATTTATTTGATCCACCTGGAAACTTGATGTGTCGCATCACCTCACCACTGTTTGATTTTATTGCTGTAACCGTAATTATATTTGCATGAACTATTGGCAAGATTTTAGAAAGGCATCCTGAAACTGACTGAACAGCTACTTGCCTATAGGTTTACATCATTTACAGGTCACCCAAAGGTCAATAAATAGCGTTTCATGTCGACTTTAATGTCAAATCATTCAACATTCATTATAAATATTACAGGTTGCATATTTGTGTTATGTTACAGTTGTACAGGTGTGTCAGCACTGGCTGCATCTGTTGAGAACTAACACAAGCTGTAGAATCAATTAAATAGACACTGAGAAACAAAATAACATTTCATGCAAAGCCACACATTAAAAACATCCCTGCTCTCCTGTACATACAGTAAGAGATTACCATTTCCATACATTCCTGGTCATTTTTATTTAAACGCCACATGTAAAGACAATTAATATGCATACAGTGTATTGGTCTTTATCAATACATTTATTAAACGACACCTTCATTTAGTGTGAGTTTTGTTAAGAGACGAGGTTCGAGTCGCTGAACTGCGTGTCGAGGCACATTGTAAACGACAATATGTAAATGAGTTTTGCAAATTAGGGATTGGACAGATTGGTGAGGACTGAAAAATACAGTGTAATGTAAACCGAACACAAGCACAGGGTCTAACAGTCATTACCGTGTTCAGTGGATGACTGTTGCATTGTGGGTATATTGTAAGATGGCACACTGCAAAAGCAGCGTAAAGGCACAACTCTGGTTACTTCGTCAGGCTCTCCCTGGCATCTTCCAGCCGGCCCAGAACCCACTGAGGACGACAGAAACACATTAAAACTGATGCATGGATACACACATTTACACGCGGCTGCAGAAATCATGCGGCAAAACAAAACGTTTGTTAAAAAAAAAAAAAAAAAAAATTTAACCCCTGTGTACCTTCTACGTCTTTTTTGATCCGGTCGAGTTTAAAAATTAGAATATATGCCCAAATCATTGCGAAAATAAATATGTACAAAACATGTTTGAGGGATTTAATGATATTTGTTCATATTAATAGAATCGTGTCAAATTTGACCCGGGGGTAATTTTGTGGGGGGTTAATGGAGATTCATGTTCTGTTGAAAGACAATAAACAGATTATTTTTACTATATTTAATTTATCATTTTACTGTATTACCAAATAACATAGGAAAAATATGCATAATACTTTTAATTCTGAACAAGCTTGAAATCCTCTGGGACTTTTATTTTGAAAAGTCTGTATACGTAGATAAAATATGCACTCTTACAATATTCTAAAACATGTTACAATACAAACACCCAAAAGTAAACATTTTCATAATTCATCAACAGTAGATCATAAGCAATTGCTTGGCATAAATGCACAGTATTGACTTTGAACGTGCAGCGCCACAAAAATGTTACGCTTTGTTTTTTATCGTTTCTTTCTTCATCAGAATGGTACAAAACTTGGTAAAGGTTTTGGCACTTGCTGTGTGAACATACACACACAAACAATAATGAACATGATTCTAAAGGTTAAATGGTCTTGAAAAAAAAGAGTCTCTTCGTGCATTAGAAATGAACGAGAGATGAATTTCCTCTAGTGGAAGCGTTTGGTACTGCGGCCAAACATATTCTTCCTATTCTTCATTTTTTGAGATATCATCCTCAAATTTGGAACACCGCTTGTTTAGATTTATGGCTTTGATTTTCTCACGGTTTTACGGTAAAATGTGTTTTGGAAAATATACATTTCATAAAAAATAGAATTTTTTTATATAATAAATGTAAAAATCTATAACTTTTTAAAACATTTTTCTCTTCAGCAATAATCTGCCCAGTGTCGTCTTAAAAAAGAGACCAAATTCAAACTGTCATAAATCTTGAATGCTTTGGAGCACACACTTAAAGGGTTAGTTCACCCAAAAATGAAAATGATGTCATTAATGACTCTCCCTCATGTCGTTCCAAGCCCGTAAGACCTCCGTTCATCTCCAGAACACAGTTTAAGATATTTTAGATTTAGTCCGAGAGCTTTCTGTCCCTCCATTGTAAATGTGTGTACGGTATACTGTCCTTGTCCAGAAAGGAAATAAAGACATCATCAAAGTAGTCCATGTGACATCAGTGGGTTAGTTAGAGTGTGTTGAAGCATCGAAAATACATTTTGGTCCAAAAATAACAAAAACTACGACTTTATTCAGCATTGTATTGTCTTCCGGTTCTGTTGTTCTGTTCAAAATGTATTTTCGATGCTTCAACACACTCTAACTAACCCACTGATGTCACATGGACTACTTTGATGATGTGTTTATTTCCTTTCTGGACAAGGACAGTATACCGTACACACATTTCCAATGGAGGGACAGAAAGCTCTCGGACTAAATCTAAAATATCTTAAACTGTGTCCTGAAGATGAAGGTCTTACGGGCTTGGGACGACATGAGGGAGAATCATTAATGACATCATTTTCATTTTTTGGGTGAACTAAACCTTTAATGTGGACATTTTATTTTCAGGTCTGTGCTCAAAAAGTGAATAAATGGATTAAAACTACTGCATTATCTAACATTATCTAAACTGAAATACACTTTCATTGAAAATGTTTATTCATTTTTGACGGTCACGTGTACAGCACCAGAGGGTTATGAAATCATTGCAATTCCTTAATTCAGTTCTCTTAAAATAATCAATAAGACATCCAATTTACCATTTATCATATTTGGGATTTTTTATGACCTTAAATGTGTTGAAAAAAACGTTTTTAAGGAGCCGCGAGGACCCCGTCTATGATCTTTAGTGGTGCAAAGCGATTAGGGTTGCAAAGGAGCAGAACATTTTATGGTACATTTTCCAGAAACTTTCCATGGGAAGTTAAGCTGGGGAATTTTGGAAATATTCCAAGTCGGAAACTCAAAGGGAGAATATGAGAAGCAAAGGAAATTCATTTTTAATTTCCAACCAAACTGAATTTGCATTTAATCAACATAATTTTGGTTAAAACAACCAGATTTAGTTTCCTGTTTCCTCGATTAAGTTTCCTGTTATAGACCAATTTCGAGCCGACGTCACAGTTACGTCACGGCGCTAGCTGGAGGCAAAACAAAGGGAAGACTACAAACCAGCACAGATTCGGCTACATAATAGGAGCTTAAATTATTATTATTATTATTATTAAATGTCATCTTGTTGTGTTGTTGGGTGCAAGAATCGATGAAAAATGAATATGCTGTATCTGGAATTTTTATTTCTAGAAAATATTCACATCATTAAACTTGCACCGTAATGTCACTCTTTACATTGTCGTCTTCTCGGCACTGGCTCGGCAGAACTGTGGATCGCACACACAAGTCTTGTACGTGACCATTCAGCACATAGTTATAGGCATCTAAAGATTTATATGCCCTCAGTTTCTCTTTACGCTCGGTTTCTCTATCGGATAGGTGTAGAAGTCAGGCCACTCAACCGGAGGTAGCGCTAACGTTAATCCTGTCAGATCGTCCATCATTGAGTGAGCATGTACGGGTACGGGTCGGCCAATCTGGTTCCGTCCGTTAAAATTTACTTTTAAAAATAACAATCGCGGTCCTGGACACTGAGTGACCTTACACATTAAGATAAAATCTGATTTTCTCCCGTCATTGTTAAAAAACAAGCTAACAAAACTTGCAAACTAGCGTAAGTGAAGCGGCCAGAGGGATCGTTCTGCCTCCACCTAAGCTCCGCCCACATAAAACGTCGCCATGTTCACCAACTGAAAATTGGCTAACCAGCAATTTAGCAAATTTCCAGTTCCTATATATTCCAGTTAATTCCCATTGAAAGTTTCCAACTATGAATTTTGCAACCCTAATAGTGATGCTCACAGTAACTGGATGTTCCCTCAGTATCAGTATCACCCCTTCTGTGCATTAAAGAGGTTTTCATCCAGTATCTTGAACACTCATAGACATTATTTAGGTTAGACGCCAAACTAATTTGAATGCAGATGAACACAAGGCTGTGAGGGACAGGTTTACAGTCTTGACAATGGCACACACTGTATAAATGTCCTAATTTGTTTAACTTTTATAACTGTTTTATGGAGTTTTTCCCCCCAGAAAGATGTTTCATCAGCTGACCGATGAGTGTTGTTGAACTACAGCACAATCCAGTGAACACACACTGTAATTCTGTCCCTCAGCCTCGGTTTCCTTACTGTCCTAAACTGAACATGCCGCTACCCTGATTAAGATCTATTGTGTCCTTTGTTATGAAATACTACGATAACAGTTCAAGAACCAACTTCTAGAGCAAAAACGTGCAACTCTACCTTTGCTAGTTCTGGGGTTTTGAAATTGATGATCTTCCCAAACTCTTTGGCATGAAACACTGACTTCACTCTCTCCTGTGAAAAACAGAACAAGATAAGTGACGTTTCCATCATAACAAAATTAATCCTTTATTTAATTGCATCAAACATGTCAGGCTCTGATATTATCGGTTAATGCTTTTACTTTTAAAGTCCCCCTGTGGAGAAAATCCAGCTTTTAAAGTTGTTTAAGTGTCTATGTGGTGTTTTTAATATGCTTTAAGTCAAACCATGTGTAAATTCATAAGTCGACAGCATTGCTGAGTATTTTCTGCTTAAAACTGCAGTGAACCAAAGACAGTCTCAAAAACACGGTTTGAAATCGCTGGTGTTTCTGACGTCACAAACGACCTTGTAACCAATCAGATCAACGTGTGATCGTCAACCAGTGGATCTCTGAGCTGAGTGAGTGAGTGGAGGCGGGGCTCATTTGCATATTCATAGAACCGAGTATACTAAATGAGGCAAGGGTGTCGACTCGATATTTTAAGGCATGAATAAACGTTTATGTCATTTCGGTGATCAAAGGTGAGTTTTAAGGGATCAAATGATTGACTACAGGGGGACTTTAATGCTTTAACCCCGCCTACGTGGCCAAGCTGACATCATCAGAAAAGAAAAGCGCTTTCAGAAAGTGTTGAACTACTATGTAAGTGCACTTGTACTAAAAGTACTGAGTAATACAAGTTAACTACTAAACCATATCTCAGAGTAAGTCTATGTTTAGGGTTTGTTCCTTGTTATTATAGTAAGTGGATACTATAAAATAACATGCACAATAAGAGCAGCGACGATTATTAAGTAAATAAAGCATGTATGATGTACCTTTGCTTCTATCCGCAGTCTCCTGCCCTCCACGATCATGGGCGCTTTAGTGAACTCATCAAAGAGATACTGCCACTCGCACGTCAGCTGCCCAAACGTGCCCTTCGTCACGAAGAATATTCCTCTGCGAGAGGGAAACACACACAGACCGCATCAGGAGCTGGAGACGACACACACATTTATAATCATTCAGCTACATGGAGTTACATGCATTTCTACACTGTCGGAAGAAAATATGTGCTATGCTCTGGGTGGTTGATTATATTTGCTGAATTATTAATCGTAATCTCAAAATGACACATGATTTGGTACAATGTGGGGCAAGTTTATGCAATGTGGGGCAATGTTTAATATTTGGGGATGTGGAAAAGTTTTATATGCCTATTTTATATATTTGGGGATATGGAAAAGTTTTATATGCCTATTTTTAATATTTGGGAATATGGGAAAGTTTTATATGCATGTGTTTAATATTTGGGGATGTGGAAAAGTTTTATATGCCTATTTTATATATTTGGGGATATGGAAAAGTTTTATATGCCTATTTTTAATATTTGGGAATATGGGAAAGTTTTATATGCATGTGTTTAATATTTGGGGATATGGAAAAGTTGTATATGCCTATTTTTAATATTTGGGGATATGGAAAAGTTTTATATGCCTATTTTTTATATTTGGGGATATGGAAAAGTTTTATATGCCTATTTTTTATATTTGGGGATATGGAAAAGTTTTATATGCCTATTTTTAATATTTGGGGATATGGGAAAGTTTTATATGCCTATTTTTAATATTTGGGGATATGGAAAAGTTTTATATCCCTATTTTAAATATTTGGGGATATGGGAAAGTTTTATGTCTATTTTTAATCTTTGGGGATATGGAAAAGTTTTATATGCCTATTTTTAATATTTGGGGATATGGAAAAGTTGTTTATGCCTATTTTTAATATTTGGGGATATGGGAAAGTTTTATATGCCTATTTTTAATATTTGGGGATATGGAAAAGTTTTATATGCCTATTTTTAATATTTGGGGATATGGGAAAGTTTTATATGCCTATTTTTAATATTTGGGGATATGGAAAAGTTTTATATGCCTATTTTTAATATTTGGGGATATGGGAAAGTTTTATATGCCTATTTTTAATATTTGGGGATATGGAAAAGTTTTATATGCCTATTTTTAATATTTGGGGATATGGGAAAGTTTTATGTCTATTTTTAATATTTGGGGATATGGAAAAGTTTTATATGCCTATTTTTAACATTTCGGGATATGGAAAAGTTTTATATGACTATTTTTAATATTTATGGATATGGTAAAGTTTTATAATAATAATAATAATAATAATACATTTTATTTATATAGGCGCCTTTCTGGACACTCAAGGTCACCTCACAAAACATGATTAAACATTACAGCAATTAATATGAAAAGTTACAACTATAGTTACTTCATATAAAAACAGAGTACAAAAACAACTAGCAAAAATTGAGAAGGAACGATCACAAGGAATAAGCCAATTTAAAAAGATGTGTCTTAAGCTGAGTTTTAAAGATGGAAATATTTGGGGATATGGAAAAGTTGTATATGCCTATGTTTAATATTTGGGGATATGGAAAAGTTGTATATGCCTATGTTTAATATTTGGGGATATGGAAAGGTTTTATATGCCTATTTTTAATATTTGGTGATAAGGAAAAGGTTTATATGCCAATTTTTTAATATTTGGGGATATGGGAAAGTTTTATATGCCTATTTTTAATATTTGGGGATATGGGAAAGTTTTATATGCCTAGTTTTAATATTTGGGGATATGGGAAAGTTTTAAATGCCAGTGTTTAATATTTGGGGATATGGGAAAGTTTTATATGTCTATTTTTAATATTTGGGGATATGGAAAAGTTTGATATGCCTATTTTTAATATTTGGGGATATGGGAAAGTTTTATATGTCTATGTTTAATATTTGAGGATATGGAAAAGTTTGATATGCCTATTTTTAATATTTGGGGATATGGGAAAGTTTTATATGCCTATGTTTAATATTTGAGTTTTATATCCCTATGTTTAATATTTGGGGATGTGGGAAAGTTTTAAATGCCTGTGTTTAATATTTGGGGATATGGGAAAGTTTTATATGTCTATGTTTAATATTTGAGGATATGGAAAAGTTTGATATGCCTATTTTAAATATTTGGGGATATGGGAAAGTTTTATATGCCTATGTTTAATATTTGAGTTTTATATCCCTATGTTTAATATTTGGGGATATGGGAAAGTTTTATATGCCTGTGTTTAATATTTGGGGATATGGGAAAGTTTTATATGCCTGTGTTTAATATTTGGGGTTAGGTGTTAGGTGAGATTTCTGACCCTGAGTTTGAGCAATATAGTAAATGTTTGCTCAAAGAGATGAAAATTCTGTCATCATAAGACTTTAGTTAGTCTTCGAAACACAGATGAAAGCTGAGAGATTTCTGTCCTTCCACTGAAAGATCATAGAGGCGGATAAAAGGAATCCATACGAGTCGTGTGAAGAGACATGATTGCTTTATGATAAACAGATTCAACTGAATTTATTCATGTATAAACACATTCACAGAACGCATCACATGGTCATATGTCATATACATCGATCACGTCTCTCCAGAAGACTTGGATTAAACTGCTTGATTCATTGTATGACGCCTTTATGACTTTCTTGGATTTTCAAAGTTTTATTTACCTGACTTTTTTTTCTTTTTTTTTAAGATTAATGAAAATCTTACAGGTTTGGAACAATATTATGGTGAGTAAATTATGAACATTTTTTTCATTTTTAGGTGAACTAAACCTTTGAGCAACCAAAACGTTTTGTTGTGTAAAATAATTTCCACTGAAAACTCTGGTATGTTTAGATGCACTGATTTTCATCAATCTGAATGAATCCCATGCATCGAGGTACTGTGGATAATAGTTGGATTGCCTAAATTATTATTTAGGATATACACCACCCCTTGAAATATGATTTGGATTGAGCTCAGGCTGTTTACATGAAGGCTTTAGATAGTAAGGCTACATGCAAACACATCCATTGCTCAAAAAAGAAGTAGAGATCCACCAATACAAAATCATTACACCGATTATTCAGAATGACATTGCAGATGTCGATAGTTTGGCAAATATCTCGAGATTTGATTCAAATGTTCTCATGCTGTCGAACGCTAGCACTAAAGACAGCGAGATAACCGTCTTCAATTCAATAATGATTCATCTGTAAATATTTCACACGTCAACTTCAAATCTCTCCAAACTAAAGCTGTAATCCATGCAGAGAACCCTCGATTTTGGTACATTACTATAATATTACAGGTTAAAATTAATAACAGAGCCCAATCTATCATATATTCTATTATATTCAACATATTTCAGAAAACAATCACACTCAAATAAAAACTGAGTTTCAATTGCACAAAAGGAAGTTTTCATAAAAACTAATCTTCATGACAGATTTATTCAAACATACATAAATAATTAACAGCAATTAAGGGTTTAAATGGGTTTTAACTAACAAACTGTGAACACTGGATAACTTTTCTGAGGTAACTGTAACGTGAAGTGACTATACTGCTCACAAGCGGTTTTATTGGCATTTTTCCGTGATAGAAACACTGATTGAGTGATTACATGATGAGACATGATTTATTTTAGTAATATGCACTTTCAACATTCCCTCAGGTGTTTATTTGGGGCTATATCTTGTAGTAAAGTGGAAGAGACGACTCGCGCTGCTACAGCGATCTCTCACGCCACAGTACAGAGCGTTAAACTGCATTCAGGCAGAGTTAGAAAGCTGATGAGACTTCGTGGAAACCCTGGCTTTAACTACGAGAGATTCACAGGGTTACTGTAAATAAAACCTGCGTTAACGCCGCTAACTTTTTAAAAATGTTTTAAAGTGAGATTGTGTTTCTGTGATATTATTGCACACAGAATGAGTTGCAGAGAACAAATAAGTGACCGGTGACATGCTTAACAGTACTTGTGTATGTCTAAATGTGCTCTTGTGACATATAGCTCATGCAAAATCAGTTTTTTTTTTATAAATCCACCTACCTTTTAGTGATCATCAGGAAATCTGATTCGTTCACCTTAGCATGAGCAAAGTACCTGTACTTGGCAAACCGTCCATTTTCAATACTCTACAAACCAAATGGAGAAACCAATTAATATATATATATATATATATTTATATATAAAAAACACAATCCTGTGAATCATGTTCCGACATGTTCTGAAATATGGTGATGAGTGGATATAATGACAAGAACTGAAGAAAACAAAACCTCAACATCATCTACTCATGTACCAGTTTTAGGAACCCTAAAACCAATTTTTTTCTTTTTACCGTTCAATATGAGTGTCTGTGCACTTTCTCATTGCCTATGTGAACGTGTTCTGGATGCAAGAATGCAAAATTTCTAGAATTTCCCTAGTGAAAAGACTCTAATTCAATGCAAAACATAAGCAAAGGTTTAGTCACGATGTTTTCTAGAAGACTAAAGTCACAGTACACACCCCTGCTCCAGCGCAGAGTAGTACTTTGTGCAAAACAATTTTGCAATGCATAGTGGGATTGATGGGTGTGGAATGGGTTAATGATGGAAAAACGCACTTGGAAACAGACTTTATTCAGGAAAAATGACAGATGATGGTGTGGGACAAAACATCTGAAGGAATAAAACCAAGATTCCTAATCATAAAACAGCTATATTTACATCTACTTAAACATTGTATATTATTCAGATTCAGATGCAAATTACACAATCAAACTGAATATCTATAAAAAGCAATTAAAAGGACACAAAAGTGAGCGTATTGTCGTCGTCCTCATCAGTGTCAGTGCTACTCCACTGAGAGAGAGCCGTTCTGCTCTGTGAACATGACAAGAGAGGAGAGTGTGAACAACACCAGTACAGCCGGGCAAATACTCCACTAATACTGCTAGTAAAGTACAGCCGGGCAAATACTCCACTAATACTGCTAGTAAAGTACAGCCGGGCAAATACTCCACTAATACTGCTAGTAAAGTACAGCCGGGCAAATACTCCACTAATACTGCTAGTAAAGTACAGCTGGGCAAATACTCCACTAATACTACTAGTAAAGTACAGCCGGGCAAATACTCCACTAATACTGCTAGTAAAGTACAGCCGGGCAAATACTCCACTAATACTGCTAGTAAAGTACAGCCGGGCAAATACTCCACTAATACTGCTAGTAAAGTACAGCTGGGCAAATACTCCACTAATACTGCTAGTAAAGTACAGCTGGGCAAATACTCCACTAATACTACTAGTAAAGTACAGCCGGGCAAATACTCCACTAATACTGCTAGTAAAGTACAGCCGGGCAAATACTCCACTAATACTGCTAGTAAAGTACAGCTGGGCAAATACTCCACTAATACTACTAGTAAAGTACAGCCGGGCAAATACTCCACTAATACTACTAGTAAAGTACAGCCGGGCAAATACTCCACTAATACTGCTAGTAAAGTACAGCCGGGCAAATACTACACTAATACTACTAGTAAAGTACAGCCGGGCAAATACTCCACTAATACTACTAGTAAAGTACAGCCGGGCAAATACTCCACTAATACTACTAGTAAAGTACAGCGGGGCAAATACTTCACTAATACTACTAGTAAAGTACAGCCGGGCAAATACTACACTAATACTACTAGTAAAGTACAGCGGGGCAAATACTCCACTAATACTACTAGTAAAGTACAGCCGGGCAAATACTCCACTAATACTGCTAGTAAAGTACAGCCGGGCAAATACTCCACTAATACTACTAGTAAAGTACAGCCAGGCAAATACTCCACTAATACTACTAGTAAAATACAGCCGGGCAAATACTCCACTAATACTGCTAGTAAAGTACAGCCGGGCAAATACTCCACTAATACTGCTAGTAAAGTACAGCCGGGCAAATACTCCACTAATACTACTAGTAAAGTACAGCCGGGAAAATACTCCACTAATACTGCTAGTAAAATACAGCCGGGCAAATACTCCACTAATACTGCTAGTAAAGTACAGCCGGGCAAATACTCCACTAATACTACTACTAAAATACAGCCGGGCAAATACTCCACTAATACTACTAGTAAAGTACAGCCGGGCAAATACTCCACTAATACTACTAGTAAAGTACAGCCGGGCAAATACTCCACTAATACTACTAGTAAAGTACAGCCCGGCAAATACTCCACTAATACTACTAGTAAAGTACAGCGGGGCTGAAGGCGCACCGGGGTAAACGCTACATTTGACTTTATTCTCTTTTAATCCACTAGACGGCACAAAAATTCAGCTCAGCACTTTTCATAATAACCGCTTTTGATGCAAGTGGAAATTTGTCTGATCGCGGACAGTAACGCAAAGTTGATTCTGCGCTAATTTGATCTAATACCTAATGTTTTTTAAAAATGTTGTAGATTTATGTAGCAAATGAGAATCGATCAAATTGATATCTATATTTTGAGACAAAGGTCTTGTTAATGATTTTCAGTTTTGTTCAAGGTCAATAAAGCAATAGTTATTCAATGATGGAAGAATATGTAAAAGTATGATATTTGGGGTAAAATGCGCCGCTGCTGTTGGGGCGAAAGACACAATAATAAACATGATAATACATATCTGTCTGACTTTTCCATTTGTTGACATGACATGGTTAGATTCAGATGGTAAATATCATATTAAGTCGAGTGTCCATCTTAGAAATAATCCCCATATTTATAATGAAACCATCATATTAAAAAATATGATATTAATCATATTATATAATGAAATATGATGTAATGTTACCACTGTAAAACTATATTATGGGATCTCATTCAATGCTTTCAGAATCTCTGTAATTTTAAAATGAACATTTTAATGACAGTATATTTATTGAACAAAAATGTATCATTTTATTTATCAAAATAAACCAAAAATAGTGCATACTTTGCTAAAGTGATTTAACTTAGACATTATTAAAAACACATTACTTGTATTTTGTATCAATACTGTGTGCCTTTTGCTGGTTTTACCCAGTGAGTCTGTGGCACCTCATACATTTACAGGTGAAACTCGAAAAATTAGAATATCGTGCAAAACTTCATTTATTTCAGTAATTCAACTTAAAAGGTGAAACTAATATATATTATATAGACTCATTACATGCAAAGTGAGATATTTCAAGCCTTTATTTGTTATAATTGTGATGATTATGGCTTACAGCTTATGAAAACCTTTTCACAATATTCTAATTTTGAATTTGGGGTTTTCATAAGCTGTAAGCCATAATCATCACAATTATAACAAATAAAGGCTTGAAATATCTCACTTTGCATGTAATGAGTCTATATAATATATTAGTTTCACCTTTTAAGTTCAATTACTGAACTTTTGCACGATATTCTAATTTTTCGAGTTTCACCTGTATAAGACTTTTAAACAAAATTAACCACTTTTATGAAGTATTTTCACACAAAATCGGTTGTTCCATCAATGTTCAATAAAAACACATACATTTTTTCTGCAATCATACACTCTAGGAGCAGTGAAAAGCACATGTTTGCCTTTAGCCCTGTTGCACACTACATCTAACACTACCGAGGCTAATCTCTGCAACTCTCACAAGCTACACAACACATCACAACTGGACAAAGATGAAACTATCAAGAGTGCACGTGTCGACCGGCACGCAGCACGCTATCAAGTGGAGTATACCTTCAAAGGTAGCATATGTGTAAAAAAAAAACCAAGTATACTTTTGGCTTTAAGGGAACAGCAAGGATTCAGAGTAAAAGCAAATGCTCATCTGGATCTGCAACAAATGTCAATAAAGTTTTCATCAAGGATCTGACATCCATAAAGTAGCTTAAACACAAAGTTTTACACATCTGTGTGTAATGTAACTACATCTGATGGTTAAATTACAAACCCTTTGGTCCGTGTTACGGTGTTAGTGTTTTTGCTTCCTGTTGTGTTTTGGATGCTGGGCGATAATTCTTCTTCACTAGTTTAAACTGCAAGATTGCCTTGGTCAACCAGCTTCACCAGAAAGACTGGTCTGTTGACAAGCTTCACTGGTCCACAATCTAGACTAACATGAAACCAGCCTGGACAAGCATGACAACTCATGTTGGTCAAAGCTGGTTGTTTAATGACAGCGGTGGGTGTTCAAGATAATGGCAAAGTATTTTAGAGCAAGAAACAACTGCAAATAAACCAGAAATCATGTTATTGTGTATATATATGTTATGTATATACGTATCTGGGTTGCTGACATGGATATATCACCAAGATGTTGTTTAAATAAATAAATATTAAAAATGTACACTACTGTTCAAAAGTGACAGTAGAGACATTTTTCAAATGTTACGAAAAGATTTATTTTCAAACTTCGTTTTAAACTTTAAACGAAAAAACGTATCAGTTTCCACAAGAAAACTGTTTTCAACATTGATAATAATCATACGCTTGAGCATCAAATCATCATATTATAGTGATTTCTGAAGGATCATGTGACACTGAAGACTGGAGTAATGATGCTGAAAATTCAGCTTTGATCACAGGAATAAATTAAATTTAAAATTCATTCAAATAGAAAACAGTTATTTAAAATTGTAATAATATTTTTACACTGTATTTTTAATCCCATAAATGAAGCCTTGGTGAGCAGAAGAGACCCAAACGACTCCAATATTTTGCTTTATAGTTTATATATCTCTCAGATATTTACCATTTTTGTAGTTAATTTAAATAGTGCTGTTGTTTAAATATTTTAGTAGAAGTACAAAAGAACAAATCTTGCAATACGTAATTATTTTATTCTATTATTTGTTGTTTTAAATTGTATACTCTCTTCTGAACATGTCAACTGCCCATTTCTTTGCCCTATTATCGTGTGTTCTGAACACGTTTATAAATGCAGTGCCAGTATCTTGAGCCCAGGAGTGTGAAGGCAGAAGTGTTCAGGTCACCTGGAGCATCTGACTGCCGATTCCCTCTCTCTCCTTATACGGCCGGATGACCCCGTCCTCGTGGATGAAGCGAGGAGGACGCAAACTCTCCACATCCTGAGACGTCTCTGCGGCTCTGAATGAGAAAACACATCACAATCACAGAAGACTTTCCCCGACAATGCATTAGGGCTGGGCAAAAATATATATATTTTTTAAATGTGGTCGATTCAAAATTGATTCTCAAACGCCACGAATCGATTTTTCCCATATTTATTTCTTTATCTATTACCCAAAAGCCAGTATTAGTTTTCCTCCACTGTTCATTGGCTTGCAGCCTCCATGTTACAGCTTATGCTGAGAGATTTTATGTTTGTTTTGGATCCATCATGCCTTGTTACCACTGTGCAGGCTGGTGGTGGTGGTGTAATGGTGTGGGGGATGTTTTCTTGTCACACTTTAGGCCCCTTAGTGCCAATTGGGCATCGTTTAAATGCCACAGCCTACCTGAGCATTGTTTCTGACCATGTCCATCCCTTTATGGCCACCATGTACCCATCCTCTGATGGCTACTTCCACCATGTCACAAAGCTCTAATCATTTCAAATTGGTTTCTTGAACATGACAATGAGTTCACTGTACTAAAATGCCCCCACAGTCACCAGATCTCAACCCAATAGAGCATCTTTGGGATGTGGTGGAACGGGAGCTTCGTGCCCTGGATGTGCATCCCACAAATCTCCATCAACTGCAAGATGCTATCCTATCAATATGGGCCAACATTTCTAAAGAATGCTTTCAGCACCTTGTTGAATCAACGCCACGTAGAATTAAGGCAGTTCTGAAGGCGAAAGGGGGTCAAACACAGTATTAGTGTGGTGTTCCTAATAATCCTTTAGGTGAGTGTAGAGTTGGGTTCTGTTTTAATGTACCCAAGTGCACCTAAAATAAAGAGTGTTTAATATACAGGTTTGTAGCTCTTAATTTCTTTTTATTAATTAACCACTTGTAAACTTATGTTCACTTTTCTTTTTTTTATAAATATAGGAATTGTATTAAATCTGCATTCATTGAGTCGAATCGACAATCAAAATCAAATTTAGAATCGAAATCGAAAATCGAATTGTAACATCTGAATCGATACCCAGCCCTACAATGCACCTGTATACACAGGTGTGTGTATGTATACACAGACATATTGAGCACCTTTTGATGCCTTGAAAGGTGCTGCTGGCCATGTCAATGATGCCCCCTGTTGGTCTGGTCAGAGCTCCAACCAAGCCTTTGCCCACACCCTTAAAGAAACCCGCCGCTCCTTCCTTTTGTGCTCCTACAGGAACACACACACACACACACACTCATGACATGCCTGTCAAACTGGACACACAGGTAAGATGAGTGTTGACACTGAAATACTGCTAACACAAACGCTGGTCTGTAACTTTACCTTTTATTGGTTTAGTCACGATGCCAGTGATGCCGCTTACAAAACCCTGTGTGATAGAGATCATATTTACAGACAGACTCCAAATAAATGACAGCAGTTGTAGGCTGTCAATCAATTACATTTTTATTTAATCAAATTATTAACATGATATGCTGATCAATTAACTCACATTAATTGATCAACTGATAAGGATGAGACAGACTAATATTAGTGTAGATGCCATTCTTCTTACAATGTAACAAGTGTATCGGGTGTTACAGGAAGTGTTCCTGGTTCCGGTTGACCTAGTTTATGCCGCCTAACAATCCTTTAACGGATTTGAATTACAGAAATGTGATAATGTGTTATGTGTATGCCAGGTTAAAGAGTTTTTAGTCGAGTGTTTCTGCTCCCTGAACGAGGTTAAAAGGAGAAGGATCTACCGCCTGCAGTTGATTTTGATATTCTAGGTATTATCAACTGGCTAGAATTTAGAGAAATCGCAATAGAATAAAGGCTAGATTTACTAACAGCTTGCTCCAGTGCAAACCCTCTTTTGCCATTAAAAAACTACTGTCAGGATTTATTAAAGTAGCCGCGTTTCCATTACCCTTCAAATTGCGCAAATTGAAAAATTGAGAATTAAAAAAATACGCCCAATGAAAACATGTAAATTTTGCAAAAACTCCCATGTCACAAAAAAGTTTTTACGCTCGGATGAGGTGGTTTTTCAGGCAATTCGAAAAGGGAATATTTCCCCGTTTTTGCACATTTACAGGTCACCTGACGTAGATGGCGTGTATGTTTGGACAGAAGACGAGACGGAGTTCTTTATTAAACTCATAAAAGACAAAAGTATTACAGCAAAGAACAAAGAAATGCCACAATTGAAGCAGAAGGAGGGAGAAACACTCAAATGTGCCGCTCACAGTATAAGAGTCTTTCCTTGCCATTAATGCTGCGATAACACGCCTACGTTTCCTTCAGTTAATAATAATGGCTAGTGCGGCGGCTGCGATATACGCAAACCTACTAACATCCGTTGCCATGATTGTTGGAATGTTATCGCCAGAGAAAAAAAGGACGTTTTAGTCGCATAACATCAGTTAATGTAAATGCAGTCATTTCGCAATAGTTTTTTATTGACATTTAAAAAATATCACAAACGTTTTGTGCCAATCTGTAATGAAACCGCGGCGAGTGATTAATTAGCGCTGAAAAGGCGTGAACGGGTTATTTTTGTGGCTGACTTTATTGCATATGCATTTGTAGGAGATTCCCTTTCAGGTGCTGAAATTATGTGAGGAGAGAATTTAAATGAATCATGCAACGTGATTTACCTAAGGTTTGCATTTCGTCAATTTACTTGTATTGCGACATTGTTCTAAACCAGATGCTAACTTGCACTGCTCTTGATAGACTGCGTTGGTCATTATGGAAATGATCCGGCTGGTTCTGTGTTCATTAATGTGTGTGTCGTCAGTAGATCACGCACAGAACTTTCCACTTCTGCGCTTTTATGCTCTCGCTAATTTGCCCTGTTTAGTAAATCTGACCCTAAGTGTTTATCAGATTTATTGTATTATTAATGTTAGTATCTTATTGTTATTGCTTCTTATAAGTTATGTAAAGCACACTTGTCAACCTGTGTTTTCTATAGAAATAAAATGACTTTGCCACGCGTGTTGACTCACAGACACCAGTCCTTTCCCTCCTCGCGTCAGTCCTTCTCTCAGTCCGCTGGGCTGCTTGTTCATGGCCTCTCGTCTCTTCTGCTGGTACTCCTCATCCATGGTCATGGCGGCCACACCTTTAGCCATCGCTCCCGTGATCCGAGACGCGGCTCCGGCCAGACCGCCTGAGGAGAGGACGAAGAAAAAAAGGTCCGAATTTGAGTGGAACATTGCTGGTTATACTTGATTTGAACCTCATGCTCCAATTTTGTTTCGATTCTACAGAGTGGAAACAGTGCAGCGCTTCCTGGTTCTACGTTAGAACGCCGCCTCACTATTGGCCGACGCTGGTCACATGAGCACCACGAAACAAGTGTGTGATGCTGACTCAGGAGCTGGCCAATAATAAGCCGGCATTCTGGCGTAGAACCAGGAAGTGGCGCACTGTTTACACTCCGTCAACAGCGTAGTAGAATGACGTGGAAGAGATTGTTGAATAAAGTCGTTTTATTGTTTTATTTTTGCACACCAAAATTATTCTCGTCGCTTGATACAGGGTTCCCACACCTTGGTTAACTTCAAATTCAAGGACCTTTCAAAGACTTTCCAGGTCCAATAGCCTCAAATTTAAGGACTTAATGTGGGGACACATTTGTTGTGTCTAACAACAAAGTTTGACGTACTATGGTAGTAGTTTCGTGCGCACGAGAACATCATGGCGACGTACAACACAAAGTATGGGAAACACTTAACGTAACGCGTACTGTAAATGCGCGGAACTGATGTAAATCAAGCAAGCTAGTATGTATAGGCCACGAAGTGTTGGCGAATTAACAAATTAGCGGACAGGAGGGAATATGGAATTTTTTCCAGAAAACTATATATATTTATAATAAATTCAAGCACTCTCAAGCATCTATGTATGTTTATTTTCAAAAACTTTCCAGGGCCTTTAATATTTTTCAGATTCACAAAATTAAGGATTTCAAGGACCCGTGGGAACCCTGTTGTTGAACCACTCACTGTAGTCCCATGGACTATTTTAATGACGTCTTTACTACCTTTCTGGGCCTTTAAAGTTGCTATGACTTTGCTGCCTATGGAGGGTCAGAAAGCTCTCGGATTTCATCAAAAATATCTTCATTTGTGTTTCAAAGATGAACGAAGGTCTTACAGGTTTGGAACGACATGAAGGTGAGTAATTAATGACAGAAATGTAATTTTTGGGTGAACTAAACATTTAAGGAAAGAGTCTGTGAATTCATAACTTCAAAGATTACTCACAACTATAATTGCATGTTGCAAAAAGGGAGTACGTACCCACAGCCCCTCCAACCAGAGCCTTCACCCCGAGTGCCATTCCTTCCATAAACTCCTCTGGTCCCTGTATGGCCCCCTGATAAACACACACACACACACACACACACACGGTTGAGGCCAGTAAAACACACTACGTACTCGTCACCAGTGTAGTTTTTGAGTATTGTTGAGCTGTTCCCATCTAAAGTTGTGAAGCAGCGTTTCCATCCCATGTGTTCAAGAGTATAAAATCTGCATTTCCTAGTAAATTGGCGCAAAATATCTATAATAAAAATGAAAGATTTTGCATTCAAGGAAGCCACTGTGGCTCTTTTTTCCTACACCATGAATGACTTTCGTTGTTATTATTATTATTATGCAATAAACGCTGTCATGTGCTCTTGCGTTGGGATTCTGGTGTTTGGAAATACAATTGTGTGAGACGCTTCTGGAGTGAATTAAACCAAATCATTCTGATGACAGATTGCGATTGGTCCGCGGGTTAGTCCAGTTATCCAATCACAGCCTCTGTTGAGGCTAAATCACATGAGGGATTTATTCAGTAAATGTGTTTCCATCGTAGTTTATGCATGTCGTCTTATCGGACCAAAAAAAAGAAAGAAAAGTGTTTTATGTGCATTTTTAGAATCTGTGCATCTTGGTGTTTCCATCCTAAATTTGCATAAAATAGTTGGATGGAAACACAGATGCTATTATGGTTTATATATGCATATATATATATATATATATATATATATAATATATATATACACACACACATTTTATTTGTGAATTTTTTTGTTTTCATTTTAATAAAAAAAAATGTAGTTTGTCATTTTTTATTCTTTTTAAATGTCTATATAGTTTATATTAATTTATTTCAGTTTTAGTTATTTTAGTATATCAAGTTAAAAAATTATACTTTGGCAACTAGCTGAAATAAAATAAATTTTAATAAATGAAAGTTTTTTTATAGATTTTTTATTTCAGTAAACATTTATTTTATTTCAAGTAACACATTTATTTTTTGAGTTTTAATTAATTTAAATTTAATAACTAACTATAATAACAACCCTGCTCTCCACACAGTGGAGAAATAGAACTATGTATAAATATAAATATAAACACATATAAATAACTGAAGAGTTGTGCTCAGTAAAAAAAAAACTTTCAGTTTGGAACTTTCATTTAATTTCAAAACTTGCATTTAGAGGGTCACAAATGTTGCATCTCATCAATCTCTGTGTGTGAAGAGTTAGTTTTACCTGATACGGTTCATAAAAGAAGGCCTCGACACCTTCAGACAGACCGCGGATCAGTCCGAATGGATTCCCAAGGACGTCTAAACCCAAAACCAGAACATACATCTGTTTGATGGCCTAAAACACATAAGACACAAGCACAGATACATAAAAACAGCTACTCGTATTGTATGCTTTAAACACACTGAAATCAGAGAGCAGTCTGTGAAGGTGAAAGGTCACCTGTTTGGAGTAATGGCGCACGACCTCCCACTGAAGCTGCTGAGTGGTGCGAAACTGGTACGTCAGCTCAAAAAAGGCAAGTCTAGAGAAAGAAAGGATACAAATGCATACATTTAAATGTAAAAAATTGAATTGGATAAATATTACTCATATCTTTGTAGTACAGCGTATACACACTGTACACAGTATACAATTCAGTATGTCTGGAATATCCTCAAAACCTACTACTTTGGCCAAAATATGTGGTCTGTTACTGTACATTTGCCAGTACAGTAACATATTACACTACACTGGGTACCGTATCCCACAATTCAATGCCCTTGACTTTCCAATTTTACGAAGGTCAGTACGAAATGTATACTTTTATCAATCAATGACACAATAAAGTGTTTTAAAGTGATCAAAAAGATACAAAAGTTACAAAATATTTCTTTTGAACTTTCTATTCATAAAAAAACTATCAATATTTTCCACAAAAATATGAATATATTATTTCAACATTGATAATAATCAGAAATGTTTCTTCAAATCAGCATATTAGACTGATTTCTGAAGGATCAAAAGGGTTTAAAATAGATTAAAATAGAAAACAGTTATTTTTACTGTATTTGTGAGCAGAAGAGACTTCTGTCAAAACATATCCTTAACTTTTGGACCATATTATAACACAATATCAAACAAATTATTTTGTTTGACATTTTCACACAAAAATGGACCAAAACACAAAGTAAACATATAAATATATATGAGATGATATCTGGTATCTAGTACTTAATTGATTAGACATGCAACATAACGGGGCTACTGTATATGACAATGCATACTACACACTGCATATTGATTCACATACCATTTCTAACAAGTATTAAGCAGCTGAGGGTTACTATCATTCACTAAAACTATTAAAAACCTTTGAAGTCAAGCTAAAATAAAACAAATATTAAATGGAAAAACTTAAAGTAAATGAAAACGTTGCTTTGCCAACTAACTGAAATGACGAAAACCCCCGAAATAACCTGAACTGAACTAGAACTAAATTGGAAATAAGAATAAATTAAATGAGTTGTAGTATTATTTAAAAAATAAACAAATAAAAATGACAAAAGCACATACCAAAAATGAATAAAAATGAACTACAGGGTTCCTGCACACTTTTGAAAGTCAAATTTAAGGCTTTTTAAGACCTTTTTAAGACCTTAAGAAATCAAAATTAATACCGTATATTAGGGCGGTGCAGTATTGACAAATATATCTTGATATTTTCAACGTTTTGTTGATAATAATTAGATGATATTTTACTGATTGTGTTTTTGTGCTGTTGCCATGGCTGGTTTAGGTCTGTTGTTGACAGCTGACTCACGAAGATATTCATATTTTTCATATTCTATGCAGTGGTCGGTTCACAGCAGTGACAGAAATTAATATTTTGATTAAGGGACAATATTTGCCACCTTAAATTGATTTTTTCAAGGGCATTTTCACCTATATTTGGAAATTTTTTCTAAACTTATTTAGAGTTATGCATCACCTTTAATGTCAAATACTATCATTCAAATTAAATTATACAGTGATTATACAATAATACTTAATTATATAATAATCATACAGTACCACTGTTACCAGTCAAATTAAATCATTCAATCAAAATCCATCTTTGCAGTGCAGACTGCAGAGGTGACAGAAGCGGCATTAATATATTTACACTCCATTTACAACTGCATAAATAAAGCTATGAGATATATATTTTTAAATCAATATTCAATATTTAAATATGAAATGATTTCTAATTTTAACGTTTTATTTAAAGGGTACTTTAAATATGAAACCGCAGCGGCAAATCACTGTCTTAATAAGTGAGTTGAGGGAGTCATTCATTCAACCGATTCGTTCACACGGCTGATTCATTCGGGAAAGAAGCGAGTGATTCGTTCAAAACGCGGATTTCAGTCAAGAAATCATCGCTGTCGGTTGCATTGAGACTCTGCTACGGTTTCATTTTGAAATTATAGTCGGCGAAATAAAGGGAAAACAAACAATATTAACAATATTGTGTCTAAAAAGTAGTTTCAATGTTAACTTATTGTTAATTTAACAGTTGTATAACATAAATATCACACTTGGAATCGTGCACGGGAAAACGGCACTCTTTCTGATGTGATATTCTAATATAAGAACATAATATGATATAAATATAAGACAAAAATTACTTTGGGGACATAACAGTTACACTGCACACATCACGCAGTGAAAGCACGAGAGACAAATGCGATGTCAGCTCGCAGTGCCTCGTACATTGTTAAAACAATGATTACAATATCATAATAGACAATACACATCGCACACCGTACGCACATAGAGAATGAACTTACAACTGAACTGACATTTACGACCTTTCTTCTCCTTCTCTCCTCTCGCGTGCAGAAGACAGTTATGCTGCCGCGACTCGCGAGTGACGCGAAATGTCACGTGAACTAGCAAATCCACAAAGATAGAATAATAAAAAATAAAAAATACGTACGCTAATTAGATAGTTTTAATTTGGAAAGCTTTTAGATATTTCTAAATCAAAGTGTCATCTAAAATTTAAGACCTTTCATAAGTAAAAATAAGACTTTATAAGACTTTTTATGGTCTTAAATTTTAAAAATCTAATTTAAGACTTTTTAAGACTTTTTAAGGATCCGCGGGAACCCTGAACTATAAATAAATAAAACTATAATAGTAAAGGTGAAACTCGAAAAATTAGAATATCGTGCAAAAGTTCATTTATTTCAGTAATTCAACTTACAAGGTGACACTAATATATTATATAGACTTATTACATGCAAAGTGAGATATTTCAAGCCTTTATTTGTTATAATTTTGATGATTATGGCTTACAGCTTATGAAAACCCCAAATTCAAAATTAGAATATTGTGAAAAGGTTTTCATATCTGTAAGCCATAATCATCAAAATTATAACAAATAAACTCACTTTGCATGTAATGAGTCTATATAATATATTAGTGTCACCTTTTAAGTTGAATTACTGAAAAAAATGAACTTTTGCACGATATTCTAATTTTTCACCTGTATATTAATAAAACTAGCATACAACAGATACTGCTCAGAGTGCAGTAAGATTGGCATGCTAGTATTTCCTTCTGAGGACTGTAGAGCTACTGACCAAGATGCCTTTCTGATAATGAGTTTTTCTACAAGCTTCTTTTCTAGCTAACTTGTTTTTGTCTGTCCACTAGAGGACAGTGTGAGTGTGTGAAGTGGGAGTTTCACAGCATCCAACCACCCGTGAAATCCACAGAAACCCGATGTGTGATCTGAGGGTTTGGCTGGGCAGAAAGAGGAACTGCAGGGATGTGAGGCCGCAGTGAGAACGAGTGCTGTGAAGTCAGTGTACGTACTTGAAGAGGACGTCCTGAGCGTCCGTGAGCGTCGCTCCGATACTCTTCAGCAGGAGGTGGAGGGACTGAACGGGGATGAACTCGGCCTCTCTCTCCTTCTTATTCCCGTCTTCACCAGCGGTGCTCAGAGAGAAACTCAAGTGAAGCTGCCACACACACACACACAGTTACACAAACACAGTTACACACACACACACACACACACAGTTACACACACACACACACACACACACAGTTACACACACACAAAATGTGTTGATTTTGAAAACAAGATTTTGTCTTCAGTGACCAAAGTTTGTCATAAATATTAAACATTTATGTTTGTGCATTGTGAATTGATCAAAACTGAAAGTACAGGCATAATCTTACAAAATATTCCTATTTCAAATAACTGCTGTTCTTTTGAACTATCTATTCATTTCAACATTGTTAATAAATATTAATAAAAAATTTAAAATGAACTGTTTAATTAATAAAAACTGTTTTAAAAATGATTTTAAAAATGCATTCAACAGGGCTTTACATTTACTCTTTTGCTCAGCAGCAGTGCTGGGGAAGTTACTTTTAAAAAGTAGTGTGACTCGTTACTCGTTACTTCTTAAAAAAAAGTAATCCGTTACTTTACTTGGTTACCCCATATAGAAAGTAACTTTTAACGTTACTCGTTACTTTAATAACGTTACTTTTATGTTGCTTGACTTTGGGCAGAACCCAATATCTGTCCCTAAATGTGTAGGCCTACATAAAGTTCTACTATGCATAATGCCATATATAATGCCATAAATGCATAAATCAAAATTTTGAATATTTATGAAGAAATGCCCGTTGATGGATAGGCATATGCATGGGCGGCGCTAGGGAGGGGCTAGAAAGAAAGCCCCCAAGAAAGACCAAAGCACCCCGTTAGCACCCCCAAAAATAATTTCTGGAAGCAATTATATTCAGGCTGTATTCTATGGAAGTCCTGAACCGCATGGTGAAGAAAAAAAAAGAAAACTTATCTTGTTATTTCGACATAATAAGGGGATATTCTAATCTACATTAAGCGTTCTTATAATGGTTTTCTATGGGAGGAAAATGCTTAACGTATAATTAAACACGTTGCGTTCATATTCTGGGCTCATCTGATTTTTTGTACATAGTATAGCCTACTTTATTATGATTTTAGTATCATAATGATTAATAAATGCACGCACAATTATCCGTGAACTTGATAAATGTTGCAGATATGTTTTACTATGCACGTAAACCAATGCCTTTCAACTTATGTGTGCAAAATTCAGAATTAAATGAATGCACAGCAATTTGTACAAATAGAGAGTCTAGGGCTATACGTGTTGTAGCCATTAAATAAGCGCATTTAGTTTCATATTTGTTAAAATATTATAATGTTATTTTTTTTCCATCTATGTTGATCATGAAAAGTGAACAGCATGAGTAAGATGGATGAGCGATATGGGAGACATTGAGTGGGTCAGACATGATTTTGACCACTTCATTAAGTTTTGTTTTGAAGAAAGCCTTTCTTTAAAATGAATTTCGTTTTGTATAAATTGTATCTTAATTAAAAAAAAAAATGTATCAACCAATTGCCTGGATTTAATAAATAAGAAGCAAATATAGCAGACAATATAATCATCACATGGAGGCGCCGGCGCGGTCACTTGTTGCGCGTGAACTGGAGCATCTCATCATAAATGAACCGAAACTCAGCGTATGCCTCACAGACATGATAAATATATCTATATAGAAAGCTTGAAATGTCTTTAAACGAAACAATTCAAAACGAAAAGAAATAGGCTACTCTCTGATTATGTAATCCACTATGTGCATTTCTCTCTGTAGGCGTTCACTACGGAGATGGCGATCGCTGTCAAATCTGTCAAATGACGGAGATCGCTGTCAAATCTATCTCTGGGAAAAGTAGCGTTGTGCCAAATTGAAAAAGGAACTACGTTTCGTTACCAAATTTTCAGTAGTAGCGCGTTACACTACTTTTTACCCGAACAAGTAGTTACGTTACTGTAACGCGTTACTTTGTAATGCGTTACACACAACACTGCTCAGCAGTCGCTGTGACTGGTGGTTTTCCAAAGTTACAATCCACTCAGCATTTTCACTGGCCACAATTTTGACATCGATACCATGGGGAAAACCTGCCATATAGATATTTTTAATATTATCTCATAATTTGTCACTTTAAGACCTGACGCACATTATACTGTTACACATGCGTTTCTTTCTCAACGGTTTACTTTCACTTAAAACATGACTGACTGTTATGTATATGATATGTATATGTTATGTGTATTTGACTGTTTAAGCGCAACAAGCAGCGGAAAAGAACTCAGTTTAGTTCTGAGAAGCGGCTTTATGTGCCGCACTTTGGGTGTGAGCACAACATCTGCGGGAATGAGTAAAATTATACACAATACTCGCAATCCCACGGCGAAACACAAGCTCTGTAACACCAACAATATTCAGCCGGAGCTTATTAAAGGAGTGAGTGAGGAGAGGCGGGTTTGTGTGTCACTCGCTGTCGGAGAGATGAGAGAGAGAGAGAGTAGCTGGTATCGTGTGTCTATTCTGCGGGAAATGAGTATTGGATGTGTCTAAGGCATTTCAGTATTGATATTGAAAAATCTATATTTTTGACAACACTACATTGCACTTGGTTTATTATTTCAGATGCCTTTTTAAAAGACTGAAATTGAAGACTGTACATATTATATATCAAATTTAACCTGCGAAAGTCGCTAGTAGGAGTGACTGCATTAAAATGCTGAAATCCACCCGCATTTGGTGTGTTGGCGGCAGTTAATGTCAAGCCCTGGCCTTCAATGAATAAATATTAAACCTTTAATATTTCTGTGTGGTCACAGTGAAAATGTCCATAGGTTTTGGTAACTGACCTTTATGGGAGAGATGTGGAAGTACTCGTACAGGCTGATGGGGGACGTGTCCGTGGCTGAAACATGATTCAACTCAGTCTTCAGATACTCGATGTCCTTCTCAAACAACTCCACCTAAAGTCCAACACCACACCAGACACACAACAACAGATCCAATCACTACCGGTCAAAAGTTTGGGGTCAGAAAGATTTTTTTCAATGTTTTTGAAACATTGGCTGCACCAAGGCTGCATAACAGGTGAAACTCTAAATATTAGAATATGGTGCAAAAGTTCATTTATTTCAGTAATTGAACTTAAAAGGTGAAACTAATATATTATATAGACTCATTACATGCAAAGTGAGATATTTCAAGCCTTTATTTGTTATAATTTTGATGATTATGGCTTACAGCTTATGAAAACCCCAAATTCAAAATTAGAAAATTGTGAAAAGGTTTTCATATCTGTAAGCCATAATCATCAAAATTATAGCAAATAAAGGCTTGAAATATCTCACTTTGCATGTAATAAGTCTATATAATATATTAGTTTCACCTTTTAAGTTGAATTACTGAAATAAATGAAGTTTTGCACGATATTCTAATTTTTCGAGTTTCACCTGTATTTATTATCTATTTAAATAGATTTTATGAATGTACTAAATGTATTCATGTAATGCCTGAATTTTCAGCATCATTACTCCAGTCTTCAGCGTCACATGATCCTTCAGAAATCACTCTAATATGATGATTTGCTGCTCAAGAAACATTTCTGATTATCATCAATATTGAAAACAGTTGTGCTGCTTCATTATTCAGCGGAATCCGTGATACACTTTTATTCAGGATTCATTGATAGAAATAGAAAGTTCAAAATAACAGCATTTATTTGAAATAGAAATCTTATGCAACATATAAATGTCTTTTGTCGATTTTGATCAATTTAATGCATCCTTGCAGAATAAAAGTAATGTTTTATTTTTTGAAACTTTTGAACGGTAGTGTATGTAATATAAAAATATAACCAGAGAAAATGTAGGTGATTATAAACATAATTGAAGACTTCAAATGCAAAAGCCTCTAAGTCCATCTAAAGTTTTTGTTTAATATTAACATTTTTATCAGGCTCCTATGTTTAGGTTTCTACCCGAGTACCGGCGTTTTATTTATTTATTTATTTACCAGGAAGGTCCCATTGAGATACAATATCTCTTCTGCCAGGGAGTCCTGGTCAAGATAGGCAGCACAAACAAAAATACAAAGTAATATGACACAACATAACTACAAAACAAGAGTACCCATATCTGAGAAGCAATATTAATCCTAATCAACTGTTAAAACATTTACACCGTTCTATGAAAACAGACTTTAAAAGGGTTTTAAATGAAGCTAAAGATAGTAAATATTTCATATATGATATACCCTGAAGTTCATTCCATACATAAGGAGCGTTTCTGAATGTGCTGAGGCTGGGATTTAGTGAGTTTGAAGTGAAAGTATTTGATGAGCGAATATTATTATCTCGTTTTTGACAGATTTGGCTTTAGAGGTCTTCATATAGTTCAGTGCTGAAAAGCATCAATAGAGAGGTGTTCTAATTAAAACTGCACCATTTAAAGTAACTTTAAATAAAGTTAGACTGTTACATTTCAAGCATCAAATCTCTCATGGGGGAAAGCTGTTCCGGTGATGTGTATGACGAATCATTAATGGAGTTGCAGCCCATTCAGAGCACTTCATATCGATCACTTCTGAGGTTTTATAGGAGCATTACCTCCTGTTCGGATGTGACAGCACTGGCGTGTTCGGCAGTGAGAAGCTCAAGTATGGCATAGAGGAACCCGAGATCCATCCGCAGGTCCATCTCCTGAATCAACACTTTAAAGTACCTGTAAGGTCACAAATGAGACATGTTTTGCCATTTGTTTGAGAGCAAGAGATAGTGAGAGGAATGAAACAGAGAGGAACCGCACTTGATGCGCAGAATGTCTGAGTGTCCGGCTGCTCTGGTGATGATGCTGACGTCAGCCAGCGGTTTCGGCTCTTTAATAAAAAAAAGTTTAAAAAAATAATATGTAATCATTCCAGATTTGTTGGACCCAAAACAATTAAATAAAAATATAAATAATTATAAATAAAAATTCATATGGTTTTGCGTGGATGAACTGACCTGAGTCCATGCTGACCGACTTGGGTGGTTTGACGGGGTAGAACACAAATGGGAATATGGCTCCAGGCAACTGGTTTTGGATCTGATCAGTGAACAGGGGCGTTATAATATTCTGTGCACTGACCATAAAAAATATATGAATTTGTATGTTATATATGAAAAAGTCAGATAAATGACCAGGGGTGTGTTTCCCGTACAACGCCGTAACTCACTGCTTGACTACTGAAGTACGATGCATCGTTGAAGAAATAAACTGGCTAGTCACGACTGTTTCCCGAAACCGTATTGTTGCAAACTGGTCGTTCAACCACGTTGGTTAATGATGTCACGCAGGTGGTGGAGAAATAACTACTTTTAATGAATCTGGTTGAGATCGGATTAATGCTAGATGTTTTGCTATAAATTACGGACATGGCATCTGAGGACTATTTCTCATTTTTCTCAGTTATTTCGCTTTATTTCCAGATTCAATCATAGGCACGTTCTTACGCACTAGAGCATGTTCACACATGCGCACTCTTCAAAAACGACGCTTTAAATCTCTTGACAAACTAAAAGACGTAAATTACATTTATATTTATTCTAAAAATATAGGTTGCACTGAATGTCAGCTTGCTTATTTGGCTCAAGATAAGGATTTATTGAGTCCACATATCATGCAAACAAGAAACTCTGCTTCTAACAACAGGCTGTCGTTCCAAACACACAACTTTGCGACGCTGCTTGTGAATGTTCATTGGAACGATGGTTTCGGGAAACACTGACTCGTTGAACTACTCTGATAATGACAGAACGTGCGACCATAGTTGGCCATTGTGAGCCTAAGACCATTGCCATCAATGTTCTCTACGATCAACTTAGCTCACGTTGCCTCTGGGAAACGCCCTAAGCTATGCCAATTGCTTTACTGGGTGTGAAACAGACCTGAATCCTGTTGATCTGGACCCGGTAGGTTTTCTGACGGGCGGAGACACTGTACTCCACCTTTAGTGCTGGCAAGAAGTTCCTCCTGAGAGGAGCATCAAAGGGCTGCATTATCCTCATGTCCAACCCATTTGCAGCAAACAACACCTGATGGACATACGGTACAGCCAGAGATACATTAAAACAAGCATGACTTCTCTCCTTCTTGCAGTCTGTGTTATTTTGCAACTTGGGAGGGGGTTGCTAATGCTGGCCAATGGCAGATATAATGCCCCGTTATATAAACTCTTAAGTCTAAAAATAGTAAATAACACATGTATAACAAAATTGAAAGCAAACTGCAATATTTATTTTAATTAGAAATAAATCATTTGAGAAGACGTCTTGCCTGTAGGGCTGTAAATTGGTTCCTATATGCACTAACCTGGTAGTCGTTCTGTAGGTCAATGATGCAGCTGTCCACTGGACCGCTCTCCATAAAATCTCTGTAGTGCTGCTCCAACATCGCAGCCTCTTTAACACTCAAAACCTTCCATCGGCTCCGCTTCTTAGGCTTCGTTTCCCACACCACATCAGAACTGACCAACAGACACACACATAAAGTTACCTTGATCCATTTCTATAAGCAAAATATCTTTTTCTCTTACCAACACCATCTTAAAGGGCTGCTTACACCACGGACAATAAGTATAACAGCAAATACAAAGATTTAATAATCGTTTTAATTCTATGAGAATAGCAGAGCCCACACCACAACTATATCGATAAAAGCACAGAGGAACAATATCGTTAAAATCACGTTCAGTGTTTTTATCAGCTCATCAGATGATTATCAGCTTAAAAAAAAAATTCTGACAACCAATCAGAATCCACCTGACTTTAAAGAGCTTGAGCTTTTAAAAGTGGCAGACGACAAAATCGCAGAGCGCTTATAAAACACAAAATAGTATTGTGCATTACTTTGCAAAAAAGAAGTACACTTTGGTATACTTTTCAAAAAGAATACATAAAAATTACATTTGTAATAATGCCGTTGCAATTTAAAATATATCAACATCAAATGAATAATGAATAACAGTACAGTTAAAATTATAATGAAGCACAGCAAAAAATTATTTTTTAAATGTACTTTAAAAGTAAAACATTTAATTCTGACATTATTACAAATGATTGCACTTTTTAATATAGTGTATTTAAGTGTAAGAAATATAGTCAGTACACTTAAGTGGCCTTTTATTTCAGTAATATTGAAAAATAAATATACTTTTAAGATTTGAAGTACAGTACAAGTTCAAATTCAATACAATTAAAGGTGCAGTGTGTAACATTTTTGAGTATCTATTAAAGGATTAGTTCACTTTTTAAAAAGCTTTTGCTGATAATTTACTCACCCCCATGTCATCCAAGATGTCCATGTCTTTCTTTCTTCAGTCGAAAAGAAATTAATGTTTTTGATGAAAACATTCCAGGATTTTTCTCCATATAATGCACTTTGCTGGGCACCAAACGGTTCAAGGTCCAAATGACCGTTTCAGTGCAGCTTCAAAGGGCTTTAAACGATACCAGACGATGAATAAGGGTCTTATCATTTCAAAAATAAATAAAAAAGTTAGTGTTATAGGCACAAATGCTCGCCTTGCGAACTCTCCTGTTCGAACTCGTTCATCAAAATGAACGAATCTTTTTTCGAGTCAATGACTCGTTCATCAAAAATGAACGAATCTTAGTCATTGACTCGTTCATCAAAATGAACGAATCTTTTTTCGAGTCATTGACTCGTTCATCAAAATGAACGAATCTTCGAGTCATTGACTCGTTCATCAAAATGAACGAATATTTTTTCGAGTCATTGACTCGTTCATCAAAATGAACGAATCTTTTTCCGAGTCAATGACTCGTTCATCAAAATGAACGAATCTTTTTTCGAGTCATTGACTCGTTCATCAAAATGAACGAATCTTTTTTCGAGTCATTGACTCGAAAAAAGATTTGTTCATTTTGATGAACGAGTTCGAACAGGAGAGTTCGCAAGGCGAGCATTTGTGCCTATAACACTAACTTTTTTATTTATTTTTGAAATGACCGATCGTTTCGCTAGATAAGACACTTATTCATCGTCTGGTATCGTTTAAAGCCCTTTGAAGCTGCACTGAAACGGTCATTTAGACCTTGAACCGTTTGGTGCCCAGCAAAGTGCATTATATGGAGAAAAATCCTGGAATGTTTTCATCAAAAACATTAATTTCTTTTCGACTGAAGAAAGAAAGACATGGACATCTTGGATGACATGGGGGTGAGTAAATTATCAGCAAAAGTTTTTTAAAAAGTGAACTAATCCTTTAACAGAAATGCAATATGACATCCATAACTATGTTTTCAGAGGTGTATAAAGAACTTACTTAATAAACCGTAATGTTTTTATTACCTTAGAATGAGGCATTTATATCTACATAGGCCCGGGAATCCCCTTCTATGAAGGTCGACATATTGTGACGTCATGTTTCTACCGTAGCCAACAGCAAACACACAGCGCTACAGAGCGCGTTTCGTCACTACATTGAAAGAGAAGCCGCAGGAAGCTAGAAGCTAGCCATAAACACCGTGAGTAGTGACTTTTCCCTTGTCAGTGGTGTAAATATGTAGTTGGATTGTTTCATGTAACTTAGTTCTTCTCCCTCGCTGTGTTATGGCTTTGCTATGTGGGGATAAATGTGCTGGTTACGTTCGTGAGACAGCTGATTAGTACTCTTGTCATTGACCGTAAAACAGTAACGTTACAGGAATCACCAACCCGTCGATCTTGGAAGCATTTTAAGTCGATCGAGTTTCCAAAATCAGAGAAAAAAAGCCTATTGTGTGTAGTAAATGATGTCTAGGGGATGCGGAGGCGCGCGCGCTGTCACAATCACGTCATTTTTGCACCTTTGGGCTCATGCGGACGCGTCGAGTTTAAACAAGGCTTTACGCTTTAACCAGCTCAGCCACAGTAACAGCTCATATTAGCCAGCTAAACCTTTACTACCCTGTTAGAAAAAATATATAATTGCATAGTTTCATGTGGTTCTTCTCCCTCGCTGTATTATGGGTTTGCTATGTGGGGAGAATGTGCTGGTTACATTCGTGAAACAATCAGCTGATTACTATTATTACTATTATTATATTATGTATTAAGACCCTTGATCCTCACCTGAAACTTTATCCACGATGTGGTTTATAATGGACTGTGGTACAGAAACTTGGTTTACGCTGGCTATTCTCTGCTGTCTCAGACGACGATGTTTGTCCCGTTTTAGCCACCGTAGCTTCTTCGAAAGGGAGGGGTGAGCGGTGGGCTGAGCCCTTAGTGCAACTCGCAACCGAACCGCTAGATGCCGCTAAAATCTACACACTGCACCTTTAAGTGCACTTTTTTCCCCCACATGGGTTGGTGTGGACGCTAGTTATGATTATATTAATCTTTATAGTTATTGTTCTTGGTCTGAAAGTGCCTTAACCTCTTAACCGTCTCCAGAGCGTCGGCGCACTGAAGCGTTTTTTTATTTATTTAGTTCAAATATACTATCAGATTTAATGTTATACCTTGACAAACTATACATCATTAAAAAGATATAAGACTCAAGATTCAGTATTTGACCACTATTGTATTCTGAGAAACTTATAGTGACAGTTATGTCTTAATTTGTGTCAGGAGTTATGAAATTAAAAAATGAGTCGTTACCTTTAATATGAATTATGAGCCTCAGCCGGTCTCATTCAGAAAAAAACTCCCGTGCGATCGTCATGACAGCGCTTGACAAAACAACGTCCCTCAGGGCTTTTAGCTCAAACATGTGCAGATTTGGAGAAATATTGATAGATTCTCATAGCTTTACATTAGACTTCTATAGACAGGAATAATATTTATTGAATTTATACCCAAATGCGTCGATGTAATCATTTTGAGCGCTGTATACTCTGTACTGTGTTATCAATTCATCCTGAAAGTGAGGGCGCTGTTTGAACAGAAGTCCATAATATATGGATCACATGAAGAAGAGCCATAATCATGTGACATTCAGGAAGTCCTGCCACAACAAAGCTATCCGAGATCGCTGTAAAGTGCAGATAAAGATGTTTTGAAGACAATAAACATGATTGCAATGATATTTGATTTACCTGTGTTCTTCGAGTCATGTCAGGTATTTTCATAATAATTGATTATATGTATAATGTAATGCTAATCGAGATAGACTTTCAAATTGTGCAGAATACAATAAAATAATATATTTTCTATCTGATTTTTTTATCTGAAGCCAAATCAGATTACAGAAAGTTATTTAAAACACTCGACTTGCGCTATAAAGTAAGTTTGGAGAACAAACATAGTTTTATTCTCATAAATTGTCGTGTATTGATGGTGTGCTAAGCTAACATGCTAGCTAGTACTGAGCACCTGCTACCTTACTTCGGTGTAATTTTTATGATTTTTTTCTAAATAAGAATGCTTACTGAAATGTTTCGTTTTTCAAAAAGGGCATTTGATACAGTTTCACTGTGAAGTGAGAACTTTTATAAAATAAATGAGGGATTGAAACAGTGTGAATTGCTAGTCGTTAGTGATTATAATGCAGACAAAAGAAAAGCATATTTAGAGCAATAAACTGGCTGGAGAGGTGTGAATATGTGCAGGGGAGACTGACACTGAATGGGGCTCGTTTTTGCATCACAAAACAATAGAGGCAATAGACTGAATAGATGCTTATAAGAAAACAATAAACACCAGTCTAATCAAAATAAAGTCATATGACATGATCTTGAAAAACATTGAACTAAATACAGAGTTTTAGACTTATCATCTTCAAATTTTAAATATAACATGGCCAGACATGTGGCTTTAGCTGCAGTGCATTTCTAGATTGCTACAATGCCAACTTCAATTTTATTTTCATGAAGATGTTTCATAAAAATAAATGTATAATAACTTTACAAAACTTTGAAGCTATTTATAACTATTTTTTTCATTATGATAATAATTAATTCTACATTTACAATAAACTTCCAGGTGTCAGCTTTCAAATGAGATCTTACTTGTGCTTTTAGTACAAAGGGTTCATGAACTGTATCTGTTTCAGTTTGGGAATGCCATATCTGGGGATTTTTCAAAAATGGGCTTGAAGCTTAACAGGTTAAACATGCTTAACATTAAGTTTAGCTGAACATTAACACCTTTTCGTGCCAGCATGACACCCAGCAGTACCTGGTAATGCCAATGAAAGCCACTTCTTGGCTGGTGGTGTTGTTGACCAGTGAAATGCCCATGTTCTGTAACGCGATGCTGATTTCCTGTTCAGCCAGCTCAATTTTCTCGCTCTCGCAAATCTTCTTGTAGACACGCCGCTCTGTGGTGAACAGTGCCACACGCTGGAGGCCTTCATAAAACGAGATGACGAAAAACTTTCCCTCCTTGTTCACATCCAACAACTGGTCCTATAGGACAAACAAAAACAGAGATCCAGACGAGCATTCAGCTTCACGTCTTCAATCGAGTGCAAGATCAAGTCCATAAAGTGTGGGGGAAAACTGGGATTATTAACCCTAGTTTTTATAGTTCTCACCTCTTCACTCTTCAGCTCTCCTTTGAACTTGCCCCATTTCCAGCTCAGGATTCTTGAGCCGGTGGGTTCGGCCCAAGTGTAGTAGACGGCCTGTCCTGGACCCAGCTCATCGATTTCTGTCTGAGAGCTGCCAGAATCACACCATTAGTTCAGACTGACTTACACAGGACCAAACATCACACAAAAACATCCAAAACTTGCAACAAAGTTCAACAAACTCTGTACAGAACAATAAAAACTAATAATCACAGTGAAACGTAAAAACACACAACCGCCAAAAAGGTTTGGGTATGATTTTTTCCCCATAACAAATTAATACTTTTATTCAGCAAGAAATAATTAAACGTGCCAGTAAAGACATTTATAATGTTACAAAAGATTATGAATTCAAATAACTTTCCATTAATAAGACAAAAATATTGTAACTGTTTTCAACATCAAATCATCATATTAGAGTGATTTCTGAAGGATCATGTGACACTGAAGACTGGAGTAATGATGCGGAAAATTCAGCTTTGATCACAGGAATAAATTACAGTTTAAAAAATATTCAAATAGAAAACAGTTATTTTAAATGGTAATAATATTTCACAATATTACTGTTTTTACTGTATTTTTAATCAAATAAATGCAGCTTTGATGAGCAGAAGAGACTGTTTAATAAAACTTTTTTTTTTTTTTACAGAGCCCAAACTTTTGAACGGTAGTGTGTATTGCAAAAAAGAAAAGAAAAGACAAAAAAATATTATTTTATGCAACAGAGTTTGTGTAGACTATATGAATGTGAGACATTTTCACAAGTTACAATTTATAATTTGAGAGATAAAGTTGAAAATTATGACGGCAATGCAGCCACAGCAGCCAGGAGCTCACAGGTGTTTTTAAAGCATATAGAAACCACAGAAATAACACTATTTACACTTCATACACAGCACAGGCAGTTCAACTTCCCTTTAACAGCAGCCAAAGTAACAATAATTAAAGGGTTAGTTCACCCCAAAATGAAAACTCTGTCAGTAATTACTCTCCCTCATGTTGTTTCAATCCCGTAAGACTTTCGTTCATCTTCAGAACACAAATGAAGATATTTTTGATTAAATCTGAGAGCTGGATCACTCCTCCATAGGCTTCTAAGGGATTAAAACTTGCCGGCCCAGAAAGGTTAAAGACATCGTTAAAATAGTCCAAGTGACTACAGTGGCTCAATCTTAAAGGGACACTCCACCCATTTGCATTAAAAGTTATAACTCACATTGGCTGTGGTTCTTTTTATAAACCTTTAGTGTTACTAGAGTATGGATTAGCCTAGAGAATGTATTAGCTTAGAGAAATAGTGATTTCAATTGGAAGAAAACAGTTCATATGCAGAGCTACTAAGCTACACTGTTGACATGGTCCTGCCTTGCATCATATTTTTAATGTGAAAGTGTAAGTTGTGTTATATACATTAGGCTAGTACATCCCGGTACAACGCAATTTAGCACCATTTCAAATGGAAATGTATCAACTAATTCACGATGTATCAAAGCAAGCCTAGTTGTATCCATTTTTCGGATTCTGCCGCCTGTAACCGGTAGGCGTGGTTTGGGAGTGGCCTCGTAAGGGCAGCAAAGCAAGTGCATTCTGGGAGTTGTTGTCTTTCAGCCACATGAGTAAAAAATACATTTTCTGCCTTTTCTCAGTCTAGAATGCTTCAATTTCAAAAATAATTTGACATTTGTACTAGTGCTGCACGATTAATCGTATCGCAATCGTAATCGCGATGTCAAACCTATGCGATTATATAACGCAAAATGCCGCGATTTTATTTGAAATAAACAAATTAGGGCTATTAACACAGCATCTCTTCTTTTTTGTCATCCTTTAGTGTTACATGATCCCGCTCTTATTCGTGCAAATGCCTTAAAACCATTTTGCTTGACAAGAAGTCAAAAGAGAGCGCGCTGCCTGTGAATGTCCTGAATGTGACTCACAGAAAAACGCGCGCCAGTATAATGCGCATGCACAGACCGGGTGCCAGAATACCAGGGGCGTAATTTGTGGGGGGGATGGGGGGGATATAACCCCCCCAATATTTAAATCTATGCATTACGACCCCCCCCATTATTTATACCATGATCACAATATCAGGAGGCATACCCAAACTTCAACCCCCCCAATGTTCAAACCAAATCTACGCCCTTGCAGAATACAGTCCTCTTTCGAGCTTGAACGAACAATAACACACACACAATTATGCCAAAATGTCGTTTTGTCGATTATCTTCATAACATAAGAGCAGTCTTATGATGGACGAAAGAGTTGTGCTTGTGAGAGAATGAGGCGCGTGTGAGATCCGCGTCTCGGCAACGGCTGCTCTTAAAGGGCCGGCAGCGAATAAAGCGTTCCGTCAGTAAAGTTAATCAAAGAACAAAGGGAACAGAAAATTACTCACTGCTCTTGACTAAAGAAGTTTTGTAGCTTTAATAAGGATTACTCTATATATAATTTATAATTCATGCAGCGCAGACTGTTTGATAACTTTATTAAATTTCTGTATAAATCTGTATATAAATCCTCAATCCTACCTGTTAAGACAGGAAGGGCACAGGTAAATATGGCATTTATTATGGGTTTATGTGAGGATTGTTTGAAGTTCACTTAATTTAAAAGCTGTTATTTTTTTTAAGCCTAATAAATATTTAAAAAGTTGATAGCTTTCAATTGTATTGATGGAATCACTGTAATGTTGGATGGCTATAATTAACGTTTAAAATGTGGGGGGTGTCGTCATTTTTATCCAGACATCAATGGTTTATTTATCATTATAGGTGTTATCAATCATTTAGTTGTTGTTGCTAGTTTGAGTTGAGAAATACACATTAATACACAGAATGATCACTAATCTGCGTGTGCATTTTACTTTAGAACCAAGCAAGTTGACTCATGAAACCATTTGTTTATTATATCGCAATCGCAATATTGACCTCATTAATCGCAATATGACATTTTCCCCAAATCGTGCAGCCCTAATTTGTACTATATAAAGGACCAATATTAAATACACATTCATCTTCCCAGCGGTGGAGTTGCCCTTTAGTGTAACAGCGCAGCGCTTCTGTGTTGTACGCCACACACATCACACACACATGACCAGCGTCGGCCAATAGCGAGCCTGCGTGTGACGTACAACCCAGAAGCGCTGCGCTGTTACACTACGTGAACTATCTCGAGGCCCACAGAGAAGGAAATGAATAGTTGAATAAAGTCGTTATTTTTGTTTGTTTTTTGCGCACAAAAATTATTCTCGTCGCTTGATAAACTTAAGGTTGAGCCACTGTAGTCACTCGGACTATTTTAAAGATGTCTTTAATAACTTTTCTGGGCCGGCAAGTTTCAATCCCTTAGAAACCTATGGAGGAGTGATCCAGCTCTCATATTTAATCAGAAATATCTTAATTTGTGTTCCGAAGATGAACGAAAGTCTTAAGGGGGTGAACAACATGAGGGAGAGTAATTACTGACAGCATTTTCATTTTGGGGTGAACTAACCCTAAGACACAAAACAGTTCATTTGTTAGCAAATGCAAATGAAGCTGTAAGCACAGAAACAGGAAGAGAGTTGGCTTATTTCATTTTCCTGTCCACAAAATAAAATCATCAGAAGAGAAAACCGATTAGCGCGAGATTCAGTTCAGACTCCAACCTTAAAAGCTGTGGAAGAAAAATAAGTTAAAGAAGAAAACTGTATTAATAAAGTGTTTCGGATGGAGTCGTGCGTCTCCTTTCACCAGATCCTGCGTAAGATTGCAAGGAAAAGAAATAGTTTCACAGCCAATATCACTTTATCTGTGTGAGTGTTTATGTGTGTGTGTGTGTGTGTGTGTACCAGAGGGAATCGGTCTCTTCCCCCAGTGATAAAGAGATATCCAGTATCTCATTCTGAACCCAAGTAGAACATTTCCGTTTCTTGGTGCTAAAAGGGAAAGAAACATAAAACCAAACAAAACAGACAATTAAAGCGATTAAAGAAAACTCTAGCGTAAAGTTTCAGTGGACGAACACTTGGGTTTCATGTGCACTGCATTAACAATAGATTCAAACTCTAGAAGACAGACAAGACAATAACAAGTATGAAAATGCAAAATTATATGAACAACAACAACAAAAATCCTTGAAATTGGCTTCAAATTCGGTTGAAGGTTCACTGGCTGCTCCCGTCTATTCAATGGCATTTTTAACTCGTTTTGCAAATGGATAAAGAAAAGCAAAAATATAATAATAAAAAAAGTATCTTCTTTTTATTTATTGTTATATTGAAGTAAATTTTAAAACATTAATTAAATAAATTTGTCAATTTAGTTACATTTTGAATTTTGAATTAAAACATGGATAATTGATTTCTTCATTTTATTTGATCCTCCATTAAAGTAAACATTCAGCTAAAAATAACATTGTAGAATTTATTATTCACTGATAGATTATTTTTCCCTGCCCATGCATGAATTATTGTAATGTAATGTATTGTATTGTATTTAGGACTATCAAGCGATTACATTTTTTTATCTAATTTATTAAACTACGTGATTAATTAATCGAATTAATTGCAAGTCAAATATGGAAATTACCCCTAAAAGATAATTTAAAGTCATTATTGTGTTAAATGAGAAAAGCATCGAATAGCCATGACAAAACGTATCGGAGAGAAATGCATATAACACAGATGACATTAAATAAATATTTTTTATCAGCTTAAATGTTGATTATTAGTCACTCAAACCCCTTTATCTAACCCGTCTGTTTCGCACATCCGCCATGTTTTATAGTTTTCTGAACACTTTTTCCTCGTGTTTGTAGTTCTGAACTGAATCTTCTTCCAAAGCGCAATGGATTGTGGGCAATATTAGCTTTTACAGTGAGCACAGATCCACACTTCGAAAATCCACAGGAAATAGTAGATCATCCGGGGACTTCTGGCATACTCTCTTCAACATACTATGCTTTGGGACACACTTATTCTAATCGCACATACTATTTAGGATGGATAGACTGGACATTGAGTCAGTCATTTATTCGATTCGTTCAAATGTCTGATTCATTCAGGAATGAAGTAAATGGCTCTCTTTATGAATGGGCCATTGGATCATTGGTTCACCCGATTGATTCGCTCAACACTGGGATTCATTCAGGAACGAAGCACCGCTGCGCTGTGTGTTGCTCGGAGACGCACAACACTTCTGCTCTGGCTTTATAGGTAATATTTTCGTTGGCAAAATTTAGAAAATGCAGACAACATTGTGTCTAAAATATTAACTTATTTATTGAACTGTTGTATAAAATCAATATCACATTTGCACTCGTGTTTGGGGCGGACGTGTTAGACAATATTTTTACCTTATAATTTTTCCCCTAACTAATTATTTGAATTACATTTTATTAAATGTTATTATACGCCAATTTTAATTAAATTGACAGCCTTAATTATATTACATTATATGTAACATGTATACTACATTTTGTAACCTCAACATTTCATTCAGAAGAATTCACAAATACAATGTTCATTTCATCAATAAAAACATACAGTACATGACGAACAGGGCCAAAAGCAACTGACCCAGGACCATCGGACAATCCTTATTGTTGTCTTTAAACTCTGGAATACTCTGAGCTGTGATCTTGCACATGAGGAGCGTGTGGATCTCACCTCTGATGGAACTGTAGCGTCTCGTCTTTAGTGTGGTTGATGAGGAGGAATGGAGCGGCACCATCGTGGTAATCAGAGAACCGGATCACAGCCGAATGTTCTGTCAGGTTCACGTCCACAATAATACCACCCAACTAGAATCGAGAGGGAACAAGAAAGGGATGAGTTGAGGGGGAGTGTGTTTGTGTATCTCAGTGTGTGTGTGTGGGAAACACTAACTCACAGTTTTGTCCAGGTGCAGCAACAGGCAGTTCTCTGGTTGGTGGAAGTCAAATGCTTGCGGCGATGATTGACAGCCCTCCACTTTCACTTTGAGTTTCTTTGAGTCTTTTTCTGGCCAGAATGGAACGGCAGCCTAAGGAGCAGACAGACAGATTATATATATACACACACACACAGTCAAACCAAAATTAAGACTCAGACACCTTCAACATTTCTCACATTATCACAGTTTATTCGCTATAGTTTAGAAAATGGTAATAAAGTATGACAAGAACTCAGAGTTATCAAATCAGTTGATATTTCACTGGTTTTGTCCGTCCTTCTGTTAGACTGTCTCACACATGAGTCATGTTGAATATCTGTCAGCTGTTAAATTTAACTACACAATTAGACAATACCAGTTTCGCTCAACCAATTACCAAGCAATGCTTCATGTTGTTCAGTCTGTGGTGTAAAAAGGTCGCATTAGCAATTAAAGAAAAAACACTTCAGCAAAACATGATCAGGTCAAAGTGTTTGAATATTTTTACTGGTAGTCACTCTATGAAGAATTATTGGGTATAATATGTCACAGTTTATTTATTTTGCTATCCTCACGTACATAAATGGACTATAGTGTACTGCACCCACTAGTAAAAAAAATTCAAAAATGATATCTGGTGTCTGATTAATTTTTGGTTTGACTGTATATATCACAATTCAGAGAATTATTAACATTTCTCTTGTTAGAAGCAGCTTTATCCCCTGACCTGTCCGGGTCGTGCCTCAGTCCAACGCTCGGGACCCTCCTCACAGACCTGGATCACATGCTTGGTTCTGTTCACCAGCATGTAGAAAGGCAGGAACGTCACCAACCGCGTCAAACTGAAGCTGGATGCATCGATCTTCACTCCCACCTACCATCAAACCACACATTACTCAACACAGATTCAGCTTAGGTCACTGTGGCATTTGCAACCCATTTTCATTTTGTAAACTAACATATTTATGAGTGAAATGATGGATGGGACTTGAATATCCGTTGGGAATGTTGGGTGATCAATCCAGTGTTATATTATAATTATTTATATACTATTATATTATTCATTCATTTTTTTATTTGAATATTATTTGAATATTTTCAGTTTTAGTAATTTTGTTATGTGCTTTTGTAATTGTTTATATTTATATTTAGCTTTAATTTATTATTTCAGAATTAGTAAATGTAATGTTATTATTTAACCTTCAACTTATTTTATTTTAGTAAGTTGCCAAGGCAGCATATCTAATTTTCATTTAAGTTTTTCCTTTTAATATTCATATTTAAATTGATTTCAGCTTTATATATATATATATATATATACACTTTTTTTCAGGGTTAATGGACGAGCACATTTTTGAGTATATAAACAAAATCAATAATTGAAATCAATAAAAAAAGTGATTCGCCGATTTAATCGAAAGGTGGGGATTCCATTCCTACAGCTGGCATATTAAATGTGATCTCCTTTTAATTTTTTTAAAAGTGGTCCATCTCCTCCCTCAAACTGTCTATAGTAAGACAAGTAACATGTATTAAGAAAGTTAATAAGGTCAATTTTGATTTCATTTTGACTTTAAATGTATGACAATGTGATGGTTGCCATGAAAGAACGGTCACCATGTAATCCTTCTGTCTGCCTTTGCATTTGACGTCACCATAACTCCCGACGGTGTCAATGGAGAAATCGTCTGATAGTTCGCTTTCTGAAATCATCAAGCGAATCTGAAAACAACAGACAGGAGAAGTTAGATAACTGATCAATAAAACAGCTGGATGTTCACTTGACATTCTTCCCAACCTTGTTGTTCTGCAGAAAGTTGCGTGGCTTGAAGGAGAAGAGGAGAGGCATGTCGTAATCCTTCGGGTGTTTGCGATGAATATCATCTGCCTTGTACTGTAACAGTCTGCCTGTCTTATTCACCATCCAGTAAGGCGAGTGAATGGCCACCACCACCTGACCCTCCTCCTTCTTAACATGGACCGCAATGTCTAACTCCGGCCTCGCATCCGGCTCCTCTTCTGACCCCAGCGAGTGGAACTTGATGAAGCTGATCTCTTCATGGTCGCTGCAGAGACTGTAATGGGACTCCCAGTCCTGCTGCAGGTATCCCAGAAGCCTCAGCTCCAGAGAGGAGAAATCCATGATGGCTGTGTGGATCTGGGAGGAGTGGCCCTCATTTAGTGAGGAACAGGGGAAATCTCCATTGCCCTGCAAAAACAAAACAGTTTTGTACAATATATTTGTATTGTGTTGTCGTGTTCCCAAATGCAAATTATAAGCGACTCAAACACAGAGAGAACTTGCAGAGAAGCATTTACTGTGAATCGAAACTGAAAATGAACACACTGTTGTGCTTTACTCTGAATCATGCAGTGCGTCAGAGTCATAGACTGTACAATAATATGGACGTAGTGTCCGTGACATCACCCGTAGGCTTCTAAAGAGCATTTTTGGGCAAAGAAATGGGAAAGAGGCGGATTAGCTGAGGTGACGTGACGCTAACAGACGGCAGACAAACGCTAGTAGTGACATCAGCGGCAATCCACCTGTCACTCAAGTGGCCACACCCTTAATTATGCAGAACTTTAAGGCTTAATATAATTTAAATGGATGAGTTATAAAAAAATTCACCCCCTTCACAGTCGTCATGAAGGGCAAAATTAGCTATATAGACCAAAACCACTTTTTGCACCAGGCTGTAAACATATTTTTTTCTGCTGTAAAGTTGGGCATTTTAACATGGGGGTTTATGGGATTGACTCTCTTTTGCAGCCGGTCTCTAGTGGCCAGTCGATGAACTGCAGTTTAAGTCACTTCCGCGTTGGATTCAAGAGAGAGACTGTAATGTTGCTGCTTGGTCGGAGTTTATATTTATATAATTTTATCACAAAGGTTGCGATTTGATGATCACACAAAGCCATATCACCTTCTCACAACAATGCATTGTCAAAATATAAAATTACCCGGCAACTGGCGAGTAACACCGTTTCAGTGCAGATTTTTAATGGCATTTGGCTCTTTGAACCCTGACTAACTGTCCCGCAGATCCGCAATCCGTGCATGAAGTAAATGTATTAGAAACCGTAACATTTTGCAGTTTATTTAGTAATTTTTTTAAGGCCATTTCGTAATTTCGGGAAAAGTTTGATTTTCCAGCTCACTCCGCTAGTGGTGAATGAGTTAGCTAAGGCGAACGATAGGATGCAAAGCCGATAGTTGTTGTCGTCTCCTCTTGTTGCACTAACGGAGGACCAAGTGAGGGAGGCAGAAAGGTTAGGAGTTGGTGCTGGGCAGCTCGGCGTGCACGATGATCACTGTACAGCATTTGCGGCAGATCCGAAACGACTGCAGCGGCGTATTGTTAATGATTACACCCAGCTTCGACAGTTGACTGAATACATCACTGTCCTTAGTGTCAAATATACATTTAGAATTGTTCCTTGAACTCTATAATTCTTAAATTCGATGAACAAAACATGCAGCTCTCGTTGACAGACATCTTAGGCTATGTTTACACGGAAACGATCTGAAGAGAAAACGCAAAAGTGGGGTTGCGTTATCACTTTTTATTCTGCGTTTAGACGAGCGTTATGGTTGGGAAATCCGCGTGCATATGGTGACGCAAAAGTGTGTGAAATTCGATGTAGTATGCACTCCAGGCGGCTAGGTGGCAACGTGAAGCACTGCCACACAACAACACCAATATCTTAGAATATTTTTTACAACTGCTGAAAAGACTCTTGTATGTTTTTCAGAGCTGCTAGGGCAACTTGAAGGTCCGACGTATGGAAATAATCTGACATGTTGGTTGTTATTTTCCTGTACTGCCGCATGCCTGTGACGTAAACGCGTACGCGACGAGAGCCACCGTGAGCAGATTTGTGTTTTTACCGTTTAGACGGGAACGCGACGGTGGAGCGTTTTTAAGATTTCCACTCTGGAGGGTGGTTTCACTTTTTTGCGTTTTTAAGCCCCCAAAACGCCGTTGCCGTGTAAACGAAAGGCACATCCGATAAAATATTTTTACGTTTTCACCCGGAATCGTTCTCGTGTAAACGGGGCCTTATTCTAAACATAATCCTCTGATCATTCGGACTTGTTTTTTGTATTGCTTAAAACAATACACAAGTAATAACAGAAAACATAATACAAAAACAAACAAAAAATAATAATAAAAAACAAAACAAAAATAAAACAGTAGGGGGATAATATAAAATAAACATTAACAAGTTAAGAGAATTACATGACACTGAAAAAAGGAAAATAATTACAAACAGATAATGTTTTTAAGGCTTTTTTGTTCTCAGACAACTGAATTGAAAATGGGTATTTTTAAAATTCTTTCACAAATATAAGAAAGAGAGGTTTAGCATTTAGATTTATGAATATGGAATTCGGACTTGTTGTTTCCAGCCGGTTTCGGCGCATGACATACGTCACGACCACACGTTAGCGATTGGCTATGGCAGATCCTGAGTGACTCTGGGCAGATCCAATAGTTTTGAACTTTAACAGAGAACCCGCCTACAAGGAAGTAAACGTTTCTCAATGGAGCGAGGCCAGACTCTCTGTACAAATGAAATGTCCGAGAGTCTGGTAGAACCAGGCTACTCCCCAACCACTTTTTTCTCTGATTTACACAATTCACGTGGGTCGTACATTTCAGGTCGGAAAATAAGCGAATCCGTTTAAATATGGGGGGGGCACACACCCCTGATAAATGCTAAAACAGGGAAAATTAGCATGCGCAATTAAAATATACAATATCAGCCAATTTCTATCCAATATCAACTGATCGATAAATTAAAATATCTCTTATATAGGCAAGAAAAACTATATGGAAGCGTTCCAGTGGGAATCTGTAATAAAAGCTAATATCTGTGACAGTATCTGTCTCAGTGGACCGCTACTATACGAGCTCTTGTACCTTCAGCCTGAAGGTGATGGGGTACGGCAGAAGGTTTCGGAGGAGAACCGTGGGCCACAGGTGCAGAACGATGGGCTTGTCGAACTCCTCCTCGGTGCTGTGGGACATCACAGCGTCTGGAAGAGCAACCATGTTGACCTTCAGCATCTGGGCGCCGTCTTCATGATGATGGCAGGTCTTCTTCAGACACTCTCCGGGCTTCTGAATCACCTCATTATAAGTGAAGATGTCTGAGCGCCCGTACTGATCCTGGCCTTCAGTTACAGGCTGCAGACTCAGCTCAGCTCTGAAAACAAGCAACACAAATTTGAAAATGGAAAGCTTATTGGTTTAAAGTGCCCCTATTGTGCCATTTTAAATGCTCCTAATTTTGTCTCCTACAAGAGGTTTAGTTTACATGCATCCAAGGTCAAAAACACTTTACTTTCTCATAATATACGTTGCAGCATCAGCTCTTTTCTCACAGTGTCTGAAACAGTAGGATTCAGTCTCTCTAAGCCCCTCCTTTCCGAGAGCCTGCTCTGCTCTGATTGGTCAGATGTTCGAGTATGTTGTGATTGGTCGAACGCTTACAGAGGCGTTTCGGAAACCAAATGCCAAACAACACGACACGAACCAAACTCTTCCAGTCTCAGCTACAACTACAGTGTTTGATGGAAGGGCAAAGCTATCATTATTTTCCTGTTTATCACTGTAAAGCTGCTTTGAAACAATATTATATAAAGTGCTATATAAATAAAGGTGACTTGACTTGCCATCATTCACAGGCAGCCAATGAACACCATAGACTGGCATTATGCAAATCTGTAATAAAGCTTCATAGGTTCATGCAGAAAGTAAGACAGGAATTACTGGCGACTCGTTTCAGGCGGTTCAGAATCAGTTTTTTTCTTTTGCAAGACAATAACTCCAGTTATCTGCACTTTACAGGCTGTTTACATTCACAAACAGCTATATTTCACACTACATGAAAGGTGATCTAAAAAAAAAAAAGCGTAATAAGAGTCATATATATAGGATGAAGGAATGATTCAGGCTCAAATTAATATCTACAGATTATATTCATATTTTAGCTTTTCATGGATATTTTCCTTCCTCTATTTGACCCCATGACATGCTAGTTTTTATCTGCGTCAAAATAGGAGAAAACTGGACATGGTTTGAAAAAGAACTTGAAAACACCTGGTCTTATTAATACATACAAACTCATTATACAGAGAAATTAATATTAAAATGTAAGTGGGAAAAAAAAAGAGAGTTGGGGTCACTGCTTTATTTAAAAAATTTTTTTTTAAAAACATAACTAAGTTCTGTTTAGGTAAATAATCCACATGTGACCGTGTTCATGATCAGACATAATGCTGTATAATGCACATATATATTTATTAAGAAGACTGAATAAGTGTGCATTCACTGGTTCACGTTTAGAGCATCAGAGGAGATGAAATATGTCCATAAATACTTGAAACATGCTCGCTGTGGTCTGGATATGAACTGTGAGTTTCTTGTCGTTATTAATGCTCACTGAGCCTCTTAATAGTGAACCATTTCTCTAAGACCGAAAACTTTGTTTTTACAAGTCACACACTTCACTATGAAACATATCACATATATCTGTATGATGAAATCCAGCCTTTGCGATTCGATAATCGCACTAGGCAATATCACGATTTCTGTTTAATGTTGGTTTATTGTGCAGCCCTAGACTCAACTGTTTGTGTGTGTGTGTGTGTGTGTGTGTGTGTGTGTGTGTGTGTGTGTGTGTGTGTGTGTGTGTGTGTGTCATTCATTAAAAAAAGACATTTAGCTGCAGCCAAGTGACTTTACGTGGCTCAACATTTGCTACTCTGCGACCCCCAGTCTGAAAAGCCCTGCTTTAAGGAGTCATATCTGCCACTGACCTGTAGGAGCCGAGCGGCACACAGAACTCTTCTGTAGGCAGAGAGATGCCCAGACACTCAGATCCTTCATAAACACGGATCGGCACCGAAAAGTGATTGATAATCTAAAAAAAAAAAAAAAAATCAAGAAAAAACAATGACATCATGACCAATACTATGGAAGGCATTTTCTGCCAATTTAAATAAATCAATTAAATGATAAAAATGAAAACTAAACCCAGATTAACCATTACATTTAAACGATACGCAAAATATGTGACAATTTTAAATTAAATTAAAGGATTTTATTTCAATTTTCACAGTGGCAATGCATCATCCCTGTCAATTGGTGATTTGACATTTCATTTTCACTACAATCTCGAGGCAAGACTGACAATATTAAAATGAAAAAGAAACTGCAAATACAGTTTTTACAAAGCTTTTTCATTAATGCTCATGCAATAATAGCGACACAATTAAAGTTTTTATTTTATTTCCTCTTATTTCACAGTTTTCGTTTTCATTTTCAGTCAACCTGTATGCAAAATATATGTTAATGAGTGGGTGGGGCTTATTCTGAGAGTGTCTGAGGGTGAAGGAGTGAGTACAAGTTATTGAAACTATGAAGTCGTGATCATATTGTATTCGAGACGAGTCATGATGGTGAAATCTGTGAGCCATGTCACTGTTATTCCGCGCTGATGAAAGCCGACTGTGTTGTCGCCTCTATGTCTGTTGAAAAAGCTGCACTAGCATGTGCGTTCTGCGCCTGTGTGTAAAGGAGATGTCTGTCTATTTTTGCAGATATATGCGTATATATTCGTCCTTCAAAAAGTGAAACCGACACTGCAAGCTGAAGATACACAAACCGTAAACAAAGCAGCGCGTGCTTACCGAATACAATATGATCACGACATTATAGTTTCAATAATTTGTACGCGCTCCGTCTCCACGCTCACTCCTTCACCCTCAGACACTCTTTGAATAGACCACACCCACTCATTAACATATAATTTGCATACAGGTTGACTTTGAAAGTGAAAACTGAAATAAAAGAGAAAATAAAATGAAAACTAAACTTTTGACACTATTTTTGCGTGAGCATTAATAAAAAGCTTTGTAAAAACTATTAGCAGTTTCTTTTTCACATTTGCCTTTTCATTTTAAATTTGGCAGTCTTGCCACGAGATTGTAGTGAAATTGCATTTTATTTTTCAATTTGACAGGCATGATGCTTTATCACCATGAAAATTTGAATTAAAATGAAATATTGGAAACTGTCACATATTGTGTGTGTAGGTTTCTATAATGAAATTGTTAATCTGGTTTAAGTTTTCCTTTTTATCAATTCATTGATTTATTTAAAATTAAAATTAAAATGCCTTTCATACAAAACCTGTCAATGATCAAATAAAATGCACATATTGAATATTGTAGCTAATTTGATTATGTTTACAGCTATTCATGAAAGTATGGCATTGAATTTTTTTCTCAAAATCAGTGCAGAAATTTGAAGAGGCGGGTTTGACGGGATTCATTTTTGGCGGGAAATGAGTATTAGAAGCATTTCAGATATTTCAGTATCAGAAAAATACTACATTGCACTTAGTTTATTATTTCAGATGCCTTTTAAAAAGACTACAACAAAAAAATTGTATATATATTATTTATTAAATTGAACCCGGCAAAGTGGCTAGTAGGAGTGACTGTTCACACCACTGCTGAAACACACACGCATTTGGTGGGTTGGTGGGTGTTAATGTCAAGCCCTGGGTGTCTACATATTGTGTGTGACTGATATGTGTGTTTTTTAAATAACACCCACCTGGAAAGGCGAGCGGATCTTGACATATTTGCTCCCCTCGACAGTGTAAATCTGACAGACAAAGAAGCGAGTGACACCTGAGTCACGGTGCATGACACTGTACATGCCCCGTCCCGTTTTGATCAGTGGAATCACGCTTGCGGTAGTGTGGCCAACCGGAGCTGGGGAAGAGGAAAAAGAAAAAGAATTTAAATTGTTTTTGTCTAGAAATTTTGCAGAATGCAACAACAAAACTTAAAGTCCCCCTGTGGAGAAAATCCAGCTTTTAAATGTTGTTTATGTCTATGTGGTGTTTTTAATATGCTTTAAGTCAAACCATGTGTAAGTTCATAAGTCGACAGCATTGCTGAGTATTTTCTGCTTAAAACTGCAGTGAACCAAAGACAGTCTCAAAAACACGGTTTGAAATCGCTGGTGTTTCTGACGTCACAAACGACCTTGTAACCAATCAGATCAACGTGTGATCGTCAACCAGTGGATCTCTGAGCTGAGTGGGTTACATTCAAGTTATTTTAAGGCATCTTTCAAGGAAAAAACGCTTAAATATGACATTTTGGTGATCAAAGATGAGTTTAAGGGATAGCATTATTGACTACAGGGGAACTTTAAGATGTTCATTAAATATTTAATCATTTTTTAAAAAACGATCTCTTTTAAAGGTGCATTGCGCAACTTTTCATGTTAAAAATACCTGTTTGTCTATCCTATACATGCTTAAAGAACTGCCTGATGGGCTGAATGAGCCCTTCTCTGCGCACTGAGATTGCCTCTATAATCCTGTACAGTAAAATATATAAGAGGGATTCGGGCTCGAATTTGAGACTGGGCGTGACGTCATGCGCGTTCACGCTCACCAGGCTATGTCTCGCAGGTTTGTGTATTCGCCGGCGCCGCCATTCTCCGCATCAGCGAAGACAACTCGTGCGTCAAAGGTAGAAGATGGATTCAAAGAGACCGGCTTATAGTCCATTCCAAACCCCAACGCAAACTCCACGTAAAGTAAAGAAAAGAAAAATTTTGTCTAGTGCCACCAAAAGGTCCAAATTGGAGTCAGACAGGCGTCGGAATAAGACGAGAGTCAACCTCGGGAAGGCATTCAACAAATGGAGAGATCTCCGGTCTGCTCTTGGTCTCAAACGGGATCCTCAGTTGGCTTTTTTCTTGATAAAACGGTAAGATATAGCCCAGTCTCTAATGTTTGATACGGCCAATCTATGTATGACAACAAATGACGATGCGTAAAATGTGTAATGCTTTAGCGTAAGCTAGATACATGTACAATCAGAATTGGTTTTACTACCATTGTTAGTGAACAGTTTCATAAACTAGGAATTGTGTTCGGAAGAACAGTACAACATGAAACATAAAACATATCCAATAAAAGATGCGTGTGGTCCATGAGCGTCTGGTTGCAGTTTCGCTTGTCGCCAGAGGGGGCATAGTTCTGCAAAAACTCAGAGACTTGCGTTTTGCACCTTTAATTATTTATTTGAGAAATTATAATTTGGAATATTTTCAAATTCAGATGAACAGAAATTTCAACAGAGATTAATGTGGTTTTAGTTATTTATTTAATTTATATTTAAAAAAAAAGTTATTTGCCACTTGTCAGTGTGACAATGGATGCCTATATCCAATCGATGGTTCTATTAGAAGCTTTAACATCCATGGAACCTTTCCACTGCACAAAAGATTCTTTAAAATTATTTAAATGTTCTTTACACTAAGAAAATAATTGTTATTTTTAGAACTGTTGACTGAACGGTTCTTAGTGGAACCCAAAATGGTTCTTCTATAGCATTGCCGCAAAAAAAACCCTTTAGAAACCTTTATTTGTTTAGAGTGTTGTAGCCTGTTGCAGTTAATGAGTGTTGTAATTTGAGAGCCTAGTTGTTACCAAGTCAAATTCCTGGTTTGTCTCTGCAAACATGGCCAATAAAGCTGATTCTGAGTGTACTAGTGATTTAGTGATATATATATTCAGAAAGGTCACAGGTTGTAACGCAGTCTTACTGGGCTGGATGTAGTTTTTGGCGCTGAGGCTGGTCATGGCTGAGAACTGATCACTGGACTCAGCGCTGAGTGTGTAGTGCATATTTAGGCTCTCTCCATCCTGGAGCTCCACCACACGATTTATAGACTCTTTGCCGATGGGTCGAAACACTTCGCTGTGCAGCACCGACACCGCCAAACCCAAGTGATTCTTCACCACAAACGGAGCCTGGTCCGTCTGAAAGCACTCAGCGGTCTGTTTAGCAGCCTCTGCAAATGCCTGGAAAACCAAACAGAAGAAACCACTCATCTATAAACTCATGTATTTTACCTGTACCAGAAAGACGTCTCTTTTCAACCATCTTAAGATTAGTTCACTTCAGAATACAATTTTCTGATAGTTTACTCACTTCCTCCACGTCATCCAAGATGTTCATGTCTTTCTTTCTTCAGTAGAAAAGAAATGAAGGATTTTCAGGAAAACATTCCAGGATTTTTCTCCATATAATGGACTTCAATGGGGTCCAACGGTTTCAATGCAGCTTCTAATGGCTATACAGGATCCCTGCCGAGGAATAAGGGTCTTATCTTGCCAAACCAGCGGTCATTTACTAATAAAAATAAACATTTATATACTTTTTAACCACAAATGCTCATCTTGCACTAGCTGTGATGCGCCACACATTACGTAATCACGTTGAAAGGTCACGCATGACACAGGAGGGAGTACCGACCTAGTGTTTACAAAGGGAACGTGCAAAGACTAAGTCATTAGTTTACTAAGTCACATTTACAAAAAAAAAAACACAACAATGTCGGACGATGTTAAAGTTGGAGGAGAAAATGAGAGTTTTTCGCCCTACTCTACATTTCTGAACCGGAACACGCGTGACCTTTCAACGTGATTACGTAATGCGTGGCGCATCACAGCTAGTGCAAGACGAGCATTTGTGGTTAAAAAGTATATAAATGTTTATTTTGTTAGAAAATGGCCGCTGGTTTGGCTAGATGAGACTCTTATTCCTCGGCTGGGATCGTGTCGAGACTTTGAAGCTGCACTGAAACTGTCATTTGGACCCCATTGAAGTCACTATATGGAGAAACATCCTGGAACGTTTTCCTCAAAAACCTTCATTTCTTTCCGACTGAAGACAGAAAGACATGAACATCTTGGATGACGTGGAGGAGAGTAAACTATCAGGAAATTTGAATTCTGAAGTGAACTAATCCTTTAACACACTGGAATCATCTCGGCCTCGTACCGTTCCTAGATTACTGAGCATGTGAAGGCCACACTTGGTGAGGGTGACGTTAAGCTGGTCTTTACTCGTGAAGCTGATGACCGTTTTATAATCAGGCACACTGCCGTCCACCTCATCAGATACCCCAGAAAATGTGACTGGTTTCTTCTTCATCTGTAGAGATAATATTATGAATCATATGAACTCATGAACAGTTCTTTTAGCAACAGATTAGGCCTGAAATGAAAGGTAACCTTCAGTAAAAGAGTCCATGGTCTAAAGCCATCTTTTTCCTCATCGTCCAGCGGCTCCAACAGCGGTTCCCACAAACCCATCATCTCATTATAATAATTCACCTACAGGAAACAAACAACTTGTTATAGGACACTAAAATCTTCAAAAAAATGGTTTCAAATCATTTATCCAGCATACTTTATATATTGTAGAAAATAGATAGCAGTGCCACAAAACAATGACAATAAACTTGTTCATTTTCTTCATGTCTGTTCACATTTCACTGTTTTTTCAGCGTCTCACGCCATGAGAGTCATGATAAGATGGTGTGCAAGTTAAAAGTGTGCAAATTGCAAAACTAGCAAAGCAGTTCGAACGGTTCTGCCACTAGTTGACACTGGGACTCTTGCTGACAGTGAGATGAAAATTCCTCTGAAAACGGACATCTTGCGGACATCTAAGATGTTGAGTTGAGATATTACAAGCAAGTGGGAGTATTTTCTGATTATTCTGCACGGTTTCTAACAACACAAATGACATGAATAGAGTATAAGGGTCATTGCTGGGGTTGCTGGGATTCATGAAAAAAGAAAAAAAATCTAATCAGAATCTAATTTACTCTTCATTAGATTTACGCTTCACTCTGAAACATGGAAAAGCATCTGCCAAATGCATACATTTAAATCTACACTGCAATGAACACTGATCTAGGGCAAACTAACTGAGATTTTCCTGATAAAAATGCAATTGCGATTTAAAAAAACATATCAGGTTTGCTGTACTTGTCTGTAGGGCCGCACAATTTGACCAACATTTTGGGCCCTATTTTAACGATCTGAAACGCAAGTGTCAGAGCGCAAAGCGCAAGTAACTTTGTGGGCGGATCCCGGCGCTGTTGCTATTTTCCCGGCGGGATAAATGCCTCTTGCGCCTGGCGCAAATCTAAAAGGGGTTGGTCTGAAGTAGCTTCATTATTCATAGGTGTGGTTTGGGCATAACGTGAAATAAACCAATCAGAGCGTCATCTCACATTCCCTTTAAGAGCAGGCGCGCATGTTCTAAAGCAGATTCCTATTATAACGGCGGATTTACCAGGCGCGCGCCAGGAGCGGTTCACAGCCGAGGAGAGCAACGTTCTCGTCAGGACCGTGAAACACAGAGAAGTGACATTGGGGATGGAGAAACCCACCCAAATTAACTTCTGTTAAACAGGCGTATGATAATTTGGGTAAATGTGTAAGCTACATGTATGCTTTTATAATAAATTGTCTATCTATCTATCTATCTATCTATCTATCTATCTATCTATCTATCTATCTATCTATCTATCTATCTATCTATCGTAATAATGTATGATTTGCAAAAATGAAAACTGCTGCTTAGATGAGAGAATCAAAGTGTATGCGCGTTGTGCACACGCTACATTGATTATGGCCAAGCATGCGCCCTTAAAATAGCATTATGAACAACGCGCCACTGACTTTAGACTAGGTTTTTTCTGGTCAGTGGCGCAATTGTTTTATAGAACAGCAAAATAGCATGAGGGAAAGTTTGCGCCGGAACACGCCTCCTCTTTGCGCTGAACCGCCCCGGGGAGCGCAAGTGTATTTCTTAGTAAACCGACGTGCGTTTGTGGAGGGAAAAGCCCGCTTTGCGCGGGTGCAAAATAGGAATGATACATGCGTCAGTGTACTAAGTCATTTGCGCCGAGTGCAAGATAGGGCCCTTTATGATTATATCTTTCAATATGGCTATAAAATAATAACTATTATAAATAAAAATATAAAAATTACAACAAAATAAAAAAACAGTACTATTACTACAGTACTACAATAACAGTACTATTACTACTGAAATAGTACTATTGTAATACAAAAAAATGTGTATTTAAGAAAAATAATACTATAATAATTTTATTTTATATCTTATAGTACAAGTGTAAAATTATAATACTAATATTAATGGCTCTCAATTTCTTCATTTCAAATGTTAAACCATAAAAAAACTGCCTGGAGCCCTTGAAGTGTCTCTTTTGTTGGTAATGGCTTCTCATTACAAGTGGTTGGCGTATGTCGCGTTTCGAAATGAACTTTATAAGTGACCCAAACTTATATGAGAAGCAGCATTTACTGACAAATGAGCCACTGAAAAGCTGAAAACACCGGCAGATCATAAGCCATATCGCGATTTCGGTTTTATTTTCGATTAATCGTGCAGCCCTACTTTAGGGGCTTTCGCACCGAAATAACCTTTTCATAGTTCCTAGAACTATTGGCGGGAGTTCCCGGATTTTGGCGTGTTCGCACCGCAGGAACTAGGAACGATTTTAGTTCTAGGAACTCTTTTTGGAGGAACTAATTTACTCCAACTTCAGAGTCGGTCTAAACCAGCGCTATAGGAACTATCCGTGACGTTAGTGTTCTCGGGAAAACACCCTGGTGGCTAGATCCTATAACTAATAGGGGTGTAACAGTTCACAAAATTCACGGTTCGGTACATTTTCGATACAGCAAAAAGAAAGAAATGCCAGAGAAATTTCCTATTTATTAAAAGAAAAAATATTTTTAAATAAGTTTGAGTTCTCCTACATCTTGAAACGTTCAGGTTTTTAAATGGGGTTAATCTTTGAAGGATGAACAAATAATGTTTTGGTCATCACATTAAAAATAATATTTATATATATAATATTTGGATAATATTTGAGTTTTGAAGTGCTGGAAATAGATGTGTGAAGTACTTGAAAGCATTTCACTATTCCAGCCAAACTTCCATGGTTACAGTTAGTGTTACTATATTAAATCCATGGTGAATGTTGCTGATCTGTGGATTTAAAGCCTATAACTAGTTCATTCACGGCACAATGTTTCTCCAGGTTTCCACGTCAGCGCTGTTTGATCTAATAGAGATCTACGGTTAATAACGGAGAAATGTGAATGCTTAGATCTCACAGCGATGTTATTACTTCAGTGGCGAATTCAAATGTTTTCTTTACTGGATCTTAGCGCTGTGTAGTAACAGTGTCGCTTGATCAAGATCGGCTCGCGCTGCACAGATGTTGCCCGAACTGATAAACGGTCCGTGAAGCACAATATAATGAGTAGCGCAGTTTCGTTCCACTTTCATTACGTTTGCCATCTGATGTTGCGCAACGTTGTGGTGATCGCGCCAGCGCGGATTTTGTCGGCAGGAAAAATCGTCCAAGGAATCGTTCGGTTTGTATGCGTACCGAACCGGAAGCCTCGTACCGAAACGGTTCAATACGGATACATGTACCGTTACACCCCTAATAACTAAGTTCCTAGAACTACCCGGTACGAAAGCCCCTATAGTACTACAACACCCACTGACCTCCAAGTCCAGATGACAGTGCAGGTTAATGAGAGTACTCCAGTTATTTCGATTAATCGTGCAGCCCTAGCTGGGAGTACTCAAATATGCCACTCATGCCATTCCTATTAGCATCTATGAATAAGCAACTGCCGAATGCATAAATTTCTTCGCGTTCCCAAATGAACATAATAAGTGACCCAAACTCATATGAGAAGCAGCATATACTGAGAAACGAGCCACTTTAAAACGCTGATCATATCGCAATTTCGGTTTTATTTCCGATTAATCGCGCAGCCCATATAGCACTACAACACCCTCTGACCTCCAAGTCCAGATGGCAGTGCAGGTTAATGAGAGTACTCCAGTTCTTCACGTCTCCCTGGAACGAGGCTTTGGCCAGGAGCATGGGCACGGTGCGATGGCCCACGCCGGCCTCCAGCGTCAGGCAGATGGAGTGGATGTTCATCTTCAGAGACTCTCCATGAGGAACGAGAGGAATGAAGGAGTGAGCGACCTCCTCTCCTCCTTCCTCCAGGAACCAGAGCTTCAGGTCTCGCAGGGTTCGACGTTCCCACAGGTCCTGTGGCACGGGGCTCTCCAGCTCCTCGGGGGTCTCGGCTGCAGGGCTCAGCGCCGACTGAATGGTGATGACCGTGTTTATGATGATGGGAGACACCTTTGGGAACAGGAAGACAGTAGAAATTGGTTCCGGTATCAGACAGGGAACTAAAAGGTTCATATTTCACACTTTCATTTTCATAGTCTGACGATAATGTTGCAACAAAAACTGCAAACGTAAGTTTGTTTTTCAGGTTATCTGCAGGGATTTAAAAAAAATCCAATGTAAGGCTTTTTAAGACCTGCACAAATAAAATTTGTAATGTATGTCCATTCAGTACAAACCCATAACATTTTAAAATAAATCATGCATCTCAGATTCTTTTACAGGGCTCAACCGTGTGAGCATTTCACTTACATTAACGACTAAAAAAATAGATGTGTGTGAACCGTAAATTCATTGAATTTGATTAAATTAACGTTTTTTTCTTATTTAAAAGTCATACATCTTCTTAAAGTCTTAAAGTCCCCCTGTGGTGAAAATCCAGCTTTTAAATGTTGTTTATATGTCCATGTGATGTTTTTAATATGCTTTTAAGTTTGAAATCGCTGGTGTTTCTGACGTCACAAACGACCTTGTAACCAATCAGATCAACGTGTGATCGTCAACCAGTGGATCTCTGAGCTGAGTGAGTGAGTGGAGGCGGGGCTCATTTGCATATTCATAGAACCGCACATACTAAATGAGGCAAGGGTGTCGAGTTACATTCAAGATATTTTAAGGCATGAAAATGAAAAAACGTTCAAGGAAAAAACGTTTAAATCTGTAATTTCGGTGATCAAAGATGAGTTTTAAGGGATAAAATTATTGACTACGGGGGACTTTAATTATCATTTTAAGAGGTCTTAAATTTGAGGCCAACAATTGTGATACGGCTTAATGCGATGATTTTTATGAGCACTGCATGTTTAAAGTGAAAATGTGGCGCTGTTTTGCAAAGAATTCCTCGCATTTATGTGAAACGATTGCTTATGAATTACTGTTGATGAATTATTAGTGTTTACTTTAGGGTGTTTGTATAGCAATATGATTTAGTTGGTTGTAAGAGTGGATATTCTATCTCACTTATTTATTTGAATGAGCAGCCAGAAGTAATAAAGACTTTAAGAAATGAACAGCAAATACCCCAAGCACTTCAGTTCAGTTTTTTTCAGAAGCTTCAGGGTTAATATGTCAAAATGCGAGCGATTGGCCATTCATGATCATCCTAATTTAACATTATACAATATCCCAGTTAAAAATGAAGTTAAATATTTAGGTATCTGGTTATCTAAGATTAGTGATAATTTAGAAGATTTCAATATTGATAAAACTTTGGAAAATTGCAAATGAATAATGAATTCTTGGCTGCGGAGAGAGACATAACGATTTTTGGAAGAATTTTATTGATGAAAGTAGAGGATCTTTCTAGATTCATCTATCCATGTTTCTCTCTAGCAGTTTCTGCAAAAAAGATAAAGGCAATTAACAAATTAAACTTTGATTTTATATGGAAAATGAAGAGTCATTATATACGTGAAAAGTGATTAAAGATTATGAAGAAGGTGGTCTTAAACCGATTGACTTTGATATTATGAATGGGGTCATTAAACTTAGATGGCTACAGTCTTTCATTAACGACAAGTCCTCTTTCTGGTTTGAGATTCCTACTACCGTATTCAAGAAATGTGGTGGCATAAGTTTTCTGCTGCAATGTGACTTTGAACTTTCTGTAAAACGTTCTGCTTTCCATCAACAAGTATTATTATACTGGAAATTGATGTATAACCGCGAACAGGAAATCTTTGTTTATTGATGAGTGGTGGCAGAAAGGCATATGGTCACTAACACATGTAATGGACATTGTTGGAAATATACTGAGCCATAATGATTTTTGTGGTAAATACAATCTAAGCTGCTCCTCTAAAATGCATGAAAAAATGATCAAGAATATTCCATTACCGATGATAATTATATTAGTAAGTGAACATTTGAAATATTCGATGATAATACCTAAACTTTCAATGATAATACCTAGACTTATTATAGAAAATGTCAGCTTTGGTGATAGAAAATGTTCTAACACATTTTTGAGAGACTGATGATTAGTACATCAATGTTTCCCAGGACAGGTACTGAGAAATTATATATTTCGTCATTATGAGAAGAAAGAAGTGTGCAAAATTAGGACTAAATTTCATTAATTTCCTGTTAATCCTAAATGTAGAGGATATATTGGCATAAATGTGCGGTATTTTTTGCAAACTGCACTAGAACCGCGAGCCTGCAGAATGTGCAACAACACCACGTTTTTACAATAAAACTCACATTTTGAAGTTTAATATTGTCTAATGGTTTAATTTTCATTTTAAGCCATTATCGTGGTTACTGCTCTTCAGTCCCAAAATGTAAACCTCTTAAGACTTTTGTTATACCATTTAAGATATTTAAGACTTTTTATGTCCTTAAATTTGATAACTGACCCTCATAATTAAACGGGCTGTTTTGCAACTGGAGCTTTAAGTTATTAATGACTTCTAAATGGGAGCTGATCACCATTTAAAGCTAAATCACCTTGAGTGTAAGGGAGCTGATGGACAGCTCGATGGACTGAGGCTGAGAAGGCGATTGGCTGCTCTGGAAGAACACCTGACACGGTTGGAGCACCGTCGTCACGTTGTTCTCGCGCTTCTCTCGAACAAAGGGACACGCCTCCACCTTCAGATCCGAAACGGCGGCCGTCATTGACTGACCGCTGGGCTCGCTCTTCATCACCAGCTCACACTGCGTCGTCATTACCAGCGCCGGCGCTTCAGCACGCGTGAGGTCGGCCACAAAAACGATCTCAGGATTCCTCACCACAACGTTAATCTCAGTTTTGGCGACCACTGGTGGAGCAGGAACCGCTAGCAAAAGAAATAGCCAGTGTTATTTTAGTGTTCTTCTTCTTACACTCCTGAGTCTACGGTAGCCCATAGAACTGTATGGAAAAGAGTTGTGAAATTTGACACACTGATAGAGGACAGTCTGAACTTTAACCAAAGCAATTTTGGAGACTCCAATTCAATCCCTCTAGCGCCACCAACTGTTTAAATTTGCACTATGCTAATAACTTTTATACCGCAAGGGCTAGAAACAAAATTCTTTCCTCTGATTCCTCGGCTCAAGACAAATCGATTGCAACCTATGATGTCATTTCCGTCATGAAAATTTCGACGCCATTTTTAATTTGATAACCATATCCGCCATTTTGAATTTTGTCATAAAACGCTATATTTTGCCCTTACTCAAAAACCTTCGAGCAAGCATCACTTTGTGGTCAAGAATTATAATGCAAAAAAAAAAATGCTAATAGCTTTTGATTCATTTTGTCTATTCTAATGAAACTGGTCTTAATAGATTCCTTAGGTCATGCTGAGAAAATAGATATTAATTTTGCCACAGTTGACTGAACTTCCTGTCCGCCATTTTGATTTTCTTTAAAAAAACAACTTTTTCGAATTCCTCCATGACTGTTGCTTTGATATTCATGAAAATGTAATCAGATCATCCTCAGACCTTGCTGACAAAACAAACAAACATGAAATTCAAGTCAATTAGTCAAACCATTCTATTTTAACGTGAGAACAAATTCTCAAAACAACAAAATGGACGTGAGGCTATATCTCTGCAACGCTTTAGCGTATTCTGACCAAACTTGGTGCGTGTTGTGACAAGCATGACCTGAAACTACCTGTACAGTTTCAGCACAGTGCCACCTAGTGGTCACGAGATATGATTTTTTTTGTTCAAACTTCTGAACAGTTTGACCAAATATCCCCCCCATAAAAATAAATTAAAAAATTGTCACCCAACACTGACCACACCAGATTAATTGGTGTCAGAGCCACCTATTGGTCAAAAGTAATAAGCAATTATGTCACATTACAAGTGATTGTATTTATGGGCTTTCAACCATTCTGCTTAAAACCGTGTCCAAATGTCTTAACTCATTTTTGCAGTTGGCTTGATGCTCGCTGCCTTGATTTTCATCTCCTCATTCTGTGGTCCTTGGCCCCTTAATTTCTGCTTGCAGCTATATTTCAATTTAGTTCTTAGTAGTTTTAGTTCTTTAACTTAAACTAAATGAAATGAGAAATGTTGTATTGGCAACTAATTTCAGTTAATGCTCATTTTATTTCAAGTAATAAAAATGTTTATGGTTTTAGTACACGACAGTAACCTAGCAAATAGCAAGGTAAAACATGTTTAATGAACCTTACTTAGACTGTCTTCAACAAGGTGGTACCTGGACCTCAAAACACTAACCTGGGTCTTTAGAGGAACTGGCGGGTTGTTTGTTGCTCTTAGGAGGACCAGAGAAGCCGTCTGCCATAGCTTTAAGAAAGACATCAGCTACTGTGAGCAGGAACTCAACACTGGCACACAGGTAGATGTCCTGAACCAGGGTGTCCAGGATGGTATATTCCCGGCCTTGTCGGTAACTCACGTCTACCATCACATTGCCTTCCCTGCCCTGACGCATCGCCATCATCCTGAAACAGCATGAAATTAGAGAAGACATTCAGTGACTCAATGACCAACTTTATTTACCAAAAGGCTGCATTCTAACAATCAATTGACTCTTTCTTCAATTATTTGATTAATTGGATATGTAAGCATAAGTTTGGTGCAAAAAAGGTTTAAAATTTAAGTGTTTCAACTAGGGCTGTCAGTTAAACGCGTTATTAACGGCGTTAACGCAAACCCATTTTAACAGCGTTCATTTTTTTATCGCGAGATTAACGGTCTTTTTGGCCTAGCAAACTTTTTTTTTTTTTTTACATGCTTTTGCAACAGGACGCGGCATGCGAGGAATTGCGCCGCGCGAGGATGTTTTGTTGCTTCGTCGACCAAAGCGCAAGCGCCAAGCGGATCTAGCTAGACCAGGAACAAAACAGTCACGACGACACACACACTTGTTTAGGCTTGTGAGCCGGCCAAATAGTTGGTTAACGTTACGTTTTGAGTGGATGACGAGCGCGAGACGCCGAAATGGTTGCCAATAAGATTCTGAATTGAAAGTTTACTTTTAAATAGTTGCCAAATGGTCCCATTGACGAGACCAAAGTGATCTGTGTGTTTTGTCGTTGTGAACTGAGCTATCGTCATCGCAGCACATCCAGTCTGAAACACCACTTGATGATGGCCAAGCACACACACACACACACGCACACACACACAAACACACACACAGCTGATGCGAATTCTCCGCCCCTCGTCAAAATCAGGACCTCATCAGTATTTCTTTCACCCTTTTATTGATGGACAGTGTTACATTGTGTGAGAGATTATTTGCTCCAAGTGAGAATGTTAGTGTGAAATTGAACACTGTATATGCCGTTTTATATGTTGTTTTCAATAAAAAACATTTGCACAAAGCAAGCCGATCAACTTTTCCATGTTGATAAGAGCATTAAAATGAGAAAAAAAATAATGGGACAAATAGAAATCAAGAATAGATAAAAATGTGCGATTAATTGCAATTAATCGCGAGTTAGCTATGACATTAATGTGATTAATCGCGATTAAATATTTTAATCGCTTGACAGCACTAGTTTCAACATAAGTGATTTCAGATAAAGAGATTCTCCATGCACAGAGCACAGAAACTTGTGGTAATCAATACATTTTTTCCCCTGAATCGATTAATTGGATATGCAAGCATACATTTTGTGCAAAAAGGTTTAATATATAAATGTTTCAACATTAGTGATTTCATATAAAGAGGTTCTCCATGCACAGAAACATTGGGTAATTGATTAATTTGGTATGTAAGAGTATATTTTCTGCAAAAAAGGTTAAAAAAATTAATGTTTCAACATGAAAGATTTCAGATAAAGAGGTTTACCATCCACAGAGCACAGAAACTTTTCATAGATTAATCAATTGATTATTTCATCAATTAATCGATTAATTGTATTTGTAAGCAAAAAAATTTGTGCAAACATTTTTTTAAATATAAATGCTAAAATTTTAGTGATATAAGATAGAGGTTCTCCATGCAGAAACAAATAATTGATAACTCAATTGTTTGATTATTACTGATTTGATCAATTAGTTGTAGCTACTGTACGTCACAGAAAATGAGCAATGACTAATGTCAATTGTATCGGGCAGGAGGACATTACATTTGTGCATATAAAACAACATTAAACACAAACTTGAGCATCTTCAGTGTGTGTGTGTGTGATCTACCTGGATGTGATCATTTTCACCCTCTGTCTCTTGTCATCTAGGAGACAGTTTGTGAGTTTGAGGGAGGCTTTCATGGAGCTGTCGGAGAACATGTGCACAGCGGTGGAGATGGTGCCCAACGTGAACTCTGCCAACTTCAAACTCTCATCACGAGAGTCTGATAACTGCATCTATACACAAACAGATTACACAAACTGAACCAGAATACTAAATATTTAAGCTTAGTTTCATATGTAAACATTACATTTTCGTCTACTGTGAGTTGAGTGTGTTTCGTCACCTCGTTGTTCGGGCTGTACAGGACCAGTGTCATGGAGTCAAACTTGAAGTCCAGTTTCAGGGTGTTCTTTAGTTTGCCTGTTTTCTGGCCCTCCACCACTGCTGCGGTCACTACTGTGTTCCCTACAACAAAATAAAAGTACTGTAATGTTTTTTCAATACCGTTTGAATTGATAAATACATGGCCAATTCTGTGATAATTATTACAAATCTGCTAAGAAAACAACAATAAAAATATATATTTTAAATTTGAGTTAAATTATGCTACTTCTGAACATCATTTTGATATATATATATGTAGATATAGTACATAGATGTAGATATAGTATATACAGTATATATATATCTATATATATACACAATATATATATATATATATATATATATATATATCTCAGAGTTTTCGCTAGAAAAAAATGGTGCCGATCAAGATGACAGGCAGAGTTTTCGTTTTACGGACATTTTGATGATATGCCGGTCAAATATCGCCCCTTAATTAGTCAAGTTGAGGAAAACTGGAGGCAGGCTATGTAACCTAAAAAATGACTTCACATATCGCGTCTTTTGCGCGCTCAAGTTCGTTATTTCAAATGTATGCGCGCTCATAATGGAAGTGCGACGTGCTCGTTTTTTCCAAGCACGTCCGCGCCGCATCGAGATAAAAACATCTCGGTGTGGACTGAGGTAGGGCTGCTATTTTTATTTAACGAAAAATCTTAGTCTAACGGGAAAAATAATATATTTAGTGTTGGCCAATTTTGTGTTTTTTATTTGTACTATTTTTTCCTGTTTTTCTCTGTTGTCACTGTTAGAAATGCTGCAGGTGCGTGAAAATTTGATCTGAATCCAGGTTCTGTTGTTGATCTGTTCTGTATGATGCTGTTTGCACTTTGCACATTAAAATAAACCCTTTGATAAATAAATAAAAATGTTTGTAGTTTTAACGGGTCACAGATAGGCAATTTATTCTTATTTCAGAATCAGAATCAATTTTATTGCCAAGTAGTGTTGTGCACATACAAGGAATTTGCTTTGTTAATAAAGTGTTACCGAGGCTGCTATAATCAGCGCCAACTTGAGAAAAAATACAGCATGACATGAGGAGAGGTGAGGAGAAAAAAAGGCAACCCCCAGACTATGCTCCTGTAAGGAGAACAGTCTGTGAACAGGAAAAAACACCTCAGCAACATTAGCACATAAACAGTACAAACAAGACATTGCAACACGGTTGGGAGTGGGGGATGGAGGTAGTCCAGCCCAGGCAAGCAGCATCCGGTCCTGCAGCCGCTGGTCACAGACCCGCCTGTCAGACTGGGGGTACGAAGCGGCGAAGGCGTGGGATGGGGTGTGGGGCAGGTGCATATCTGTGTATGTGTAAGTTCATGTGTGTGTAGGCCTGGAGAGAGTCGCTAAGCCAGCACCATAATCTAGGAGCCTCAGTCCGCAGGATTGTCATAGCGATACACAGCAAGTTGCCATGGAGACAACCTTGATCATGTCCCAGGCAGAGTCAACAATCACCAGGTGTCTGAGGAGTCGGGGAAGGAATGCAAGAGTGGCTCATTTTGGTCTCTGAAACGATCCATTTGCCTTTGCAAAGCTGTGAGCTTCTCCATGATGTTATCCATATAGTGGTTCATAGACCCAGTCTGAGTGCAGACAGCTCTGCCCACCGCTTCAATCATCACGGGCAGCCTTGCGGGGCTTTTGACAGGTGTCACCGTCTGCTTAGTTCCTCGATAAACCAGGGCAATGCCTAATCCAATCAGCAGAAGACCTGTTATCATGGTGCCGAATAGGTAGATATCTTCAACGTCCTCCAGACACACGACCCGCCACCTCTCCCACGCGTCCATCGTGTAGCCAGCTGCGAACGTCGCGGCAGGGCAGTCAGGTTCCCCCGAACCCAAGCTTCTCGTCGAGAAGATGGTGTCAGTTGCGTTGAGAGACTAGTTGATCAAATCCATAATTTCTTGGTTTTGGAGAGCAGTGTAGCGAGAGTCTCTCAAAGTACAAGACATTAGACGTGACGAGAGAAGCAAAGCAGGAGAGGTAAGGGGAGGGAGAGAGAGAGAAAATGCGACCGCCTTCGTTGAGAGCCAAGAGGGAAATTATTTAATGCCAATTCAATATTATAATCTTATCAGTTAACGGTTAATAGTCCATTAACGAGCGGTGGTTGTCGGTCGGGAAAATTAACCGAAATGAGCATCCGAACTGGATACATTTCGTTGAAATCACATATGAGGACCTCCCTTGGTGGGCTGTGGAGAAATGCAATCCTCCATAGCCACGGAGCGCTGTCATGACAGCGAGCGCATCACGTCGCAGGCTTACGGCATCGATAAGGAGCGGTGTATGCAGACTCAATGCTTGTAAAATGGCAAATAATCCTTCTGATCGGTCGGTGTATTTTTGCTTTATACATTTTAGGCTTATTCTCAAATTCAGATTGTGTTAGGGGGGGCGGGATAATTAGGCCATTTTAATCTGACAATTTGACCGGAGAGATTTAATTTTGTCGGACATTTCATTTTTTTCCCGGCCAATGTCCGGTAATTACCGGACAACGGAAACCCTGATATATATATATATACACATACATACACACACATACTTACTATATCTACATCTATATACTAAATATATATATATATAAAACAAATTATTATTATTTAAAAATCCTATTTCCTAATAACTAATTAATCGCACATTTTCCTGTAATTAATCGTGATTAATCGCAGCTAACATTAAAGTTTTTAATATATTTTTATGCTGAAATAATTTTACATTTAATCTCCAAATGAATGTAGAAACAACATGCAGTTTTGATCTAACAGGTAGGGGAAATACAGAAATAGAATTATAGTTATCAAACACTTCACAGTCTTCACTGCATAAATTCTAAATTAAATATAGATTAATCCTTATTAAAGCTATTAAAGTTATTCAGTCAAAAACAGTGAGGGATTTTCTCTTTGTCTTTAGTTCTTTGATTAACATTAAAGACAGAGAGCAGCAGGTTTATTAGGCTGCTGTCACTTTAAGACCTGACGCACATGACACGGATCTGACACACGTCCCAATTTCTCACAACTCCTTGCGTTGATTTAAGACTTTATTTCACTCATTTATGACCGTTTACGAGAATACTCGACATAACGGGAATTGTGGCATAATTTTTCACGTTTTTTTTCCGTTCAAGCGCGAAAGAGAAATAAATGCAGCTGGCACGCCGTCTGAAGCAGTTTTCTGTGCGAGTTAAGATAAGATAAAGATTAAATGTTAACAGTGTTTCTTTGTTATTTTAACAAAAGCATGCTAAAAACATTTTTTAAAGTTATTTATTTTTACTTTGCCTAATCTTTTAAAATTATTTTTATTTATGACTATTTGGAATTGCTATAACATAATTTGCAATACTTGAAATTAGGGCTGTCAGTTAAACGCGTTATTAACGGCATTAACGCAAACCCATTTTAACGGCGTCAATTTTTTTATCGCGCGATTAACGGTCTTTTTGGTCTAGCAAACTTTGTCGTTTTTTTCACATGCTTTTGCAACAGGACGCGGCATGTGCGGCGCTATGAAACCCATTAATTTCAATGGCTTGCGCCGCACGAGGATGTTTTGTTACTTCGTTGACCAAAGCGCAAGCAGATCTAGCTAGACTGGAAACAAAACAGTCACGACGCCGCACACACTTGTTTGGGCTTGCGAGCCGGCCAAATAGTTGGTTAACGTGACGTTTTGAGTGGATGACGAGCGCGAGACGCCGAAATGGATGCCAGTAAGATTCTGAATTGAAAGTTTACTTTTAAAAAGTTGCCAAATGGTTTCATTGACGAGACCAAAGTGATCTGTGTGTTTTGTCGTTGTGAACTGAGCTATCATCGCAGCACGTCCAGTCTGAAACACCACTTGATGATGGCCAAGCACACACACACACACACAGCTGATGCGAATTCTCCGCCCCCTCATCAATATCAGGACCTCGTCAGTATTCCTTTCACCCTTTTATTGATGGACAGTGTTACATTGAGAGATTATTTGCTCCAAGTGAGAATGTTAGTGTGAAATTGAACACAGTGTATGCCAATGCTGTTTTCAATAAAAAACATTTGCACAAAGCAAGCCGATCCACTTTTCCATGTTGATAAGAGCATTAAAATGAGAAAAAAAATAATGGGACAAATAGAAATCAAGAGACATTTAGAATAGATAAAAATGTGCGATTAATTGCGATTAATCGCGAGTTAACTATGGCATTAATGCGATTAATCGCGAGTTACCTATGGCATTAATGCGATTAATCACGAGTTAACTATGGCATTAATGCGATTAATCGCGAGTTAACTATGGCATTAATGCGATTAATCGCGAGTTAACTATGGCATTAATGCGATTAATCACGAGTTAACTATGGCATTAATGCGATTAATCACGATTAAATATTTTAATCGTTTGACAGCACTACTTGAAATTCCTTATTCTTTTATTTTGGATAGCCCCTTGAGATGTACCATCTCATTTTCAAGGGGGTCCTTTCAATCACTGATTGTAAATAACAACCTGAGCCACACATGCTCAAAACAAGACAATACACAATAACACAGAACAACAAGACAAGAAATGACCCTTAAATTAATGCTTAAACAGCAGGATATTCATTCCAGGAAAACATGCAAAGACAATGAACTAGAAAGTGTGCTTGACATAACCTGTGCAGTAGTGATCAATAAAGCTTCACAATCTGTGTTTGTGTGTTTTTATACCTCCAGAACTCGGAGAATCTTTGGTAGAAACGGTGTCTCCTTTATCAGAGCTGGATGGAGCAGGAAGATCACCAGAAGTCTCACTCAGATTCTCACTCAGAGTCTTCAGCACTATAGTTAGGTCCTCCTGACTCAAGATCAGCTGCAAGAAACACACATTAATATTAGATGCAACATCCCTTACGCCTATAATCACAGACAGAAATAATCACATATATGCGCTTACGCTCATGGGTTTGAGGTGTGCATTGATCTGGATGTCAGGAATGCTGTGATACCAGGAAGCACCGAGATTGCGTTTGATTGACAGGTCCATGTTGACCGGTTTGAGTAACTGAATCTCATTTATAAATTGTCCATCACTGAATGTGGTCCTGAGAAAAAAAAAAAAAAAAAATATTAGAACATCATTCATCAAGCAATGAAAATTTAATTTCAGGGCATTTACATCTAATTAATGAACTCAAATTAGTCAATTTGTTTAAAAATTCAGAACAAGTGATTTGTAATACTCTCCTAACCTGTACATTTTAAGATCACTCAGTCCGACAGCCATGATGTCCATGACAGGGGGGATCTTGGTGTGTGTTGGAGAAGAGACGATTTCGAAGCGGTTCTTTACAGTCACTAAACCCAGATCTGCCACAATGACATTGTGGGAAACAGAGGATTGTGGGAGGAAGACAACTGGAGCTTTGATGTCTACGTCCAGGGAGATACGTGTACTTCTCTCTGCCAGCTCCAGCACCCCCGTGGCTGCCTTCTCTGCCGCCTGGGCCGTCACCTCCGCCAACGCGTTTTTAGCCTCCTGGAAATTATTAATAAATGCCTGAAGTGGAAAAATAAAGAGAGGGAGATTAGCCAAAAAATTAAATGCAAACAGAGGCTAATCAAATTCAAAAAGGAAGTTACATCATCCCATGAACCCTTGCAGTGATTTTTAAAGTTACAGAGTAAGTAAAGAAAAACAAGATTTACTTGCCAAGTAGCAATTTGTTTCTATTAAAGGCCCAATATGTAAGCTAGAACAGTGTTATATATTTTGTTGACTTGTGTACTAATATTATCCCAGATGTTTCGAAGACTGTTTAAATCCAGAGAAATAAGCCATTTTAACCAAAACACGGGCCGTGTCATTGTGACGCCGTACCTGCTATACCCTCGACCAAAGACGCTTTAATATATTATATGCTTTATTAGACAAGGGAACAACTGTTTGGATTAGGGATGTTAACCGATGACCGTTTGACCGATGGTTGACCGTATCAACGTTAACCGATCAAAGTTGTCGGTTAGAAAAAAAATTAGGCTATTATAGACAGTGGACTAAACGCTACTACAGTTAGCCATCTCATTCCAAGATAGTTTTGTGTGAAGTGAACAAATCCCTCACACTCAATTTTTCATAACTCGCCTGTTTGTACTTAATAAACCAATAAAAACATTTGGCGCGAGGTCACAGCGTTTGGGTTTGGGAAAAGTAAAGGCTACAGACTAAAACACTCGAGGTTAGAGCCAGGGCAGACGACAGGATGAAGCGTGCAAAGAAAAGTAGTGTGTGGGACCATTTCCCCAAAAAGAATGACACAGATGTAAGTTGCAACTTGTGTGATACAGTGCTTAAATACAGTAGTAGCACATCATCTATGATGTATCACCTGAAAACGCGACACCCGCAAGCCTCTTCGGGTGAGAAAGGTAGCCAAAGCCAACCTACCGTGTCATCTATGCTAGCTGGTAGGAAATGTGACAAACAGCGCTCAGAGACTGTTAAAGTGTGTGTGTGAGCGGGAGGCAGAGCGGCAGAGAGATGCGACAGAGTTGCGAAATTGCAGGCGCGGCCCAAAATGGCTGTTATTTCTAATAGCGTAGCATATTTTAAACTAATGGGTTAACCGGTTTCAACCGGCTAATGAGGCTCGGTGGTCGGTCAAGAATTTTTTTTGTTTTCGCCATCCCTAGTTTGGATACATTTATAGACAATACTTGGCTAAAAAATGTTAGTCTTTTTGTTTGAATCGCTTGTTTTCTTGATTTTCTGCGTGGCTAACATAACAATCAGATGCAGCTTTATTATATGATGATGGATTTTCTCCATCATACAATGTTTTATAATTAATTGCATGCCATTTAGCAACACAAGCCATCCACCATTTATTATTATAATATTCTAATATCGATCTAGCTTACTGCAGTGTGCAACAACTGTCTCATAGCAGCCGCCGAGCGAACGCAGAGTAACGTTATAACATCATTTTCAACAGACAAATATAAATGATAAAACAGCGCAAGCGGCGAAAAACTACATATTGTGCCTTTAAGTCACAGTGGGGCGACCCCCAAGGTTCAGTTCTAGGCCCTCTCCTCTTTTTAAATGCATAGGTTATAGGTGCTAAATACCATTTTAAAAATAAATAAACATAAATAAAATACAGATAATTATCAGTATCAATAATTCAAAAATAGTTCATTATTATTATTATTTTTTAAACTAACTTTCTTTGTATGGGAATGGTGGATGAGGTAGTGTACGAGATGAACACTTACCAGTATCGAGGACACAAACTTGTTGAGGAAAATAACCTGAATGCAGCCCACAGTCAAAGTGACACTGGTGTCCACAATGATCATGTCTGTATAGGCGTCCCCCTCCGTTGCATCCACATGGTTCACCATGCGGAAGTCAAACACCTCCTTATCCGCGATGGACACTGCCTACATATCAACATCATTACATCATTAGCCTAAATCCATTTACACTCACACACGCTCCTTCCTTCTTATGAATGATACAAAATTACATTTAAAAGCTGTTAAAACCCCCCAATTTTTTTTTAGCCCACAGTCAATAAGATGTGGAAAATAAAATGGTACTAATGTGGCAGCATTTTTTTACAATTATTCTCCCATACATTTTAGAGCATGATTTTTTTTAAATTCACACAAAAAAAAAATTAGAAACAAAGTAAATTTATTATATAATTGTATAATCTAATAAACAACACTTTTATTTCGAGTCAACTGCAAAATGTGTGTTTAAAAGCCTGATTTTATTGTTAATTTTGATTATAATACTAGTATTGTATAACATAATATTTAAAAAATGTGTGCCGGTTCTCCATTGTCCCAATTTAGTTCCCATTCTATGATTTATTTATCCTTAAAAGTACAGCATTTTCTACCTTTTTATAGAGTGCCTCTCTGTCACAATCCAGAATTATAATGTTCTTCAGGTTAGCCAGAATCTCCACCGACGACTTCTTCATCTGAACTTCAGAAACTAATCCTGTTAAAAGAGAGAACATGCAGTATTGGATCATATCCCAACTTTATTGTGTTTATTTGCACCTCCAGAAATGTGTATTACCCTCTATGCTGATCTCAGAGATCCTGGCTTTCTCTCCTCTTATGAAGACCTTCAGACAGTTGAGATCTGCTCGGATATGCAAGTTCACCACATCCTCAAACTTTGACTTCTTATAGGCTAAAGAAAAGCCAAAAATATGAGATTAAAAGGCATGCAATTAGTTTTAAAACATATTGTATGATGGAGATAATGCAACATCACTGTAACTAATAATAAAGCTGCATCTGATTATGTTAGCCACGTGGAAAATAAAGAAAACAAACGATTCAAACAATAAGACTAACATTGTTGAGCTAAATATCAATTATTAGGTTTCTATCTATAATCAGTTGTTCCCTTGTCTAATAAAACATATAATATATGAAAGCGTCTTTGGTCGAGGATTGTGAATTGAATCGGGAAATCTGCATTAAAAAAGCCAAATATCTGCTTTATCTCTTTTTTTTTTAATTTTATTACAACATGGCGTAAACTATGCAGTTCTATTTATCCAGAATTTGTCTTTTTGAATGATTTTAACCAAAACATAGACCGTGTCATTGTGACACTGTACCTGCTTTATCCTCGACCAAAATATACTTACGTGAAGAAAAGCCCAAAATATGAGGTTAAAATGGTATCATGATAATATAAAAGAACTAGTGGTGCACGATATATCGGCCGCCGATATAATATCGGCCGATATGGTCAATTTTTTACACATCGGTATCGTTCCGATGTCAAAATAGGGCCGATGTGAACAGGCCGATAATCATTCCTGTGTATTTGACGTGTGTGTAGATGTGAGTGCGGGGACGGGGATGTTTGTTTTTGCACGAGCGCATACATTATGAGCGCAAGTCCTGTCAGTTTATACCAGAGCCGTTGAAAATAAAGCGCAAGAAGACTGGAAATTGCCCCGGTCGCGCGCACACGCACACTCTCACCGTCTTCAACCCGCTTCAAATTGTCTTGCTCTCTCTCCCTCCTTCGTGCATATTAATGAATTGAGTTGACTGAATATCTTTGAGAATACACGATGGTAAAAGGTCGGAAGACCGAAGTTTTTTTTTTTCTGAACTACCACTTGTTGTGAATTGTGCTAAAATAAAGGCAACGTTATTTTATCACAATTCACAACTCTGAAAAGCTTTCCACATTTTCAATAAACAACAACAAAAAAATCTATCTAGTGATGAAATGTTTTCTGTGTTGAGACAAATCTTGTGCGATGCCCTAAACTGCCTGGATAATCACACAACGTGTGCCGTGGTCCGTTAATGACACGTCCGATTCGCGAACTAATGACTCCTTTGAACCGATTCACTTTAATGAATGGTTAAAACAACTGATCTGTCCAACACTGAACTCAAGAGACATAAATCGGAAACACTTTACAATAAGGTTCCATTTATTAAAGTCTAGTTAACTACATTAGTTAACATTAACCCTCTGGGGTCCAAGGTGTTTTTTGGGTCCTTGAGATGTTTTGACATACTCTGACATTTGTGCTTTTTTCAGTTGCTTATAAACATATTACTGGCAAAGGTGTAATTACACTCTATTTAGCACAAACAGGGCTACCATAATGTGTTATCAACATGTATGTACATTTTTGTATTTTTGAGAGAATATTGTTTATGCGTGGTTATTGAAAAAACTAAAACTTAAAGTTTCTGAAATAAGGCCACAAAACACATACTAAATATGTGTCCACAAGACTTTTGACTAATGGATGTTGTCGCCTAGAGTTTTTTCTTCAAAATGATCTGAAAATCATCCTGCCTTATCATTCGGTAAAACAATAGATTGGTTTAAATTTAAAAATGACACTTTTTGTTTGGAAAGGCAATATGCGCAGGGGTGTGACCTGCTGTGATTCACACCTGAGAAGACAATGGGCCCGCATAATGAGCGCATAATGGGGCTGCATACTAATGAGCCTTTCATTCAGGTGTGTCACTGAGCCACAAGAATGCAATGACAATATATATATATATATATATATATATATATGCCTATATAATACAAAATTGGTTTACAGTTCCAATTATTTATTTATTTTTCAAATTGTGCTTTCAAATTGTATAATATCAAATGTAAAAATTTCTAGTAATTGTGCAGTTAATTATCATACTGTTTTTACAGAAAGTCTGGGAATATATCCCAAATGTGTCACTAATAAAACACAATACAAATAATTTAAAGAGGAGGCTTATATTGAGCTTTTAAGATTTACCTAAGATTTATTTATATGTAGCCTACATATATTTTTGCTATTTTAATAAAAAGGTTACAATTACAACAACAATTAAAATTTTAACTATATTTCAAATGTAATCTTTCTTTGTATTATATACTAAAGTATACATTTTATCATACATATTTCACAGTTGCGGATTAATTAGTTTGAATATAGCTTACAATCGAACAAACACTATAATAACATCTTAGCAAACAAGCTTATTTGATGTGGCAGTATTTTACAGTAAAAACGACATCTTGTCTTTCATATGTAACACATCGTTTTTATGATTAGGACATATAAATGTTAATTTGCAGTTTAATACGTTGCTTATACAAAAATATTTTATTTCAACATATTTCAGTCGATTTTTACTCATCTCAGTATTGGAATATAGTTAGGTAAAAGCTGTTCATTCATTCACACACAAAAACGCGATTCAAACAGTCTTTTTGTTTACAGACACTATTCCATATCGCGATTAGCACAAAGCACTTGAAAATAAAGAATGTAGCCCTACCTATTTCCTCGGCTGGATCCGTTGCTCCTCCAAATGAAACTACCTGTAGCCTACTTCTGAGGTAATTTTTTCCAGGATTATTATTAAGATAGAACTATTATTCCTCACAGCGTCGTAAATCTGAGTCTCTTTCGGTGGTTATCCAGCTGATGTGGGCGTGGATCGCCTCAGAGCATTTGTGTTTGAATAGAGCGCGCGCTCTGTGGGCGTGGTCAAATTAACTTTAATGAGCTGAGACGAGAACGACTATCATCTCTCTCTTTTCGTACAGATTACATAAAATAAGAAAACATTTTTTTTATATAAATTACTTCATTTAAAAGAAGATAATTCAGGCTTCATGCCTGTGTGCCTGTATACCTGTTTGACTGAGTATTTGCAGAGTTACAGATGATTTTTCGGACGCGTTTCAGAATGGACTTCACTGACAGAGAGAACGCAGAACGCGCATCATGTTTATTTTTCTTTATTAGGCGAAAAGCACAACACTTTGTTTTTATTATGAGGTTCCACAAAAAAAATACAAACTTAACAGGATCGAATGATGTACAACACTTAAATGTAAGATCAAAATTAACAGAGTAATTTGAGTCTCTTTTGCACTGATAAGGAAAAAAGTGAGCTGGTATCGCCGGCGAGACCGCCGACCCCAGAGAGTTAACTATTAATATTAGTTTCTATGCGGATTTACTCCATGACAAAACCACCCCAGTCATTCTAGAATGATTCATTCTTTCCAAATAGAGCTATTCAAGTCACCTGGTGAAATATATATATCGATATCGACATCGGTAAATATCGGTATCGGCCATAACAGCAATATTAATATCGGTTATCGGTATCGGCCACAATTTTCACATCGGCGCATCACTAAAAAAAGAACCATAAAAAAAATAAACATCTGACTTTCTTACAGGATTTCTTTGTAACAGCAGAATCCTCTACTTTTGCCTCCTCTCCCTCTTCTTCCTCTTCCTCCTTGGGAAGGACGGGCTGCTCCTCCTGGCCCTCTTTCTTCATGGGTGGGAGAAGGTTATTTAGGAAATTCATGGAGTTGAGGAGCGCCTCAGTGTGCAGGTGCACGTCCAGCGAGGAGAAATTCACCTGGTGCAAATATTACGAATTTTAACAAACGTTTGAAAATAGTATCCAATTTTATAAGCGTTGTGATCTGATTGGCTATCGCATTACCTGTAAAGAAATTCTGAGCTCTGATTTGTGAACTCGCTTACCTTGATTAGTTGCTCTGTATTTTTGTACATCGTTTTAAAATCTGGTGCAGTTTTGTCCGCCTGAAAAAGAATAGGGTATTATTAGGATATTGTTATGCATAGGCCTGTGCTCATCCAATCACATGACAATATACAAGACTGGGCAAAAGTCTTAGGCACGTTAGTATTTTCACCCCAACAAAAAAAGTTAAGCAAGTTATTTATATCTTTTGCTGTAGCGTATCAGTAGGAAATATCAGTTTACATGATCAAAAACATTCCTTTTGCCATTAATTTTAATAATCCAGTCGGTATGATCTAATCTAAATCTAAATATGTTAGTTTTTTCACCCCCCAAAAATGTTTTTAAGCCAGGTATTTATATCTTTTGCTGTAGTGTGTCAGTAGGAAATATCGTTTTACATTTCCCAGATGGACTCGATGATGGTGAGATTAGATAATACCGACTGGATTATTACAAATAATGGCAAAAGGAATATTTTTGATCATGTAAACTGATATTTCCTACTGACACGCTACAGCAAAAGATATAAATACCTGGCTTAAAAACATTTTTTGGGGGTGAAAATACAGTACTATGCAAGAGTCTTGGGTACGTTAGTATGTCGTCATTATAATTCTCAAAATATTACATTGGAAAGAGGTGTCAAATTCATGAACTACAGGATGATTTGAAGAAAAATAATCAAATTAGATATAGATAGATATAGATATTATATATTATTAGTCTAAATTCATGCTGACTGTTTTTAAATCATGCATCTTGACTCACTAGTCTTTTTTTAGGTCTAATTTTGTGTTAATGTTTGGCTTATTAAAGCTAATATTAGAAAATGCCCTCTAGACGGCATCCAACAAGCTGAGAGACACCGCCACAACCATGAAAACGGTCCGAGAGAGATTGAAGCTTCACGATGTTGATGACAAACAGCTCTTATACATATACAGAACCTGAAACCAAAGGAAAAAGACATGTAAATATGATAAAGCAAATGTACCTTGACATACTCCAAAGTGAGCAGATCTTCCTCGGTATTGTCCAGAGTGGTGATAATGTGAACTTTCTTGTCCTCAGAATCTTCACACAAACACAAAATCCTTATAACTTTTAGATTTGCATACAGAAATCAATGTTAAAAACAGTTGTGTTGCCTAATTTTTTTTTTTTGTGGAATCTGTGATGCATGTCTTCAGGATACTTAAAAGTTAAAAGAAACAGCATTTATTTGAAATTGAAATCTTTTGTAACATTATAAAATGTCTTTACTGTCGCTGTTTATTGCCTCCACGCTGAATAAAATAAAAGAATACTTTGTTTTCAGTGTTTGAAAACGCATTGCACTTACCCAAGTACTCTGAACACTCAAGGCAGATCTCACGCAGGAAAGTGTATGACGACATATCAAACGTGCGAAGATTGAGTTCTGTCCCTAATCCATCAATGAACAGATGCAGAACGCTCACTTCCTGTCTGCGTGACAAACGACACAGCTGAACAGAAAGCTAGAACACAGGAACAAAAGAGGGAAGACCAGAATGAGCCTTGAAATGATAAGAAAATGTCATATCTGTTATCTTCTCTATGAGGAAAGGAAAGATAACTAGATGCTCTTCAGAATTAAAATTTCCTGATAGTTTACTCTCCTCCACGTCATCCAAGATGTTCATGTCTTTCTGTCTGCAGTCAGAAAGAAATGAAGGTTTTTGAGGAAAACGTTCCAGGATGTTTCTCCATATAGTGACTTCAATGGGGTCCAAATTACAGTTTCAGTGCAGCTTCAAAGTCTCGACACGATCCCAGCCGAGGAATAAGAGTCTCATCTAGACAAACCAGCGGACATTTTCAAACAAAAAAATAAACATAACCACAAATGTTCGTCTTACACTAGCTGTGATGCGCCACACATTACATAATCACGTTGAAAGGCATTTACAAAAAAAAAAAAAGCGAACCAACAATGTCGGACGATGTTGAAGTTGGAGGAGAAAATGTTTTTCGCCCTACTCTACATTTCTGAACCGGAACACGCGTGACCTTTCAACGTGATTACGTAATGTAGCGCATCACAGCTAGTGCAAGACGAGCATTTGTGGTTAAAAAGTATATAAATGTTTATTTTGTTAGAAAATGGCCGCTGGTTTGTCTAGATGAGACTCTTATTCCTCGGCTGGGATCGTGTCGAGACTTTGAAGCTGCACTGAAACTGTCATTTGGACCCCATTGAAGTCACTATATGGAGAAAAATATTTTCCTCAAAAACCTTGAAGACATGAAGACATGAACATCTTGGATGACGTGGAGGAGAGTAAACTATCAGGAAATTTGAATTCTGAAGTGAACTCATCCTTTAAGTAGACAAGGACATAATCAGACCTTGTTGATCTCGAATCTCAGGAGGAACTCGGTCATGTTTTTCTTGGGGTCTTTCAGGACCATGGCCAGACGTTTATCAGAGGCTTGCAGAGAGTCAGACGAGGCCTCGAAGAACGGCATGTCCTCGATCGGGGAACTAGGGGCGTCGAAGAACAACTCCTCCTCTGAAAAACACACAAACACAGTGTTTTAATGTGGAGATGTTGGATTTATAGAGTAGATGATAGTAGTATTTGATCACTAGTCATGTAAAGGTAAGTCTCTGTTTGTATAGTATGGATGCGTGTCTGACCTGAGCCATATATGATGGATGCACGCAGGTCATCTATGGCGGGTCTTCGGGGGGTGAGCTGAGGCGTGTTCCCTTGTTTAGAGGACTGATGTGAAAGAAAAAAAAAGAAAAAAGTATCACATAGCTGCTAGAAAACCTCATTTGCAAACAAAATGGATATAGGTCCATTTGAGTTATATACAGGTGAAACTCAAAAAATGAGAATATCGTGCAAAAGTTAATTTATTTCAGTAATTCAACTTAAAAGGTGAAACTAATATATTATATAGACTCATTACATGAAAAGTGAGATATTTCAAGCCTTTATTTGTTGTAATTTTGATGATTATGAAAACCCCAAATTCAAAATTAGAATATTGTGAAAAGGTTTTCATATCTGTAAGCCATAATCATCAAAATTATAACAAATAAAGGCTTGAAATATCTCACTTTGCATGTAATGAGTCTATATAATATATTAGTTTCACCTTTTAAGTTGAATTACTGAAATAAATTAACTTTTGCACCATATTCTAATTTTTCCAGTTTCACCTGTATGAATTATATTGATCTGAATCAAAAAAGCCAAATATCTGTATTATCACTTTTTTTTTTCCAATTACAACTTGGCCTAAACTATGTAGTTCTATTTATCCAGAATTTGTGTCTTTTTGAATGATTTTTTTAAAACAAAGTTGTCTCATTTATCTTAATAAATCAAGGTTAATAATTAAATAACCTTGAGATTTTATAAATCGTGACATAGGTTTAATCACAACTAAAACTACAATTGTTAAAAGTTTTCGTTAAAAGAAATAAAGGTAAAATATAAAAGTAAACATTTGATGAAAAAACTTGAAAAACTTAAATGAAAATTAGAAATTAGTTACACTTGGCAACTGACAGAAATAAAACACGTTGGAAGTTGAAGTACAAAAATGACTAAAACTGACATAAATACAAATAAAAGCTAAAAGAAATATTCAAAAACATTAAATTACTAATATGAAATAACCAAAATGATTCAAGCTTACTAAAATTTAAATTAAAAAAAATATAAAATATAAATAAATACTATTAGTACATTAAAAAAAATACTAAAATAACATTGATATCAGATGGAAGATGTATTTCCTGAGCTCATCTAGTGACAGCTGATAATGCACATACAGTATTTTGTTTATTGTGTAATATTTTATTTCAGCGATATCATTTAATTTCAATAACCCACATCCATCCTTCATTCAATTAAATGTTATTATACAGTCAAACAACTGATCAGAGGTCAGTTTGCCATAACTACATTAGTCTAATAAGCAGGGCTGTACAGTGCAACATACATGTGTTTGCTATGGGAAAAACTGGTCAGTGCGATGAATAAATGTACCACAGTAGCACACGTGCGATACAGGTTTGCATGTGTGTGAGACAGAGCCGCTTGTTTGTGTGTCGTGAGAGTGTGTTGTGTGAGATTAATGTAGAAACTGCAAGATGAACTGAAATGAAACCAAAAATCGCAAAATTCGCAGAGATCAGCGGGAATCGATCAGATTGTAAAACTTTTAATGAGAAGCGTTTACAAACCTGCTGTCCAATAAAAGAAAACATTTAATGACATGATTTTACTCCAAACTCACTTCATAACGTGTCAAGTATTTTAACCCTCTGGTTATCTTCGGGGTCTTTTTGACCCACAAATGACTTTTGGTGATTTTAAAAAAAAAAATTATCTTTGTCCAAATGGTATGAAAACTTCTACACCTCTTAACACTGTCTAGATCTAACAAAAAAATAATAATTTGGAATGATATCTGTTTTTATGTTAGCGTGAAAAAAATGCCGACACTTGTTATCTTCGGGGTCCCTGGAGACCCCGCATAGTGAATATACAAAATTCATCATCAAAATCAGAAACAACGCAGATCACATAGACAGAAATAAAGTGGCACACTTCCAACAATGCAAAAAAAAAATCCACAATGCACACACACACACACACACACACAGTAATACATTTGTAAGGCTATACTATGCATACTGCCTGCAGTGCACTGACGCATAAACACCTGCAGTGCACTGTAAACGAGACTGTATGTGATGACCACCAATTATTGTTCCTAGTTGTTCGATTTTTTCTCCATTCACTGTTTTTTTAACTAAATTTTATTTTTTTTACAGCTTTATTTGCTCATTTTTGTTATTGCTGTTCAGTTCATTGCATTTTGATGTTCATGTCATGTATTTTTACATTTACATTTACATTTAGTCATTTAGCAGACGCTTTTATCCAAAGCGACTTACAACTGAGGACTAAACCAAGCGAGTCATCGTGAAGAGGCAAAAACAACGCAAGAAGTGCTCAAAATACAAAGCTCAAAATACAAAATACAAATTTTTACTCAATATGTAATATAACTGTTCATTTCTGTAATTTTTTGTTCTGTTACAGTTAGTAAAATTGTAGAATTAAAATTGTAGAATTATATTAAAAACAGATGATTGAAATAAATTATAAAATCTAAAGACTCCAACATTTGGAGTCTTGTTCAGGTTTGATTCTATAATCATAATGTAACATTATTGAAAAACTTTTGTCTGTACAAAAAAATGCTAAACTTTGACAAAAAGTTTTTTTTGTGTGTTATAATTGTGATTTTATAATATTTAGATATGAATCCAACTGGAAAAACTTGTGAAAAGATATGTAGTTTGGTTAATCATATAGTAAATAGCTTATAGTGGAGGTCTATGGCCATCTAGTGGTTAAAGTGTTTTTTGTTTTTTTTTAAACTGCATTTTCCCCAAAAAAATAGGCAAAAATCTTACATTAAATCATTTAAAATGATCCATGTTATCCCCATAAATGAAAGTTAGAAATATGGGTCTTTTATAAAGTAAATTTGACATAAAATGCTGTTTTTTGTAAAAAAAAAAAAAGCCTATTTAAATAAATATTTATTTATTTATTTATAGAAATTTAAAAGATATCAAAAATCCTCCAGAAACTGCACAAATGTTGAGTAAAAACATTAATAAATAGACTAAAATTACATTTGTAAAAAAAAAAAATATTATTCTGTTACAAAATTAAATGTTATTTGTCTGGGGTCCCTGGAGACCCCAAAGATAATGAGTGTAGATACAAATGAAGATAATCAGAGGGTTAAATAACTTCCTTTGTGATCTGACGTGGCTTCATATCATAGAATGAGGCAGAAAAATAAATATACTACAATGCATTTGAAATACATTTATTTAATGCTAAGTATATTACAAATACATTTACATATTATGTACTTCATATAAATACCCCGCAATTGTACTTTTAGTATATGTAAAGTCTGCAACATTGGAACAACACATTTTTTACTAAATGTTCTTTAGTTATCCAGAAATAGTGCTGAAGTTCAACTAAAGATATATGAAGTATATTTGATTGTGCTAAAGTGGAACTATTGCGTATACTTTAGGTACAATTGAAATATCTTGCATTTAAAGACTGATATTATACAGAGGTCATGCTATGCTTTCTAATAGTGATATTAAAACACATTTAAGGCGTAATATTAGGAAATGTGCATCGTGCAATAAAGAAGTACTCCAAATAAAATTTAATTATAATATTTATATCAGTAAATATGTTAATGGATTTGTAGTATACTTAGTATGATATAAATGAATTTTTAAATACATTTTGGTATAGGTTTTTTCTTTAGTGTCTTTACAGTGAAAAAGGATATGTCGATTAGCATTGCATTATAACTATACTTTATTCTTATGAATATGAAACAACCTGAGATGTCTAGAGGAACACATTTAAACCATATATTGTCGCAATTATATGTTTATTGTCTTTATGTTCCATCATATCAGTCGAAATGTCTCTATCTGTGTTCTGTTCAGCTACAGTGATAGCTGGATGTCTTTATCCATATAAATGATTTCCTGGAACGTCAAAAGTTTTATGACTTTTATAAGTCTCACTTGTGGACTTTCTGCACGAGTATGAATGAAACAGACTTTACATTACATGTGTGTACTCACTATTGCTCACAAAACCCCTATTTTGGGTAAAAATAGAAACAAAAAATAATAATACTTCCCTCTAAATTTTAAGTAAAAGTGAATCCAAAGAGTTTTTTTCTCCCAGTCGATGCATAAGATATCCTGACAAAAGTTGATAAATTCAGGTACTGATTTTTTTCATAATAATTTAATACTTTATAATAAAACTTTAGACCATTCTAATGATTCATTGTGATTAGTGATATTGGGCTATATAAACAAAATTGACTTAATGTTAAGCAAGAGGTGTTATGTTCCTGCAGTCCGACATTTTTGGCAAATAAAAATAAATAAATGTTTGTGTGAAAACATTTCTTGTTAAGGTTTGTATTTTGCGTGCCCTGTATGGAACATTAATGTCCTTTGACAGTCACATGGCTGTTTAACGTCCCCCTGTGGTGAAAAACCAGCTTTTAATGTTGTTTATATGTCTATGTGGTGTTTTTAATATGCTTTAAGTCAAACCAGGTGTAAATTCATAAGTCGACAGCATTGCTGAGTATTTTCTGCTTAAAACTGCAGTGAACCAAAGACAGTCTCAAAAACACGGTTTGAAATCGCTGGTGTTTCTGACGTCACAAACGACCTTGTAACCAATCAACCAGTCAACCAGTGGATCTCTGAGCTGAGTGAGTGAGTGGAGGCGGGGCTCATTTGCATATTCATAGAACCGCGTATACTAAATGAGGCAAGGGTGTCGAGTTACATTCAAGCATGACATTTACATTTAAAGCATGACAAAAAAAAACTTTTACATATTTTATTTGGGTGAGTTTTGAGGGATAAAATGATCGACTACAGGGGGATTTTAAGGCTGCATTTACACTGCAAGTCTTAATGTACAGATGCGATCTTTTGACCATGTCCGATTTTTTTGGCCCGTCTATTTACATTCACTTTAGGCAGGACTATACGATATCTGTGTTTACATTAATTCACGCCCAAAATGATTTTTGGTGATCGTTTTACTTTGCACATGGTAGACCCTGGTTTTGAATGGCCGTGCTACTAAAATTATTTATGTAATTCATGTCGGGTGGTCATGATTATTTTCCAGCATGGACAAGATAACAGCTGTCATGACACATGAATGTTTTGCAGCGCAAAATCCGAACAGATACACAGTTTGGAAATAATTTGTTTATCTAAAACTCAGATCTAGAATTCTGAAGTGAAATAAAGTTGTAAAAAAATTGTTTTTTAAATAAATTAAAGTGAAGTTATTGCTGAGAAATATAATGTAGGTTTCAGTAGTGAAGCCGTTTTATTTATAAAAGTCACGGGCAGAGGTTGAAAACCAGCTCCTGAATGTTTCTGTGTTCACGCTATTTCTTTTCTTTACAAAGATAAATATAAAGTTCCCACCTCAATAAAAAGATGTGAGCGAGCACACAAAGGCACATCTGCCTCATAATACAACATTAAAAATCTATATTTGTGAGTAAACGTGTTGTCGCCGCCTTGTAGTGGCTTGAAATTCAAAGGGGAATCGGATATGCGTGTTTAGATGTAGGTCGGATGTCCAGATATTGGATAAGTATCACATTTGGAAGTGGCTTAAGTGATGAATTGCACTACTTGTGGTTGTATTTATAGATGCTAACAGACATTTATACTTGTGCTACAATAGCTTGTTTTCATATGACGTCACGCCACTGCGTTGCCATGGCGCGAAATGCAAATGGAGGGCAGGAAGTGATTTGCGGCATTTAGAAAGCACTATAACAAAGTCAAAATGCCTATGTTTTGCGTCGTTTATGGTTACTTAAATCGATCAAACCACGATGAGTTTTTATCGTGTACCAAAAGTTGTTGTTCATAAGGGGGGGAAATGCAAGAAATTGACCGAAAAACTCCAATGAGTGATCACTTCGTCAAAGGTGAGTTAATACAACTTAAGTGGCTATGTTTGTGTAACGTGCAACGTTTCCGAACTTTGTAAAGTCAAAGTATGTCTCTGTAAGACGAGGTAGTTGCTGATATCCACCGCCTCGATGGCAGGAAAATCTATAAATTCAGTTGAAAAATCGCTCCTCTTCATAACGCAAGGATCACGTCCAACATATGTTTGATTTTTTGTTTATATCTTTCTCTTGTAATAGCGTGTAAAGTAGGACAGTACGGACTGTCCTCCATCTCGTCCATTGCGCTCTTCACTCCCTGCTCTCCATCTGAATTTCGCGCGTCATCATAATCACGTGACTGAAACCCAGCTATTGTGTAAAAAAAAAAGTTAAAGGTGCTGACTGTAAGAATGACAGCTAGTGGTTGAAATAGGTACTGCAGTCCAAATTCAAAATATCAGAGACCGTTGTTTCCCCCACCTCCTCAGACTCGACGCTCACACGGGTTGCCAGTTTGAAGACACGCAACAGGAATGAGCGCAATTGACAACGAAAACCGAGAAGACTTACACACTGTAAGTTAATGAGTTGATTTATCCACTTTTTAATATAATATGAGATTATTAGATGGATATCAAGGCTTTTTAGGTTGTGTGGAATCTGCAATCTCTGACCCAGTTTGTTTGCTCGTTTCCATGGCTGCGATACGCTGTGTTTCCCGCCAACTGGCATCCCGGGTGTCAAAATACTATTGGCTGAACTGGCAGTGGGCGGAGTCACACAGACCGAAACAGAAACCGTCTGACAACGCGGAACGTGTAAAATAATAAGTAAAATAACTGTCTGTAGAAGTGTTTTTCAGAGAAACGAGTATGTGAACTTAGCATGTTTCCTAAATATCTGCAAACATATTGTGGTATTTTTATGTTACACACAGCACCTTTAACGTACAGCCCTACCCATTAACATTCCTTTAATTACCTTGGGTGTAACCTGTGGGCCTCTCGTCTGAGGAGCGGGCCGGCTCTCGGGAAGAGGAATACTTCTGAGCAATGCCAGGACGCCACGCACTTTATCATCAGAGATACGCAGAGACAGCAGAGGGAGCTCACCATAAATCTTAAACCTGAAGAAAAAAAAAATCTTAGGTACAAATATACCAATGCACGTAGGGCTGCCCTCGACTAAAGATTTTTCTAGTTCGACTAGTAGTCGTTCATTTAAGTCATAAGGCAACTAATCGCGCGTTTATATTAATAAGCCATAAATCATAATAATGCGCCTTTAATTGCCTATATAAAATAGCCTAATCAGCAGTGTTGGGCAAGTTACTTTTAAAAAGTAATTAGTTACAGTTACTAGTTACTACTTCCAAAAAGTAACTAAATTAGTTACTCAGTTACAAATTTTAAAAGTAACTAGTTACTTAAGAAAGTAACTATTGCGTTACTTTCAAGTAAAATTAAATTTTAAATGCTCAAATGTGACCCCACCTCTACCCCTCTTTAACGGAACTTACAATACATGTGCATGTTCAATTATTTATGATAAATCTGAATATTATAATGAAATGGACACTTAATACAATACATTATTAACAGAAACATGAAACATTGTACACACATCTAAAAAAAAAATGTTGCTGTGGGACTAGCCTCCAATCAAATGCCATGTAGATATTATGTTTATATAGTGGATCAATGCAAATAACACAATAGATGTTTTGGAACTTTTGATATTTATTGCCCCTCAACAGGCCACAACTGGGCAAAATTAAATTAAGCTTGTTAAGCTCGTCGCCATACCTGTCTCTCGTTGACTGACTGGCTTGCTTGTGTTGTTCATTGTGTGTCCTGTCCTGTCCGACTATGCGTTATGATTCGCAATTCATGAGCGTTAGCCGTTAGTGATGATGGATCGACTCGTTCGCGAATGAGCTTTTGATGGGTCGTTCGCTATTCGCGAATGAGCCGACTCTAAGAGCCGGCTCTTTTAGGTGAACGTCGGGAGCTGGCTCACATATCTAAAGAGCCGACTCTATTTTTACAAATTTAGCCTATAGAAATTAAATAATTATGTAATAAAAATATAAATATTATAGTCAAAGTCATTTAAAGAGCCGTTTGTGAGCCAAAAGAGCCGGCTCTTTTCAGTGAGCTGAGTCAAAAGAGCCGAATGCCCATCACTACTATGCGTGCTTTCGAACACCCGCCCAACTCTACCTCTGATTGGCTTACAATGACATTTTACTCTACCTCAGTCGTCAGCATTTATGCGTTTGTCTCGTGCTCTGCCCACTAACCAAGGAAGAACAGTAAAAAAAGTATTTGCCTCTCGCTCAGAGAACTAGTTGGTCTGATGAAAAAAAAAAAAAACAGCTTCATCAGTTATAGTAACGCGCCGCATTTTTTGGCAGTAACGGGAACAGCGTTATTAAGATGAGAAGAGTAATCAATTAGATTACTCGTTACTGGAAAAAGTAATGCCGTTAGTAACGGCGTTATTTATAACGCCGTTATTCCCATCACTGCTAATCAGCACACAAATTCAAACATAAAGCTTGCCACAGCGCACCGGCAAACGTAATGATTATGAATGTGTCGTGAAAAAAAAACTAACAAGACTGTATAAACATTTTAATAATTTATTGGTAATGTTTTCTGTGTTTTTGGCTGCAAGGATTAAGCCAACAATGGTGAGTGGTCTTCGCAGTAGTGGACACGCGTATATATGCATGTTTCATACAGATTACATAATCTGATAATATTTATGTTCATTCAAATGTAAAAATTTCAAGCTTCCAATAGAAATATTTCTCATGTCTCATGAGTTTCGTTCATTTGCGCTCGAGACCGAATCGACAGAAAGCACCATTTTTTACAAAAACACAACGTTTTGTGAGTTTACAGAAATAAAAGTAGACCCTTTACAGTTTGCATTACTCTTATCTGTATGACCAAAAATGACGGAGTATTTTAAGTTAAATGTAAGTGATGTACTGGTGTTTATAAGTCATGGAGAAAACACACTCTCCACACAAACACTTGGATATGCACCTAATAATAGCGCACATTTGTCTAGGTTAACATTAGAGCGAGCGGACTTGTAAAGTGCTGCTACTTACATGTTTCAACTCATAAGCCATATCTGAGTTTGATAAATGATAGTCGAATGTTAGGATTTCCTGCCGTTAAAGCTGCAGTCCGTAGTTTTTCCTCTTTGTCGCCATCTCTGTTCGAAATCTGCAATTGCAGTCATTCGCGGAATTATCAACTTTACTGAGTTGTACTTCAACACCCTCGACACGGCACCGCGCGGATGAACACTATGTTTGAGGAGAGTGTGCTGTCAGTCACCGCGCCGGTGTCGATACTGGCATTCAGAATCACAGATTATTCTTTTTGGAAGGATGACCAACATACGAATTTTCACCGGAAAATGTCATCTGAACTAGTAAGTAACAACCACCTTTGTTCTGGTTCTGACATTGCAGTAAATCGCACTGATTAAATGTAACGATCGCTTATCATATGACGCAAAACCGTGCAAATTATACTTTGTTCTCAAATTGTTAATGTTAACAACGTCAGGATTGCGTGACTGTAATGTCCTTCCGATATTATCCTTGTTTTCGCATGGATCCGGTTGCAGTCTCTTTTTTTCTGTAGCCACTCCGAAGTCCGAACGAAGTCTTTTGCATGTTACAGCGGGTGAATCTGTTGTCACTGGTGATCATCGTTTGAATATTTCTGGATCCGCCATCAAATTGATAAGTTTAATTATATCAAGTGCTGTGAGAAAAGGCTATAAATCTCCACCTCCAACATCCTCACACGCAATATAGCCTACTAGCCGAGAGTGTACAGATGTGTGTGTACAGACGTGTGTGTACAGATGTGTGTGTGTGTACAGATGTGTGTGTACAGATGTGACGTAATGACGCAAAGACATGCTCGAATCTCCGGCGGAAATCCACCAGCACCACTGGAATTAAAAACATTATTACAAGCTTACCGCTTTGAATCGAGCTAAGGCAAGCAGAGCGTTTTGAACACTGGCTGGTTATGTATTTTCTCAAATATGTATTTTGGATCATTTTTAACCCCAAGAAAGCTACGGACTGCAGCTTTAACGATCTGTCTGTTACAGCCTGTGTGATTTCGCGTTTTCTGCGACTAAACGACTAATACAATTTTGGTTGACTAAGCTTTTTCTAGTCGACTAACGGTTAGTCGACTACTTGGGGGCAGCCCTAATAATATGTGATGTGCAAATAAGAAGAACTGCACACCAGAGAGTGAAATTTGCTTTCCTGTAGCTCGAACAGTAGAGCGTTGGCGCTTGCAACGCCAAGGTCCTGGGTTCGATTCCCAGGGAAAGCAAGAACTGATAAGAATGTGAATGTGTACCTTGAAATGCAATGGAAGTCGCTTGGGATAAAAGCGTCTGCCAAATGCATAAATGTAAATGTAAATTCCTGCTTACTTGGGCATTCTGGAGTCCGTGACCACCATGGCTCGACTGAAGACCACCTTCAGGTCTACAGGCTCGAGGATGTGGAACGCAGACTGTCTCAGCGGACGAGCCCACTTCCAGTCTCCACCTGAGACGACACACAGCATGATGAACTACAGCCCTGTGATGTCTACATTTGATCAGTTATTGTGCATGTCTGCGCACCTGCTTTGGTGTAGAGGAACTGTAAACTGCTCAGCTGGATATCAAAGCTGTCATACGCTCGAGACATGATGTCCTCGATAGTGCTGCTGACCGCAGACAGCTGAGGCAGGTCCGCTCTGCTCTGACTGGACATCTGCACACACACACACACACAACCAATTATTACTTTCTAAAACGTTAAGACAGATTTATTTACATTTATAAAACACCATTTACAGTCAAATCAAAATGTGTTCAGACACCTTCAAAAATTTCTCACATTATCAGTTTATTCGCTATAGTTTAGAAAATGGTAATACAATATGACAAGAACTCAGAGTTATCAGATCAGTTGATATTTCACTGGTTTTGTCGGTCCTTCTGTTAGACTGTCTCACACATGAGTCATGTTGAATATCTGTCAGCTGGTAATTTTAACTACACAATTAGATTATACCAGTTTAGCTCAACCAATCACCAAGCAATGCTTCATGTTGTTCAGTCTGTGGTGTAAAAAGGTCGCATTAGCAATTAAAGAAAAAACACTTCAGCAAAACATGATCAGGTCAAAGTGTCTGAATATTTTTACTGGTAGTCACTGTATGAAGAATTATTGGGTATAATATGTCACAGTTTATTTATTTTGCTATCCTTACTTACATAAATGGACTATAGTGTCCTACACCCACTAGTAAACAAATATATAAAAAATGATATCTGGTGTTTGAATAATTTTTGGTTTGACTGTATATTGTGCAAGAAAACAAATAAAGGGTGAGTCAATGATTTAACTTTCTTTCCTCTGATAAACACAAAGATTTTTTTTAGGAAAATATTAGATCTCTGTGAGTCCATATCATGCATACCACACACAGCGATTAGAACGGTAATCCATACGACCCCAGTGGTTAAATCAATGTCTTCTGAAGCGAAACGGTGTGTGTGTGTGTAGTATATATATATATATATATATATATATATATATATATATATATATATATATATATATATATGTGTGTGTGTGTGTGTGTGTGTGTGTATACATACAGACAGGGTTTTTATAGACAGCGTTACAACAGGGAATTCACATTTCTTCACTTTCAAAAGACTTTACATGTTTTGCCTGATATAAATTATTAGAAAAGCATTTCGCTGAATTCTTATTCAAATCTCTATAATCCAATAACCAAAAAAAAAAATTATAAACAGCCATGTGCACTGACAGGGAGCTGTTTTTACCTGGAAATGACCCAAATCCAGAATGGCAAGGTTGTGCTTGGGGTCATAAAAGCCGTTTTCTGGCACAATGACATATGAGGCCATGAAGTTTATCTTCAGATCAAGAACCTTCTGAGTCTCAATGATGTACATCAGCCCTGCCAACAATGAACAATACCGTTTTAGTAGTAGTAGCTACCATTTAATAACCACAGATAAAAGGTACAATTTTGATAAATACATTTTTTTTTTTAATTTTAAATAAATAGAAGTTATTTTAACTTATAAAAGCCTAAAATGCATAGGAAATCTGCATTTATGATAGCTTGGCCCTTGCCTATAATGGCATTGCAGCTTATATTGGCCAAGAACGGTCTAGCTAACATGTTAAACAAGTACATGGTATGCGAGTCCACACACACACACACACACCTGTGGAGGTCTTGTCTCTGAACAGCTCCAGCTTCATGAGGGTGGCGTTGGTCAGTTCATCCAGCTGCAGGTCTTTAGGAGGCATGAAGAAAGCTGACATACTGTTCACTGTCATCTACAAACAAACAAAAAAACACTTAATAAACATGCCACGATCCATCCATAGCATAGAGCAGGGTTTCCCAAACGGGGGTTTGTGAGTAATTCATTCTATCATAAAAATGTACAATTAAAATCACTAAAATACACAATAAATAAAATAACAAAATCTCATTATGGATTGGATGGATCCATTATCAAAATGCACTAGGCTGCGATGTGCTCTGTTCATTTGCACACGTGCAGCTCATGACCTGGTGTTTTTAGCCGGTTCACAGTCAATGCTGCTCCACACAGACTTCATCTCCATCTATGCTGTGAGTTTGAGTCGCATATAACATGCATTTGGGAACACAATCGGCACCAGGATCATTTTCTATTCACATTTGCATTATTTCCAGTGATTGTTTTTTTTAGGAGTGGCTAAATAATAATAATAATGTTTTATTTATATAGCGCCTTTCCAGGGCTCAAGGACGCTTTACAATGAACATGCAACAATGATGACAAAATAAACAACAATAGGTAGATGAGAGTAAAATTACAGTAAAGGAGAATTATGTAGACGCCTATCAAGCGTCTCTCAAGACCCCTATCCCCCCCACCCTCTGTGCATGGCACAAGTATTCAGCATTTACCAGATTTGTAACAAGAACCTATTATAACTAGGTTAATTATAACAAACATTTTTTAAAGAAAACATTTTTTGTTTTTTTATTGGTCATCATATTAAAATGATATTTAGAGCTTTGAAGTGCTGGAAAAAGTATGAAGCAGTTGAAAGTCCTTAATGGGATAGTTCACTTTGAAATTAATTGTTGATATGTATTAGCTTACCTCAAGGGCATCCAAGATGTAGGTGTCTTTGTGTCCACAGTAGTTTAAATTTTGATATTTTTAGGTCAAACCGTTCTTGTCTGTCAGTCATATAATGCAGGTCTATGGTCACCACCTCAAAGAGCATGCACAGAGAAGTCCAAATTAAACATGATTTAATGACTTGTAAATGTAAGTACACATTGATGGCCTAAGACACGAAACGAGCGGTTTGTGTGAGAAAACGAACAGTATTTATATCGTTTTTACCTCTTGTAAACACAGCCACGTCCAAGTGATCTGAGGGCGCCGGCGCTTCGGTCTTTTCCGGAAAGCGCCGAAAGTGATCTCTCGCGCGTGTACGTCACTTGTTTTATTTTTTATTTTTTTGGAATTGTTTTCTTTTACGACGGTTTAAACATCCCGGATAAGCGCAAATTAGTTCCCTTTTAATTAGCCTTCTTACCTACAATCTCTGTTCTGTGTAAACAATGAGTGACGTACACGCGCGAGAGATCACTCCCGGAGCTTTCCGGAAAAGACCGAAGCGCCCGCGCCCTCAGATCACTTGGACGTGGCTGTGTTTACAAGAGGGAAAAACGATATAAATACTGTTCGTTTTCTCACACAAACCGCTCGTTTCGTGTCTTAGGCCATCAATGTGTACTTACATTTACGAGTCATTAAATCATGTTTAATTTGGACTTCTCTGTGCATGCTCTTTGAGGTGGTGACCATAGACCTGCATTATATGACTGACAGACAAGAACGGTTTGACCTAAAAATATCAAAATTGAAACTACTGCGGAAACAAAGACACGTACATCTTGGATGCCCTTGAGGTAAGCTAAAACATACCAAAAATTAATTTCAAAGTGAACTATCCCTTTAAACTGATAAATATTGCTATTGTCATAATACAAATATATATACATATATACATTTTTGTAACTATAATATGTAACATATATTAATATTTATACTTAATTATTTGTATTATATTTAATTTGATTGGGTTCCTAGAACGTCAGTTTAAATGTGATGTGAGACAATATCAAAATAGGTTTGAGTCCAATGCAAAGACTTTGCTCAAGGAAAGAGTGTTCACATACGGAGCCCCTAAAGGGACATGGTGATGGGAAAATATGAGATGGGAGGAAAAATATTTCAATGTTTTGCACTGCCCCAAGAAACTTTTGTGGTCTTTTTTAAACGGACACAAAGTATCAAAACATTTCTGAGAGAATGCAAAAGCATTAAATTATTTTTCATCCCATCTCATATTTTTTCCATCACCATGTCCCTTTAGTATGTGAACGCCCTAAAAAAAGCAACTATTTCGAGTGTGGCATCTTGGTTCATTTTACATGGATGTCTCAACATCCATGAGACGTGTTCAAATGAGATGAAATGTTTATCAAACATCTTTTCAAATCACAATGGCAATATTTGACAAACTAAGTTTTGGACCAAATTCTGCAGCCCTAAAAAACTATGACATAGAAAAATAAAATCATTTATTTATCTGCATGTCATGTGACAATGAACCAACACTTTAGAGAACCGTGATTACGCAAATGTGTTGTTAAATTATTTTACTTTTGACTTAATTTCTCAGGAAAAATCAAGGAAATATTGTATGACTAGGGAATATTGATTCAGCTGACAAAGAAAAAAAGTTTGTGAATCCCTGGCAAAGAGAGATGCTTCCGGACACTCACAGCATCATAGATGATCTCCAGCGCCTGGGACTCGATGCGGAGTCTCTGGTCCGCACTCGCGTCCAGCGGGTTCGTCTCGAACATGAGGTTCAGAAGAGTCTTATCTTTCATCCCGTCCACATGACGTGGCGACAGCAGGACAGGGGCCGAATTGCCTCGTGGGAGACCCGACACTTCAAACGCTGACAGCTGAACAGAGATCCTGGGGAAAAAACATTATATCACACATCTGAGTTTAAACAACAAACAAAAAACGTTCTCAACAAAGGAAGTCAGCCATGTGTCAAGACATTTTGAAGGGTTAAAAAGACAAACGTGCACCTGTCTAAAACACTTATATTATTTATTTAGTACATTTGATCTAAAATTCCCTTTCTGGTGTCCATCATGTGACAGATACTGCCCTATAGACTTCCAGTGTAAGGGCATTGTAAGCAGGTTTTGTGCTTGTTTCACAAACAGAAACAAAATTGAAAGTATTTTCTGGGGTAATCAGTTGTATTGAACACATACACATTCCTTCAAATAAATAAAAGTGGGATTCAAGCATTTGATAATTGTAATAAAGAAGTGGTAAACAAAAATGAGCGTAGCAGTTTGACAGGAGATGATGTGAAGGCGTACTTTATTGCTTGAGCCGCAGGTCTTTGAGCCAGCATGGCTTTCAGATCAATGACGGACAGTTTGATTATCTCCGCCTTCTCTCGGCTCTCTTTGATTGACAGGGACAGGCGGAGAAGCTGGAAGTTTATCTTCATACTTTCAAACTGCAAAAACAAAAGTATAAGTCAGAGGGGTGATGCCTTACATAAAGTTGAGTTTCATTTCAACAAACTGGATTAACTTATGTGAGAAGGCTAAATATTTAGAAGGCTAAAAGTTGGGAAAAACGTCTTGCATTAACACTATCTATAAGAGGAGAGTGGATTTATATATGCTGTGATTGTTTGTCATTAACCTTTTTTGGCAGGTTAGGATTGACGGCTGTCTCGCTGTATCCAATGGCAGCGTACAGTTTGGCTTTCTCTGCTGGGGTCATTAGCCCATCAAAACCTGAGAGATATGAAACAGATCTACATAAATGTGGAATATTAGGAACCACATAAATTTATTTATATAGCGCTTTTTACAATACAGATTGTTTCAAAGCAGCTTTACAGAGATAACAGGAAAATAATGCAACAAAGTTTGTTTCCAGAAGAAAATAGTGTCACAGTCCAGCTTAAGCAAGTTCAGCGATGTTTCATTTTGTTGTAAAAAAGTTATTAATTTAGTTCATTTATATATATAGCCGCTCTGGAGAAAACCGTGATGTCATCGTCCAGCTCAGATCAGATCTCATATAATGCTGTCAATGCAGGCAGATCAATAATATTGTTGAATATTAAATTAAATGTTAAATTTAATGGGTAACACTTTACTTGAAGGGGTGTGCATAAGACTGACATGACACCTTCATAATCATATAATATAAAGGAGGTTTTACGCATGTTTATGACAACTGTCATTAAGTGTCATTCGCTCAATTATGACATTTTTAATGCAAATATGACATTGTTTGAGATGTCTTTGTTATGACAACTTGACATAAACCAATACATCATATAACCTGTCAGTGTCTTTGTCATGACAACTTGACATTACTAAGACAACACAACCTGTCATAGCAGATTAATTATCAAACTTAAGAAACCACTTAGCTTTATGGGTTATCATTACATTAAACTGTCATGTGGTTGGTTTTGACATTGGCTGTCATGAGGCCATTATAACTTTTTAATGACAAATTCAATTTGTACCACTGTAGTTGAGGTAAAGAAAAATATTCATGACACAGTTATAATGGCCTCATGACAGCCAGTGTCAAAACCAACCACATGACAGTTTAATGTAATGTTAACCCTATTTCTAGAGAATTCTAGACCACAGATTCTGTGCAGGACTAGTTATGCTTTACTAAACAGATACAGAGCGCAGTCAAACCTCCTGTTTTGACGTCTTTGGTTTGCGTTTCACTTTCTCCAGACCAGTTCCACATCCAGCCGAACCAGCCCTGTGACTGTTCCTCCTCCACCTTCACCCCGGGACGGTTTATCCTGAGCCCCGCCTTCGAGGCCTACAACACCAGCCGCACGACATGCAAGAGTCAACAGGTGTGGTTCAGTTAGAAACTGGAGAGTCAGACCAAGACCTTCACTTTGCTAGCTGAGCTACAGGAACACACTTCCAGTTATATGATCCATAGGCCACACTGTATTCAGGATTCAAATGATCTATTAATATTATACGACTGTGAAACTGATGTCACGTCACCTCCATCTCAGCTTGCTGTCTTGCCATTGTGATGTTGAATATATCCAGGGTTCTTTCCGTGTCCTTAAGGGTGAACAAAAGTAACAAGGTTACAGAGCGGTCATGGAAATAACATCAGGTTTAATTGTTTTTTTGCCACATTTTAAGCTTAAAAAAGTAGTTAAAAATGAACTGTATTAGAAATGATCCATTTCGAACAAACACACTAGATTTATGGACTTTTTATTTTATTTTATTTTTTTAAGTACTGCGAATTGAACTATGTTACATTGTTTCTTTTAATGTAAAGTAGCATCATGCATCAGTCAACAGACGCTCAATCTTTTTCAGAACAGAAGCGTTATGCTCACTTTAAAAGTTTTTTTTTTATCTAATGCAGTATTAAGGTATTACAGAGCATATTAAAGTAATGTATACTAAATTTGTTCAGAAAAAAACAAAATCTAAATACTAAAGTTAGCCAAAAATTAAAACACGCTCTCGTCATTCCAAACCAATATGCTGTTATTTTTTTTATCATATTTTCTGAATAGTCTTTATGCAGTTCTTGCCAGTTCACAAAGACTACAGCACAGCATTATTTGCCATTTCACAAATACAGTTTAGTGACCACAACTGTCAAACGCCAAAACAAAAAAACAAAACAAAAACATAAAAACCAACCAAACCTTTCATAGTGATTGTCAAATGTCAAAACAAAACAACAAACCAAACCATTTCACAAATACCATTCATAGTGCGCACGGTTATTAAAACAAAAACCAAACCACAGCCTTATTTGCAATTTCACAAATACGGTTAATAGTGACGACGACTGTATATCTGTTGTACACTAATGTCTGTTATTCTGTTTATATTTGTCCCGTATCACTGTGTAATTTGAAGCAGAATAGACCTTATTCACAGCAGCGCCATCTTTGATTTTAAAGGGATAGTTCACTTTGAAATTAATTTTTGGTATGTTTTAGCTTACCTCAAGGGCATCCAAGATGTAGGTGTCTTTGTTTCCGCAGTAGTTTCAATTTTGATATTTTTAGGTCAAACCGTTCTTGTCTGTCAGTCATATAATGCAGGTCTATGGTCACCACCTCAAAGAGCATGCACAGAGAAGTCCAAATTAAACATGATTTAATGACTCGTAAATGTAAGTACACATTGATGGCCTAAGACACGAAACGAGCAGTTTGGGTGAGAAAACGAACAGTATTTATATCGTTTTTACCTCTTGTAAACACAGCCACGTCCAAGTGATCTGAGGGCGCCGGCGGTTCGGTCTGTGCGTTATAAGAGGTAAAAACGATATAAATACTGTTCGTTTTCTCACACAAACCGCTCGTTTCGTGTCTAAAGGCCTGTGCACACCGGGACGAATATCGGCTCTCGTTAAGCCCCGTTCACACTACACGCGACGCGATACCATTCATTTCAATGGGGAGCTGGCGATTTCCGGCTACACGCGCGACAGCGTCCGTTGGCGACCGGATGGGGCGTGTCTGGCGACGCGACAAAGTTGAGATCTGTTTAACTTTATGCAAATGAGGAGCGACTTTCGGGAGCGACAACCAATAGGAGCGGAGCGCGTATGATCCTTCTCCACATCATTGGATGTCATTCATAAAGGCAACCAGTAGTGGGAACTCCCACTAGCGACCTCATCGCCAGCCACTGGCGACATGCAGCGACAAAGTCGCTTGTAGTGTGAACGGGGCGTTATTCGTCAGCGTTTTTTAACGTGTTTTTTGTGTTCACACCCAAGCGATTTTCGCTGACGATGAGCCGAGTGAACACGCAAATTCATTCCCTGACATTAGATGGCGCTTAATGTAAAACAGAAATACCCCGGTCCACAAAGTGGCGCTGCGCAACTACGCTTCTGACACTCGCTTGTCACTCAGAAGAAGAGAGCAAGTTTGTCGCGTTTGTCATATAGTTCTTTATTGTCGTTGGTGTCTCTTTATAAAGACACCAACAAGACCAGCAGCTTTACATTCATCTAGCCTTGCATCTTCCTCGTCTTATTTCTTCCCGGCAGAGTGTGCGCTGTATATCTTCTTCGCCATTACGTATGTGTGCTCGGCAAGACCGTTTTGTGTTTGAGCGCCCCCAAGTTGTGTTTTACTGTAACTTCAGAAGCTCCAGACACGTGAGCAAAAGCACCAATCTCATTGGTCGGATAGTTTTTGACGCGGTGCGTCAAACCAAAAAGACGAACCCGAGGCGTTTTTTAAAAAATGGCGCTTTTACGCGTGGCGTTTTACGCGTCGGTGTGCACACTCGCATAGGCGCCCTTTGTTTAGTCACGAGGCGTTAAACGTCGACGAATAACGCGCGCGAAATTCGTCCCGGTGTAAACAGGCCTTTAGGCCATCAATGTGTACTTACATTTACGAGTCATTAAATCATGTTTAATTTGGACTTCTCTGTGCATGCTCTTTGAGGTGGTGACCATAGACCTGCATTATATGACTGACAGACAAGAACGGTTTGACCTAAAAATATCAAAATTGAAACTACTGCGGAAACAAAGACACCTACATCTTGGATGCCCTTGAGGTAAGCTAATACATATCAACAATTAATTTCAAAGTGAACTATCCCTTTAATGGAAATTAAAGTGAGCCTGTGAGGGATAGATATAAATGTGTTTTTGGATTGTTCTGCTGACGAAACAATGCAAAAAAATATATTTCCAAGAAATTTCAATAAAATAATAAATATAAAAAAACAGACAAAATGAGCTGTAGAAAATTCTAAGTGATCTCAAAACATCAAACTCCTAAACAAAAACAACAAACCAAAAACAAAACAAACAAAAACAAAGCCATATTTGCAGTTCACCCTTCATAGTGACCATGCCTGTCAAAACAACAAACTAAAACAAAAAACAATTGAGATTTCTCATTTTTGTGTTCAACAGTAAAAAGATAAGAGCAAATGGGTGTGGAACGACGAGAGCAAGTAAATACCGGCAGCATTTCCCCTGTCGAGTGACGCATGCGCAGTGCTCACCCACCTCAAGCTCCTTCAGCAGACTCTCTGCAGGTTTCTTACTGGTGATTTTGTTCTTATAGATCTCCCTGTACTTTTTCACATGTTGCCGATGGCGTCGGATATGTTGCCACGACCACATGTGAAGGCGGGGCTTGATGTTGACCTCCAAAACGCCTGTGATCACATACCTCCACCTGTGGAAAGCACAGACCTCACAGAATTACACAACTACAAATTGAATTAAAGCTGCAAGCATCATTTATCGGGGTTCAAGCATTTCAGGCCTTTAAGCACAAAAGCATCAAAAGACATTAAGTTTTATTTAGTAAGAGCATTTACAACCAATACAGGCAATTTACCATAGGAAATATATGGTTTTCAAAGCTTTTTAACAGTTATAGCGCCACCTGTGGTCCGATCTCCATAAAACTTTGCATGCTTGTTTACTATGTTATGCCACATGTGCTCATCAATTTTTGTGAAGTTCTGAGTTTTTCTTTAGGATTTATAGGCTATTGAGTGTATTTTGCCACACCCCTTTTCTAAATGACCCTGTTATAGGCACCCAAATGCAAAAGTTCAACTTTTTTTTTAGATAATTATTGATCTAGACTAGTCCAGAGAATTGTCCTAGACTGGTCTGGTTCCGATCGGGCGAAAAACCAGGGACTAGTTCGCAAAAGTAGGTTTTGGACAAAATTCGACATAGCAGAACATTTTTGCTGCCTAAATCAAAATTGGAGAAATACATTTTGTCCGTCTTGAGCCAAGGATCACAGTGGTGTAAAACATTGATTCTAAGTCCAGCGGTCTAGGAGGTATGAGCAATTTAGTACTTTTGGTTGCTGTAGCGCCACCTAGGCTTGGGCGGTATCCAAATTTTGATACCGTCAAACCTCCTCCCTATTTTACCACGGTATATGGTATTACCGCGTGACTAATTAAAAATTATGACATAAGGCTCAGACGGCATCACCAAACTGTTGGTTTGTGCAGGGATGAGTCACAATTTTCGAATATTCAATTAATTGATTTTATTATAGAATATGGAATAGGTTGTGGGATTATTGTCTATAAAAAATCCCCATGTTTTCCGTTCTGATGCGGTGGTGACACGTTCAACCAGAGGGTGGCGATGCCAATAATGCATCTAAAAGCTGTCAATCAACTCTCAGACAACAGGAGAAGATGCACATTGTCTCACACCAGAGCATGCGAGCGGAGTGGTAATATTTCCTCCAGAGCAGAGAGCGCATTTCTGAAGATCACGCGCCGCGTGCTCAGGCCACTCAGCGTCGCGCGCTCAGAATGCCCGCAGTGACATGCTGGTTAGAAAACATGTGAAGTTGGGCTGCCCGTGCACGACTAAAGTTTTTTTTTTCTAGTTGACTAGTAGTAGTTGATTTAAGCCATTAGTCTAATCACATATTTATATTGATTAAATTACTTAAATATATATAGGAGAGAATGCTAAACCATAATGAGCGTTTTCGTAATATATTGCCTATTCTGCATCTCAAAGCACGCATAAAGCTTCCCACAAAGAACCGGCAAAAGTAATTATTATGCATGAAACATTTGAATTGTTTATTAATGAAAAACTTTCTATGTCAGAGGCTGCACAGATAAAGTTTACGATGCAGACTCGCATCTTCGCAATAGTGAACGCACATCGAGAGAAATGCACACTTCATATGAATTCGCCTACAGAGAGCAGGCCATTTCTTTTAGTTTTTAATTGTTTTGTTTAAAAGTAGACATTTCAAGCTTACTATATATATACTATATATATACACTTCTCAGATATTTCTATCTTATACGCTGAGTTTCGTTTTTTTTTAGGAGACGCGCTCCAGTTCACGCGCTGGCTTATATTGTCTAATATATATGCTTCTTATTTATTAATCCTGGCAATTCGTTGATGAAACATTGATTAAAATGAAGATACAATTTATACAAAACGAAATTCACTTTAAAGAAAGGCTTTCTACAAAACAAAACGTAATAAGTGGTCAAAAATCATGTCTGACCCATTCCAAATGTTTTCCGATATTGGGCATCTTATGATCCTATCTTATTCATCTCATGCAGTTTCCTTTTCATATAATCAACATAGATGAAATAAAAAAAATAACAACATTATATTATTAAACATAAATATGAAAAGAAATAAGTTTTTTTAATTTTTTTTTTTAATTTTTTTTACTTATAGCCTATTTAAGTGTCACACCGCTCCGCTGTATAGCTGTGTAGCCTACATGCATGTGTGCGTGCATATGGTGGAGGGGTGCGATTTTCGAATAATAATCAAATAATACCAGGCGATCTTCAAATATTATTTTTGCTTGAAATGCCCATCCCTGCCAAACTGCAGAAGTCGTGTTCTTCTTCGAGACCAGGTTACTCGGTGCGCAACTTGTCATCTTTCCCCCTCTCTCCCCCACTCTTTCTCCTCCACACTGTCACGTGATGACAACCACACATAAGCATTTTTAGCCATTAAATAAATTATATTTAATATTTAATCCTTGTCTCCTATATAAGTGCATTGGATTTTTTTTATGACGGTATGACGATATTGAAACTAATACCGTTGCTATTTTTAGATCCCGCGGTATACGATATTACCGTATTACCGCCCAAGCCTAGCGCCACCTATGGGCCAATCGGGCTCATACTCTGATAGGTTCTCCCCAAATTGATGCCTACCATCTGGCCAGGTTTCAAATCTCTAGCACTTACGGTTTGGTCTGCACGATCAGTTTTACAAATCCTTTCAATTACAATAGGGTTTCCGCACTTTGTGCTTGAACCCCTAATTATCCAAGACCACACACTCCAAATGCACGTACCATTGATGAGCGTTGGCGTGAACCGGCACATTTGGACGATATTTCCTGTATGGAAGGTTGCGGGTCATCATATCCACCGAACCCAACAGCTCCAGAATGCTGACGTACTAGAAAATAAACGCCGTAAAGTCATATGAATGATTTGTCATTATTTGTTTGCTGAATTAGACCAAATGAAACCCATTTTCCTCACCTGTGGCCGGCTCAGCTCCACTGCCACCTCAGCAAGGTTCACCACTAGATCCACTTTCGGCGAGGAGAAGTCCACATCGGAGCGAGGATTCATGCGCAGCTTGGCATTCGCAGATATTGGACGAAAGACTGAACAAAAAACAAGTCGGTTCGTATTTTCTTGATACTATATTTGTTCAGTAGAAAGACAATATCCAAATGCAAGAATTTGCAAATACAGGTGAAACTCGAGAGATTAGAATATCGTGCAAAAGTTCATTTATTTCAGTAATTCAACTTAAAAGGTGAAACTAATACATTATATAGACTCATTACATGCAAAGTGAGATATTTCAAGCCTTTATGTGTTATAATTTTGATGATTATGGCTTACAGCTTATGAAAACCCCAAAGTCAAAATTTGAATATTGTGAATTTTCATATCTGTAAGCCATAATCATCCAAATTATAACAAATAAAGGCTTGAAATATCTCACTTTGCATGTAATGAGTCTATATATAATATATTAGTTTCACCTTTTAAGTTGAATTACTGAAATAAATGAACTTTTGCACGATATTCAAACTTTTCGAGTTTCACCTGTATGTCTTCTAAACTTAGCCCAAAATTAATACACACTCTCACGTCATTCCAAACCATATGCTGTTTTTTTTCTTCTGAATAGTCTTTATGCAACTCTTGCCAGTTCACAAAGATTGTGACAAAAAAAACTAAACCAAACCAAACATAAGCACAGCATTATTTGCTGTCAAACTCTAAAACAAAACAAAATAAAATATAGATCATATTATCATAAAACACTGTTGAAAACACATTTGAGAATGAAAAGCAAGAAGGAACTCACTGAAATGATAATCCTGAGGGATAGCGTTCTGGACGGCTACACTGTGCTTCAGGTATCGCTGTGAAAAACACAAATGAACAATCAATGAAGACGGGAGATTTGTTTTCCTCAGACTCACAGCTGAATAAAACGGAGATGTGAAGGCCTACCAGAGCCTCCTCGGGGTTGTGGTTGGAGTAAAGCTCTGAATTCACGTTCCAGTACGCAAACAGATTGTCCAAACGTACGAGCTAAATGAAGAAACAAGCGGTATTAGTGAACAATACTGGTTAACTTTGCTACTCATAACCCTGAAAGTGAAAAAGAGCCGTTTTAAACCTTAAAAAAGAGCTTGGCTTTCTCATCCAGAAGACACGGGTTCCAGTTCTGATCAGCTGTCTGGAAAATGTAACAAAAATTGTATAATACAGAGTAGACAGACAAACACATAGCCAGGTTGTATTTCACCACAAACAACTATATATTGTATACATAAAACAGTATATTAAACGTGGGGTGCATAAAAGATGTGATTATGATTAATCACATCTAACTTAAAAGTTTGTAAATGTACATATTAGGGCTGTCAAATTTAACACGTTAACGCAAGCAATTTTTTCTTCTTCAGTTTAACGCATTAAAAATATTTAATGCAATTAACGCAGCATCCTTTTTTTTCATCCATAAGTGACCCGATGTTGTGATCCCAGTTATTAATGATAATCAAAGAACAAAAGAAAAGGAGTAACATTTGTAGTTTTACTAAGGATTAATCTATGTTTAATTTATAATTTATGCAGTGAAGACTGTGAAGTGTTTGATAACTATAATTCAATTTCTCTAACCTGTTAGACCTACCTGAACATCTTAAAGCACCGTTTACAAGGTTACATTCGTCAAAAACAATGAAAACAATAACTTTTTCTGCATTTTGACAGAGCAAGTAAAAATCTGAACGGGTCTGACTTGGCCACTAGACAAATTTGAGCCCTGATATAATGAAGCATACAGATAAATGTGACATTTATTATAACGGGTTTGTGTCAAGATTGTTTCAAGTTAACTTAAATTAAAAGTTGACATTTTTAAAAACCTAATAAATGTTTAAAAAAAACGATAGCTTTCAATTATACTTTAATGCTGAATGGCTATAATTAATAGCTCAAATTGAAAACAAAAAAAGACATCAGTAGCAGTATTGCTATCATACTGGCCTTCTTTAATAAAAATATGCCATTAAACAAATATTTTAAATACAGGCTACTGTCTTTATGTTGTTTCTATGTTAATTTGGGGATTAAATGTAGATTTATAAAAAAAAAAAGTAAAAAAAAAAAGTAATGTTATGTTTTATTAATCACGATTAATTACAGAAAAATGTGCGATTAATTCGTTCATTCTTTAATCGATTGACAGCACTAATATTATACTTACTATTTTTATTTATAGTAAATATAAAATAATGTATTTACGTCAAAATAAAAGTTATAGATTTTTTATAAATATATATAATATATTTACAAAATAACATGTTAACATATAATTCACTTTAAATCAAAAAAAAAATTCATAGTATTTATTAAATATATATTATTTATTCTATTAAGAAATAATATATAAAACAGGCTTTATTGTTTTATGCTAAATATATATATATTGCCATTATCTCTTATTATTTCTTGATTTTGGTTTGACATGTATTTTTGACGGGTTATTTAAAATTCATCCAATAAAGTCATTATTAAATCATTTTATTTTGCATGAAATTATTGGCATACCTGGAGACTGAGGTTCTGCAGCGACACCCCGAATGAGAGCGGAGCATTGGGATTAGTGACCTAAAAAAACATGTTCAACATTGAAAACACTCAAAAGTCTGCGACACCTCATGCCATATGAGTGATAAAACACACATAAAAGCTCTAATGCAAGAACCTGCAGAAAATGTCAGAAGTACTCACATCATCCTCATAGCGGACGTGTATGTTGGAGATTTTCACCTGCACGTTTTTGATCACCTGTGTAACCAGTTTCTCCACAAATGTGTCCTGCTTCTCTGCCTTTGGATCCTCTGAATACAAAGACACAAATGTAAATGTGTGTAATCGTCTCCGTGAACGAGCAAAGTGATCTCAAATGATTTCCTGCACCTTTCTCTGCTGCTTTCTGTTTGGTCTCCTCGATGCGCTGGAGTTCCCTCTGCCGGGACTCCTGAAGCTGTCGCTCTTCCTTCTCGGCGTCATACTTTATACCTGCGTGAACAAATTCAAGAAGCCTGTTATCAAAGCAAACTGGCAGGATCACATGCATGCAGGGATCTTCTGTGACGCCTGGCAGTCAAATGAGTATCACTAGGGGTGTAGCGATACCCTCACGTCACGATTCGATATTATTGCGATACTCCAAGACGTATGATAAAATGTTAACAGAAAATGTACTGTTGATTAAAAGGCTAACTAATAGGCTTGGACTTGTCGCTGGAAACCCAACGCACAGGACAATAGAGACACCAGAATAAACATATTCATGATTCTGAAGCTGAAAACAGAATTATTTTAGACGAATATGCTTGAACTCTGTCACTGACTAGATATATTTAAAATAATGTAGCACTTTTTACTGGTAACATCAGACATTTGGCCTTATCAGGAACCCGAAATATTCCCCCATTGCATTATTATACACTATATTCAACATTATATATAGTAGTTTAATGTAGTACTGACACTAAAACTCTAAAAACTTGAATTTTTTCCCGACACAGTAATTTTTATTTTGGGTGAACTATCCACAATACATAGTTGCATTTTTGTATTGCGATATATTGTGACACGGTATATTGTTACACCCCTAAGTATCACACTTCAATAAATGAACATGAATATACTCATTACAACTGATACTGATTACACAATACAAACACTAATAAAATGTCATTTCATGAGATCTTATCACTAAGTAACTAGCCAGTGTTTGAGGCGGGAGCAAAGTAGACGATGCTCACGGGCAGCCAGTGAAAACCACAGGCTGACATTATGCAAATGTGTCACGATATTGAAGAAAAATGCGATATGCGATAACTCATTAAATAATGCGATATTCGATACGATAATGCTTGTAAAATAAACTTAAATGATCTATTATGTAACCTACAATATACGTGTTTCACATTCTTTTTGTGACAAGAAAACATCCCTACAGCTTCTGAAAGGGAACATCAGTGTTTTAAAGCACGGTGTTCAGGGCTTCAGGTTATCCTACATTAGGGTTTTTTAACAGCAGAAACTGAATAATGAAATGTAAAAATAAAACACTGCTTTAGTTTTCACTGTATGAATTAAATATATCCTGATTCTTATTAAAGATATATACATTTGCGATATTTCGATAATTTCAATATATTGTGCAGCCCTAGAGACCTACGTATGTACGGTTCAGAATCGGTTCTTTCTTTTAGGGGACATTAACTTTATTTATTGTGCACTTTTGATATTTGAAACTTTGCAGACCTTGTACATTCACAAACAGCTATAGGTAATGTTAACCCTTGTGCTGTGTTGAACCCTATAACACTTGTGGTGTTCCCGGTCAAAAATGACCAGCCTACAAAAAAATGGTTTATTAATCGCTCACTATTTTATCACCAAATATTGGATTCAATCTTTGTGTCAACTTGTTTTATTTCAGTTAAGACAGGTTTTGTGTTTAATTTTTTTAATGATTGAACATAGGCCTTATTGATCTGAGCCTCACTGATTTGAGGATGAAGTTCATCTCTGTGAAAAAGAAAGCATGTAATAGTCAAAATTGTGTGTGTGTGTGTGTGTGTGTGTGTGTGTGTTGATGCACACATGCATGCACAGGTCTGTATTTTTGCAAGCCCATATGAACATTAACATGAAAAACACACTCCTGGACACTAATTGATGAAGAACACACTCCTGGACACTAATTGATGAAGAACACACTCCTGAACACTAATTGATGAAGAACACTAATGAAGAACACACTCCTGAACACTAATTGATGAAGAACACACTCCTGAACACTAATTGATGAAGAACACACTCCTGGACACTAACTGATGAAGAACACACTCCTGAACACTAATTGATGAAGAACACTAATGAAGAACACACTCCTGAACACTAATTGATGAAGAACACACTCCTGAACACTAATTGATGAAGAACACTAATGAAGAACACATTCCTGAACACTAATTAATGAAGAACACACTCCTGAACACTAATTGATGAAGAACACTAATGAAGAACACACTCCTGAACACTAATTGATGAAGAACACACTCCTGGACACTAATTGATGAAGAAAAACACTCCTGGACACTAATTGATGAAGAACACACTCCTGGACACTAATTGATGAAGAACACACTCCTGGACACTAATTGATGAAGAACACACTCCTGGACACTAATTGATGAAGAACACACTCCTGGACACTAATTGATGAAGAACACACTCCTGAACACTAATTGATGAAGAACACACTCCTGAACACTAATTGATGAAGAACACTAATGAAGAACACACTCCTGGACACTAACTGATGAAGAACACACTCCTGAACACTAATTGATGAAGAACACTAATGAAGAACACACTCCTGAACACTAATTGATGAAGAACACTAATGAAGAACACACTCCTGAACACTAATTGATGAAGAACACTAATGAAGAACACACTCCTGAACACACTCCTGAACACTAATTGATGAAGAACACTAATGAAGAACACACTCCTGAACACTAATTGATGAAGAACACTAATGAAGAACACACTCCTGAACACTAATTGATGAAGAACACTAATGAAGAACACACTCCTGGACACTAATTGATGAAGAACACACTCCTGAACACTAATTGATGAAGAACACACTCCTGAACACTAATTGATGAAGAACACTAATGAAGAACACACTCCTGAACACTAATTGATGAAGAACACACTCCTGAACACTAATTGATGAAGAACACTAATGAAGAACACACTCCTGAACACTAATTGATGAAGAACACTAATGAAGAACACATTCCTGAACACTAATTGATGAAGAACACACTCCTGAACACTAATTGATGAAGAACACTAATGAAGAACACACTCCTGAACACTAATTGATGAAGAACACACTCCTGGACACTAATTGATGAAGAACACTAATGAAGAACACACTCCTGAACACTAAGTGATGAAGAACACACTACTGAACACTAATTGATGAAGAACAGTAATGAAGAACACACTCCTGAACACTAATTGATGAAGAACACTAATGAAGAACACACTCCTGAACACTAATTGATGAAGAACACACTCCTGAACACTAATTGATGAAGAACACTAATGAAGAACACACTCCTGAACACTAATTGATGAAGAACACTAATGAAGAACACACTCCTGAACACTAATTGATGAAGAACACACTCCTGAACACTAATTGATGAAGAACACTAATGAAGAACACACTCCTGGACACTAATTGATGAAGAACACACTCCTGAACACTAATTGATGAAGAACACATTCCTGAACACTAATTGATGAAGAACACACTCCTGAACACTAATTGATGAAGAACACACTCCTGAACACTAATTGATGAAGAACACACTCCTGAACACTAATTGATGAAGAACACTAATGAAGAACACACTCCTGGACACTAATTGATGAAGAACACACTCCTGAACACTAATTGATGAAGAACACATTCCTGAACACTAATTGATGAAGAACACACTCCTGAACACTAATTGATGAAGAACACACTCCTAAACACTAATTGATGAAGAACACTAATGAAGAACACACTCCTGAACACTAATTGATGAAGAACACACTCCTGAACACTAATTGATGAAGAACACACTCCTGAACACTAATTGATGAAGAACACACTCCTGAACACTAATTGATGAAGAACACACTCCTGAACACTAATTGATGAAGAACACACTCCTGAACACTAATTGATGAAGAACACACTCCTGAACACTAATTGATGAAGAACACACTCCTGAACACTAATTGATGAAGAACACACTCCTGAACACTAATTGATGAAGAACACTAATGAAGAACACACTCCTGAACACTAATTGATGAAGAACACACTCCTGAACACTAATTGATGAAGAACACTAATGAACACACTCCTGAACACTAATTGATGAAGAACACACTCCTGAACACTAATTGATGAAGAACACTAATGAAGAACACACTCCTGGACAGTAATTGATGAAGAACACTAATGAAGAACACACTCCTGAACACTAATTGATGAAGAACACTAATGAAGAACACACTCCTGAACACTAATTGATGAAGAACACTAATGAAGAACACACTCCTGAACACTAATTGATGAAGAACACACTCCTGGACACTAATTGATGAAGAACACTAATGAAGAACACACTCCTGAACACTAATTGATGAAGAACACTAATGAAGAACACACTCCTGAACACTAATTGATGAAGAACACTAATGAAGAACACACTCCTGAACACTAATTGATGAAGAACACTAATGAAGAACACACTCCTGAACACTAATTGATGAAGAACACACTCCTGGACACTAATTGATGAAGAACACTAATGAAGAACACACTCCTGAACACTAATTGATGAAGAACACTAATGAAGAACACACTCCTGAACACTAATTGATGAAGAACACACTCCTGAACACTAATTGATGAAGAACACACTCCTGAACACTAATTGATGAAGAACACACTCCTGAACACTAATTGATGAACACTAATGAAGAACACACTCCTGAACACTAATTGATGAAGAACACTAATGAAGAACACACTCCTGAACACTAATTGATGAAGAACACACTCCTGGACACTAATTGATGAAGAACACTAATGAAGAACACACTCCTGAACACTAATTGATGAAGAACACTAATGAAGAACACACTCCTGAACACTAATTGATGAAGAACACTAATGAAGAACACACTCCTGGACAGTAATTGATGAAGAACACACTCCTGAACACTAATTGATGAAGAACACACTCCTGAACACTAATTGATGAAGAACACTAATGAAGAACACACTCCTGAACACTAATTGATGAAGAACACTAATGAAGAACACACTCCTGGACAGTAATTGATGAAGAACACTAATGAAGAACACACTCCTGAACACTAATTGATGAAGAACACTAATGAAGAACACACTCCTGAACACTAATTGATGAAGAACACACTCCTGAACACTAATTGATGAAGAACACTAATGAAGAACACACTCCTGAACACTAATTGATGAAGAACACTAATGAAGAACACACTCCTGGACACTAATTGATGAAGAACACACTCCTGGACACTAATTGATGAAGAACACACTCCTGGACACTAATTGATGAAGAACACTAATGAAGAACACACTCCTGAACACTAATTGATGAAGAACACTAATGAAGAACACACTCCTGGACACTAATTGATGAAGAACACTAATGAAGAACACACTCCTGAACACTAATTGATGAAGAACACTAATGAAGAACACACTCCTGAACACTAATTGATGAAGAACACACTCCTGAACACTAATTGATGAAGAACACTAATGAAGAACACACTCCTGAACACTAATTGATGAAGAACACACTCCTGGACACTAATTGATGAAGAACACACTCCTGGACACTAATTGATGAAGAACACACTCCTGAAAACTAATTGATGAAGAACACTAATGAAGAACACATTCCTGAACACTAATTGATGAAGAACACACTCCTGAACACTAAATGATGAAGAACACACTCCTGAACACTAATTGATGAAGAACACTAATGAAGAACACACTCCTGAACACTAATTGATGAAGAACACTAATGAAGAACACACTCCTGAACACTAATTGATGAAGAACACTAATGAAGAACACACTCCTGAACACTAATTGATGAAGAACACTAATGAAGAACACACTCCTGAACACTAATTGATGAAGAACACACTCCTGGACACTAATTGATGAAGAACACACTCCTGGACACTAATTGATGAAGAACACACTCCTGGACACTAATTGATGAAGAACACACTCCTGGACACTAATTGATGAAGAACACTAATGAAGAACACACTCCTGAACACTAATTGATGAAGAACACTAATGAAGAACACACTCCTGAACACTAATTGATGAAGAACACACTCCTGAACACTAATTGATGAAGAACACACTCCTGGACACTAATTGATGAAGAACACACTCCTGGACACTAATTGATGAAGAACACTAATGAAGAACACACTCCTGAACACTAATTGATGAAGAACACACTCCTGAACACTAATTGATGAAGAACACTAATGAAGAACACACTCCTGGACACTAATTGATGAAGAACACACTCCTGAACACTAATTGATGAAGAACACACTCCTGAACACTAATTGATGAAGAACACACTCCTGGACACTAATTGATGAAGAACACTAATGAAGAACACACTCCTGGACACTAATTGATGAAGAACACACTCCTGAACACTAATTGATGAAGAACACACTCCTGGACACTAATTGATGAAGAACACACTCCTGGACACTAATTGATGAAGAACACTAATGAAGAACACACTCCTGGACACTAATTGATTAAGAACACACTCCTGAACACTAATTGATGAAGAACACACTCCTGGACACTAATTGATGAAGAACACTGATGAAGAACACACTCCTGAACACTAATTGATGAAGAACACTAATAAAGAACACACTCCTGAACACTAATTGATGAAGAACACACTCCTGAACACTAATTGATGAAGAACACACTCCTGAACACTAATTGATGAAGAACACACTCCTGAACACTAATTGATGAAGAACACTAATTGATGAAGAACACACTCCTGAAGAACACACCTGGTTCTTCATCAATTAGTGTTCAGGAGTGTGTTCTTCATCAATTAGTGTTCAGGAGTGTGTTCTTCATTAGTGTTCTTCATCAATTAGTGTTCAGGAGTGTGTTCTTCATTAGTGTTCTTCATCAATTAATGAAGAACACACTCCTGAACACTAATTGATGAAGAACACTAATGAAGAACACACTCCTGAACACTAATTGATGAAGAACACTAATGAAGAACACACTCCTGAACACTAATTGATGAAGAACACTAATGAAGAACACACTCCTGGACAGTAATTGATGAAGAACACTAATGAAGAACACACTCCTGAGGCATAAAAACAAAAAAAAGTTTGGTTCCAGTTTGTTGTCAGTTGAGGTCATGGGTCGGTAGGGATTTTTTTTTTTTTTAGTGGCAGCAAGGGATAGGTAGGAAATTATTCAGGGCTCGACCTTAAGCCTTTTCATGTGCTTGCCCTCCGAACAAGTAAATCTGTCATTCACATCAAAAAAGTTGCTTGTCCAGATTTTTTTTAATTTTATTTATTTATTCTGAAGCAATATTCTCATCAGTGTTCAATCAGCTTTGATATTTAAATTGGCATATTGTAATATCTGCACCTTTGAAGGGCATCCCCTCCCCCAATCTTATTAAATGCCCTATAGTGTCGTCTTATTCTAAATAATTGAATTTATTGATCAAATTTAGGAATTTAAAATGAAAGATGAAGCATACTGTTACCCTAGGTAGGGCTGATCAAATTAAATAATTTACACTGAAAAATTACAATTGCATAAAATAATGTTATGAAATTGATTTAAATGTACAAATAAGAAACATTGGAAAGAAGTATACTAGGCTACTTATAAACATAACAATAAACTGCCAATAGGTGGCGGCAGGCGGCCGTATTAATGAGTGAGTCATTGATTCATTAATTCAAATGATTCGTTTAAACGGTTGATTCATTCAAGAATGAGACGGATGTTAATGAATGGGTCATTGAATCTTTGACTCAACCGATTCGGTCAAAATGCTGAATCATTCAGTAATGAAAACAGGTCGAGTGTTCCTGTGATGTGCTGTGGTTCTGCTGTGATTTTTGTTTGGAACTATTTTCGCTGCTGAAACAGAACAAAAACAGCCAATATTCATTGCATCTAAAATGTAAGTGACTTAATTTTAACTGTTTATTGAACTGTTGTAGGAAATCAATGTCACATTTTCAATCGTGATATGGTATTCAGGAAAAATAATTGAGGCTGCTTAAAATATAGAAACTCCACATTTAGATTTTTTAGAGGCAGTATGTTGTTAACTGAGTGTGTGTGTGTGTGTGTGTGTGTGTGTGTGTGTGTGTGTGTGTGTGTGTGTGTGTGTGTGTGTGTGTGTGTGTGTGTGTGTGTGTGTGTGTGTGTGCTGCGCTCATGTGTGTAGATTTCTCCTCGAGAGGCTGCGCGAGCGTCAACAGCGCAACCTCACCGTCAGCAGGCTAATACATGTATTATCCACAATCGATCGCAACTTACAATAAATGTAATAAAATCAGAATCATTCTCTCGGTTTAGTGATTCCCTAGTTATTTTTTTGTTTATTGATGTTCTAATCAGGCTACTTGTCCGTTGGGGCAAGTACAATTCTCTTTTACTTGTCCTTCTAAAATCCATTTGTCCCGGACAAGCGGACAAGTTAGACGGGCTCTGGAGATCCGAAGCGCGGCAGGTTAGAGTGTTTTGGATTGCATAAAATAATAAAAGAAACGAACAAATACATGGCGAAAGAAGTGGTAGACAGCAGAAGAGGGTATTGGAATTTGGGATGATTTTTAATGAAACTCGGGAGGCGGATGGAGGTTACTCTTTAACGCATCATGTGGTGTGTGTGCGTGCCTATGAATGCATGCATTTGTATGTGTGCGTAATGCGTATATGAATAAAAGTGTCCTAAATGACACCAAAAAAAAAAAAAGACTTGTATATTATTGTTCAGTTTGACGAACGATGTGTAACGACCATGTAGCTGCCTCGTTTGTTTTGCTGGAGGACAAGCATCTTGCATCGCGTGCTATAAAAATACGGTGCTGTACAAAAACGTAAATTATAGTTCGCCTCAAAGTTTTGTATTTGTGTATTTATTAAATTTTTATTATTTCTTCCCCAAGCTCATAAAATAAATTTGGGTCGCACATAAATTGACAGGGTCGGTCGGAAACCGGAACCAAACAATTTTTTTTTTTATGCCTGAACACTAATTGATGAAGAACACTAATGAAGAACACACTCCTGAACACTAATTGATGAAGAACACTAATGAAGAACACACTCCTGAACACTAATTGATGAAGAACACACTCCTGAACACTAATTGATGAAGAACACACTCCTGAACACTAATTGATGAAGAACACACTCCTGGACACTAATTGATGAAGAACACTAATGAAGAACACACTCCTGAACACTAATTGATGAAGAACACTAATGAAGAACACACTCCTGAACACTAATTGATGAAGAACACTAATGAAGAACACACTCCTGAACACTAATTGATGAAGAACACTAATGAAGAACACACTCCTGAACACTAATTGATGAAGAACACACTCCTGGACACTAATTGATGAAGAACACTAATGAAGAACACACTCCTGAACACTAATTGATGAAGAACACTAATGAAGAACACACTCCTGAACACTAATTGATGAAGAACACTAATGAAGAACACACTCCTGAACACTAATTGATGAAGAACACACTCCTGGACACTAATTGATGAAGAACACTAATGAAGAACACACTCCTGAACACTAATTGATGAAGAACACTAATGAAGAACACACTCCTGAACACTAATTGATGAAGAACACACTCCTGAACACTAATTGATGAAGAACACACTCCTGAACACTAATTGATGAAGAACACACTCCTGAACACTAATTGATGAACACTAATGAAGAACACACTCCTGAACACTAATTGATGAAGAACACTAATGAAGAACACACTCCTGGACACTAATTGATGAAGAACACTAATGAAGAACACACTCCTGAACACTAATTGATGAAGAACACACTCCTGAACACTAATTGATGAAGAACACACTCCTGAACACTAATTGATGAAGAACACACTCCTGAACACTAATTGATGAAGAACACTAATGAAGAACACACTCCTGGACAGTAATTGATGAAGAACACTAATGAAGAACACACTCCTGAACACTAATTGATGAAGAACACTAATGAAGAACACACTCCTGAACACTAATTGATGAAGAACACACTCCTGAACACTAATTGATGAAGAACACTAATGAAGAACACACTCCTGAACACTAATTGATGAAGAACACTAATGAAGAACACACTCCTGGACACTAATTGATGAAGAACACACTCCTGGACACTAATTGATGAAGAACACACTCCTGGACACTAATTGATGAAGAACACTAATGAAGAACACACTCCTGAACACTAATTGATGAAGAACACTAATGAAGAACACACTCCTGGACACTAATTGATGAAGAACACTAATGAAGAACACACTCCTGAACACTAATTGATGAAGAACACACTCCTGAACACTAATTGATGAAGAACACACTCCTGAACACTAATTGATGAAGAACACACTCCTGAACACTAATTGATGAACACTAATGAAGAACACACTCCTGAACACTAATTGATGAAGAACACACTCCTGAACACTAATTGATGAAGAACACTAATGAAGAACACACTCCTGAACACTAATTGATGAAGAACACTAATGAAGAACACACTCCTGGACAGTAATTGATGAAGAACACACTCCTGAACACTAATTGATGAAGAACACACTCCTGAACACTAATTGATGAAGAACACTAATGAAGAACACACTCCTGAACAGTAATTGATGAAGAACACTAATGAAGAACACACTCCTGAACACTAATTGATGAAGAACACTAATGAAGAACACACTCCTGAACACTAATTATTTCTATGATTTTCGACTCCACCATTAATTTTAAAGGGCCAGTCCTTTATAAACAATATAAGCTCAGATCAATGAGGCCTATGATCAATCAGTTTAAAAAATAAATACAAAGCCTGTCCTATTTTAAAGAACACAAGTTGACAAAAAGATTGAATCCAATATCTGGTGATAAAATAACATAACAACAGATTAATATGCTATTTTTTTGTAGGCCGGACATTTTCCCACAAGTGTTACAATGTGGAAAAAACCCACAAAAATGTACAAAAAATGTTGGGAAGTTGTTAGACTCAGTAAAATCAGTACATTTTAGTCCAATACAATAAAAAGAACTAGCATTTTCGGGTAGGGGAAAATCCTCTCCAAGTCAAAATGACCCGAACTCGCCCTAAGAGTAAACACTAATGATCTGGGGCCGTATTCACAAAGAATTTTAAGGCTAAAAGTAGCTCCTAACTGGCGAATTTAGGAGCAACTCCTAAAAATAATGGGCGTGTCACTCCTAACTTTAGGACTCCTAATTTTTTTCACTAAGAGTAATTCACGAAGCATTTTAGCCCTAAAAGTAGCACCTAAGTCTGGGACAGCTTAAAAGAAGTCGAGAGGACTCCTAACTCACTAAGACCTATTCACAAAGGATTTTAGCGCATACCACCGCAGTCGTCCGGGGTCCGCGACACAATGAATGCTGCATTGATCTGCAAACAAATCCTCTCCCATGTCTCACGCTTAGTTTTGCTTGATATTCCAGTGCAGAATTTCACTTTTATTATGTTTTTTTTTTTTTTTTTTAGCACCAACTGGGCCAGCAGCAGTAACTGATCCTGCGTCCAGTTGGGCTTTCTTTTCCGTTTTGGCGAGTTCATAATCCACCGTCATTCAACTATTACATTACTTCAATAGGAGCAACATTTCCTTGCTTTAAGTAGTCTATTTAGGCTAATAGGATGTCAATTAACCAAGCAAGTGTTAATGCAAGTGTCGTTTTTTCATTATTAGGCAAGTGGCGGTTTTCATTGGGGTATTAGGCTACCTTGATTTAATTTAATTTAATTCACGACTTTTCTCTCTCTCTCTGCCTTTTTAGAATTACACTTCACTGGGGCCTGCACAAACATGTCATTATGCATTTCAAAGACATTACTATTATTATTTTGTGTAGGACACAGACATATTTAGATGTCGTAATTCCATGATTTGTTGCGTCTGTGTTATGCTCCGCATGATGGCCCTGTCATCTAACAACCAATCACCGTGATCATTGCGAGGAAGCTCGTGTATGAGAATTGACGTCATCCATAGCAACGAAGACTCACTCTTAGTTTAGGAGTTGTCATTTTTCCTTACTAAGAGTAGGTCTGAAAGGTGTTGTGAATAACTTTTAAGAGAAAACTCCTAGCTAAAATATTTTAGTGCGATTTAGGAGTACTCCTAGTGGTAAGATAAAATTCTTCGTGAATACGGCCCCTGGGTTATCTGAAGATCAGCTCTTACTAGCGGTCGGCACGATGAGCAGGTACACCTCATCCAGCGTGGCCTCCACAGACTGAGTGTACAGGTTCTTCCAAGGGATCTTCAACTCCAGACGACCTGCCAAAGACAGATATATGAGCACTGAAACACCACATAAGATGTATGCATAATATATGACAGTGTTTAACAAAGTCATAAACCATGATTAGCATAACAGTTTAACACACGAACACACTGCACTTCGACATCGGTCTTCTCTTACCAATGTGTCCTGCTCGGACTTTGAAAGGAATGTCCAGTTGACTCTGTTACAGAGATAAAACTCACATTAGAGCACTAGTTCACAAAGCATCAGAAAAAAATGCATTGAAAGGCTTCCTAAATGGATATATTTATTTTTAAAAATTACATATCTAACGTGAAACTTAAAGCCACATACCAATGCATTTTCTTTTATCTCAAGGTTTCTTAATATGGCAGCACCTGCAAAAGAAACATTGCTTTATTACCCGGCTTGGTCTACAATAATTCATATCATTGAGCAAATATTTACAGTGGTATTGAAAGTTACTTATCAGTGAGTCAATAAACCACATGGCAATATGGCATATCATAAAACTCTATAGGAAGGTTATTATAAATGTTGATGAATACGAACGAACGAACGAACGTTATTCTCAACATTATTGACTTGACGGCACCTATTGCCTTACAATATTGCCCCATATTTCCTCTGGTATTTCCCCTTGATTTTAAATGTTTTATTAACAGAAACTGGGAGCGTTATTATATAGTAAAATAATTAACCACGATTCATTGTGTGATTCCAAAAGATTCAAGATTCTGATTCAATATGTTTTTACCATAGAAAAAAAAGTTAGTTATTGAGGTGGGGGAGGGTGGAGAAATATCAGTTTAAATCTTGATATAAATAATTAATTTTAAATAAGTCATCCTGTGGCTCGCTTGGAAATTTAGCTGAGGCCCCCTGGTTGAGAACAACAGGACCGTTTCAAAGGGATTTTCCCCTCCATCTATTGATTATCATCACAGTCAGACTAGGGCTGGGCAGCAAACAGTCGGGTGTAACCCAGATGTGTATCAGTATAATGGATCCGTGCGTTTGGTCTTAAAGTGACAGTAGCCTAATAAACCTGCCTGCTGCTCTGTCATTAATGTTAATCAAACAAAAGAGAAAATAACTCACTGCTCTTGACTGAATAACTTTATTAGCTTTAATAAGAATACATGTATATTTAATTCATACAGTGAAGACTATGCAATATTTTATTTTTACATTTGATAATTACATTTCTGTACTAATTCTAACTACATGTATATTGTACCTGAAAAACTTAATTTGTTAAATTCATTTTTTTTTTTTTGTTATATTGTATTTGTTTTATTGTTTGTAATTTGTACTTTTTTTTCTTATTTTTACTAACAGAAATAAGATCAAATAACACAAAATAACTATATCGTGATTTATATCAACATCGTAAAATACAATTTCTCATTTTTTTGGAATAAGAATATGGTCATATATCGCCCACCCCGAGCCAGACAAATCTTGTGGCGTCAATAAAATGGTTTTGGGTTTCAGATGTATAAAATACAAGACTACAAGAGGTGATTTTATACTAATCAGACCTACTTAAAAATTATGGATTTTTTTTAAATGTTAGTTTTCATAAATATCTGATGGTTTTGACAGAAAGTAGGGATGCAGCAGTGAAAACTAATAAAAGGAATATTTTATAAATTAACCTCTTCATTTTCTCACAATATAGTAGTAAAAGATACATATTTATAATGTTTCATCATAATGTTGATAAGAAAAATCAAGAGAAACTGAATGAAATGGTACATCCGTCTTAACAAAATATCGTAGTCATAATCTTTGATTAATGTCAAAGTGAACATGTTCTTGTTTTAACAGTCAAGACGCAGTGAAATGAATATACACACAAGTTGTATCCTGGATCTCAGAATGAAAGTGAAGACGTCTCTCCACAGTTCATCCAGAAGTGAACTGTGTCATGAATCACTTGTATTTGTATGGCAGGTCCAGTGTTGGGGGTAACGAGTTACAAAGTAACGGATTACAGTAACGATATTACTTTTTTGGGTAACGAAGTAAAGTAACGCATTACACTAAAAATATCGGTAACTACACTACTTTACTATACTATAGGAACGCGCTTTCCTGCGTTACCCAAGCCGTGTTTGCTTGTGTGTAAAGTTCTGTCTAGTGGTGCGTGCGCACCGTTGCCATAGAGATCGATTTGAGTGACATAGCTGCCGGTGCGAAGGAGAGAGGGAAATGGAGACGGAGACGGAGACAGGGGGTCTCTGCAGCGCGAGTCTCCGCTGACTGCACGCGCACCTCCCCAAACGGACGAGGCGTTTATACTCGACGCGCTCGCCATTGTACTATTCTGTGAAACGACGGGGCGACTCGAGTAATTGTCCTCTTAACCATCAGGAATCAACGGTGAGAAGAAGAAAGGTCCACACGTGACGATGTTTATTTTAGTAGGCTACATCACCACCAATAACACTACAAAAAGAATCGTGTACGTAAAATCCAGTAAACCCTGAGATTATTACTTGTGACATTAGAACAAAATGTGGATATAAAAACATGTATGTAGACTATAGAACTAAATCAACGATCTCTTAAATGGTTTCTAATTTCACTAAACATTTCATTAAGTTTCGTGGACATTTGATAAAACATGGATCTTTCTATTAAAAATGCTTATTATGCTATTGTAGGCTCATTTTGTAAACATAAGCAACTGATTTAGACACGCAAACTGTGTGCCGGTGCGGTCACGGTGAGACATAGGCTACATGCTCGGGCAGATTCGGCTTCTTGAAGTCGTTCATCCTCGGATTCGGCGCCGCGCACGCTGTTACAAAAACTCTTCTCAAGTCTTGGAGCACAGCAGGTAACACAAAACAAAATGAACAGGCTTGTTGCAGGGTTCATTGTAGAGGAATGCTTCCCCTGCCGACTATTGAATCGCCAAGAAAAATGCATTTTAAATTAAGATCAAAAATGTAAAAGTGACCTTTATTTTATTATTTTTCATTGACCACTTCATTTTTTATTTTTATTGCCATGAGTCGAATAAAAAGCTTGTTTTGTTCTCAGGAGAAGAGTTTACCCACTAAACACAATGATGTCCAAAAGACGTCTTTTCAACGTCTTTGTCACAAAAGTCGGACGTTGAAAAGACGTCCACTGAGGAGCCAGAATGAAAGTTTTTATGACGTCTTTTTTTGACGGTTTCTGCACGTCCGATATAGACGTTCATGGACCCTCTTCGTACAAGGTTAAAAACTTGTTCAAATGTGGCCATTGTGGACATATTTTTTACATAATTTATGGTCTCATTTAGACATAATTACTTTGACTATTGCTGTCAGATGATATTAGTGAGAATTAGCAGAGGTTTAGATGTTGATATTTGTTTCATTTAAAGTGTCACCATTGTGGTGATCAGTGTTTGCTTTAGTTGGGCTCTTGGTCCCCTTTATTTTTACTTTAGCTTTTCTTTGGCTGCTGTAACTGTATGTTTGTTAAACACACTGTTATTTGCAACTGATGTTGCAAAGAAAGCCAAGAATAAGTAACATCAGGTGTTATCAGCTTCATGTTGATGATGATGAAATCATCACAAAACAAGCATATAATGTTGTCAGATACTTTGGCATTTCTAGCCGCCTACCTTGTAGAACTGCAATATTGGCACCAATAGCATTTATAATATCACTTATTTAGAGGTGGATAAAAATTATGTGCATACGATGTTTAGAGCAAACATATCATGTTGTAACACACAGACATCAAGATTTTGCATATGATTCACAACAATGGTGACAAAAAATCATCATGCTGCAATGCATGATGGGTAGCCTTCATAGTTCAAAACTCATCATTGATTCCCAAGCTTTTTTGTTTTGATTGTCACCGTTGTTGTGATTCATAGCCAAAATCTTAAAGTCTGTGTATGACTACATGATGCATTTGCTCAAAACATGTGCACATGCTTTTTATACTTTAAAAATATTTTTTATTCTATTGGCACCAATATTGCAGTTCCACAAGGTTGGTGGTTGAGAATCCCAAAATATAAACACAATTTCAAACTCAACATTTGATGCTTGTTTTGTGATGATTATGTCATCATCAACATTGAGCTGAAAACACCTGATCTTACTTTTTCTTGGCTTTCTCTGCCACAACATTTGTGTCATACAAACACACAGTTACAGCAGCCAAAGAAAAGCTAAAGTAAAAATAAAGGGGACCAAGAGCCCAACTAAAGCAAACACTGATCACCACAATGGTGACACTTCAAATGAAACAAATATTAACATCTAAACCTCTGCTAATTCTCACTAAGATCATCTGACAGCAATAGTCAAAGTAATTATGTCTAAATGAGACCATAAATTATGTAAAAAATATGTCCACAATGGCCACATTTGAACTAGTTTTTAACCTTGTACGAAGAGGGTCCATGAACGTCTATATCGGACGTGCAGAACACGTCAAAAAAAGACGTCATAAAAACTTTCATTCTGGCTCCTCAGTGGACGTCTTTTCAACGTCCGACTTTTGTGACAAAGACGTTGAAAAGACGTCTTTTGGACATCATTGTGTTTAGTGGGTATTCTCATGTTTCCCAAAGCCTGTGTTTTAAAACTTGTGTGTTGACCCCATTTTAAAATGACCGCACCATAGCCTCCTTTATCCTGTTGTTTGTGGATTTTACAGTGAGATATATTTCCTTGTGCAGACAGGGATATTGTTCTTTCATATGGTTTTACATGCCATTTTGTATATATTTATACAATAAACACTATGTAGACAGGCAAAGTGATGATAGGGCTATGATATTTGTCCATAAATTAAGAAACGGGAAAGTAAAGTAATAAGTAGTGAAGTTACTTTTCAAACGCAGTAACTAGTAAAGTAATCTCATTACAATTTACAGAAGTAACTAGTAACTAGTAACTAATTACCTTTTTTGAGTAACTACCCCAACACTGGGCAGGTCAATTTTGAAGCTGGACAGCAGAAATCCCCATTATCTTCCATTGTAAGAATGTAACTGGACAAGTTTTAAGCCACATGAGAGTGAACAGAGATAACATGTGGGGTGAACTATCCCAATCAAGAAAATACCATACTAATTCAGACTAACATATGTAACTACAAAGTGGAGCTAAACAACATCCCTACACTAGATGTAACCCAGCAGAGCAGATTATGCATGTAATACTGAGTTAGCTTCTAGTATATAACGCATGTTCAAACCTGTCCTCAAAGGCATATCTCTCAGATTCCAGTGTAAGGTCAGCTGACTCTTTTAACGTAAACGACCATATAGCTGTGTTGTGTATATTCATGAATGCGTTTTTATCAGCAAAGACACGTTGGTATTTGACAGCTGACACGTTTACTGTACGTTACCTCCCCATATGCCGAGGCTGAGCTGCGAGCTGTCGAGGTTCACCACATAATCGCCCAGAAACCTGTTCAAGACATCGACCACCACTGACTCGAACACCATCTTTATGCGCTGTTCACACGACCATCAGCATGCTCTCCTTCGTCTGCGGTTCCTGGAGCACCCGAGAGTGTTGTTGGACTTACTACTGAGTGTCCCCGTCCCGTTTCCTGAAATAAACATCACTGGAGAGAGGGTTCTTCGCATGTTCACTGACGCTCTGCCTGTGCGACACTGCCCTCTGCTGACGAACAACCCGCGCGACACTGCTTTTATTTATTTTTTTATTGAATAATATAAATGTACAAACTCAAGTAGGGAACAATAATACGGATATGAAAATATACACAAATTACCTGTAATTAATCTCCGTTCGATATCTGTGCATGTGGGCCTATTCTTTTATTATTATTATTATTATTATTATTTTGTATGTAATGCCATGAGAACAAGAGGTATTACTCACATTACATTAGCTGCCAGGAAATGAAAGAAAATAAATAAATAAAAATAGAGGGGAAAAAATAGAAAAATTACATAAAATTCAGTGCTTTCAATTTAAAGCATTACATGTTTTCAGCGCTTTTTTTCTTCTTTTTTTTTTCAAAAGATTTACACATAATTTAAAGTCATTTTAAAATGTGAAAAATTTGGTTTGCATTGAGCCCACTTCTTTTTATGTATATGGTATTTTCCTAACAAAATAAATAACTGTATAATATGTTGTTCTTTACATTCCAAATTGTCATTCTGACTATAAAAAAGCACATCAAATACACACATTTCTATCATACACACTTCCGGTTTATAAGTCTTCCCAAAATAATCTTGAGTAAATACAGTGAAAAAACAGTAGTTTCTTTTTCTAGAGCACAAAATGCACAGGTATATGAAATATAATCAATAATTATATTATTATTAATAATTTGTATATTAAATCTTTCCAAAACATGCTGAGCAGGATCAATTCTGTGAATTATTTTGTAAGACACTTCCTTATTTTTGTCCATATAGGCCTATTCCCTGAATCATGTAATTTAATTTTAATTGTATTTTTTATTAACATTTTACAAGTAACAACAATTAACATTCATTCTATTAACAAGACATTTGAAATGAACACAGTTGCTTTGTACGAGGGACATAGAGTATTGACATTTAAACAGATAATACATAAAATTATTAAATAAATAAGCAAACAAAGTAAAGAAATATAAAGAAAGGCAAGGAAATAAATTTGCGTTTTGTCTCAAATAGGATAAGGTCTCATTTAAACATGGAATCTCTGTACACAGGTGACTTTATAATCTTATCTGGGATGTTTTAATTGCTTTTTTGTTTCTTTTAAATTTACATAGGAAATCAGCAAGACTTTAATTCAGAGCAAAAGACAAATAAAATTTGGTTTCGAAGCTTTAAATGTAGATTTGTGGATATGACCTCTGTTGAGTTTTGCTAATGTCAGTCATCTTCGTATAGAAAAAAAACCTCACTTTGAAATAATAAATCGATATTATATCCCTGTAATTACTTTATAAAAAAAAAATAAAAAATAAAAAAAAATCAAAGAAGGTGTTGGTTCTGTAAATAAGAGTCAGAAGAAATCTTTTTCAGTATTACTTCCCAAGTTTCATTATTTATTTCTGATGTTTTCAATACAATAACTGACACAGTGGTCTTGTTTATGGAATGTGATACTGATTTATTGAAGATTGGACAATAGGGCTATCATTAAAATTCTTATTTTATTTGGGAAAAACTGTTTTTCTGAATCAAATTTCTTCTCTGTTTTGATTGGATGGTTGTGGTTTGCTATTGGTCGATCTCATGATGTGAGTGACAGGTTGCCCCGCCCTCACGCCAGTAAACACGTCATCAGAGAAGAGATGTTGCTGCAAGAGGGAGGAAAAGTTATTTTGATTAAAGATTACGAGGCACGTGAATGTAAAAAGATAGGCTAACGATGTGCACGAATTAATCATTTATAATAAATACTGCAACTCCATAAAAAACAAGAATTGTCCATTTTGATTTCATAGTGGAGAACGATGGAGAAATGTAAAACTATTCATTTAAAGTTGTTGATTATATATGAACATAGCCCTGTATATTTGCCTCATTGACTTTTTTCTTCTGTCAGATCGCAAAATGTTTGAATCATAATGAACACATGACACAATGTAAGTTACCGGTAATCAAAAACATGACATGACAACAGCAGTATTTCACTAAACATCGTGTAAAATGCGTCAGGTGACCTCTCTGAAAACACTGTTGACGAGTGACGAATCGATGAATAACCTGAACGAATCAAACCTCAGCCTCACAAACCTCCTGTCGTCTGGATGTTCACGGGCCGCCAGTGAAAGTGATGTTGTCATGGCAACATCGCATCTCATCTTTTACCTGAAAGCCCTCAGGTCACGTATTTTGTGTTGTTGTCATACATTCAAAATCAAAACCACAAAAGGAGAAACACGTTGTTGGTCAACGTGTGTATGTGCTGTCCAAGGGGGAAGTGAAAGAGCTGAAGAAAAAGAAAAGGCTGAAATAAATTGGGAAGGATGGATTATGGCTGTGTCTGTCTCTGTATACGTGAGCGTCCGCCATATTGGAATCAATCGGTCAATGTGCAAATGAAACCCTAGTTATTCACGTGTATGAATATCTGTATCTGCAATAGACATTAGCAGAGGATTTTCACAACATTTAGTTTATCATTAATGTGATAATTTTGCATAATATGGATACTGCATAGTTATATAGTTGATTTTTTTACAGCACTAGACTGCACAATACTGTTACATTTTCGATGAAAATTCATTGATTTGTGGATTTGTTACTAGTGAGTGATGCATGTGATAGTGTGAACAGCGTCATGTTAACCGTTCCAAGATGGCCGATCGACCGTCACCCGGTGGCTATTTTTGGTATAGCGCCTAAAGAAAATCTCAGCAACGAAATGTTTGTAATATCAACTTCAAATTAGATTTACCAGCAATTGTAGATTGCAAATTATTATGTAAAATATATATATTGTATCAAATAAAATAAATACTGTAAAGTACATATGCTTTACAGTAAACTTGAACTTCTATAACTTTTTTTCACCTCTGCAATAATCTGCTTTAGATCTGTATTCCAAAGCATTCATGATTTACAACCATTAAGGATCAGATGTTTTCCACATGTGACAGTTAACAGGTCAAAGGTCAGCTGCACACACGCGCGCACACACACACACACACACACACACACAGAGAGAGAGAGAGAGAGAGAGAGAGAGAGAGAGAGAGAGAGAGAGAGAGAGAGAGAGAGAGAGAGAGAGAGAGAGAGAGAGAGAGAAAAAAGGATACATACTGCACAGATAAATGCTGTCAAATGTTCATTTTTTTGGTGTGAAAACATTGACTAAAACACTGCAGATAACAATGGCAAACAGATTACAGTGAACAAACACGAAAAACTCCAAATACAAAAAGAAAGTCACTTGTGTTTTCACTGGCAGCCCATTTCTGTGGAAGTGTTTGCTTAAAATCTCTTAAGACAGTCGATGATTTGTGCACATATAATCTAGAATGAACGCGACATCTGTCACAACTACTGATGAATGTAAAATCCACTCACACACTCATTCACTCTGTGATGAATTTCTTTGGGCCCAATGCACTGTGCTGTTGCTGCTGGAACGCTGTAAATGCAGTTTCCTCCATCAGCCGGTCTTATGTAGAGCATTTACAGTAGAAATGTTCAGTTTGTAGTCCTAAAACCCTCTCTCACAGGAGTCTCAGATGGGGTTTAAGGGGTTTTGGAGTAAAATTTGGTCTGTGTTTCATTTCATTTTTGGCACAGTTTGTTCTACAACTTAAATTACACACATTGATACCTCAGATGACAATTGTAAAACAGCTGTGTGATTTAAAAAGTTTCTACTTAAAGGATTAGTTCACTTCAGAATAAAAATTTCTTGATAATTTACTCTCCTCCACGTCATCCAAGATGTTCATGTCTTTCTTTCTTCAGTCGGAAAGAAATGAAGGTTTTTGAGGAAAACATTCCAGGATGTTTCTCCATATAGTGACTTCAATGGGGTCCAACGGGTCGAAGGTCCAAATTACAGTTTCAGTGCAGCTTCAAAGTCTCGACACGATCCCAGCCGAGGAATAAGAGTCTCATCTAGCCAAACCAGCGGACATTTTCTAACAAAATAAACATTTATATACGTTTTAACCACAAATGCTTGTCTTGCACTAGCTGTGATGCGCTACATTACGTAATCACGTTGAAAGGTCACATGAAACTGACATTTGGACCCCATTGAAGTCACTATATGGAAAAAAGTTTTCCTCAAAAACCTTAATTTCTTCCCGACTGAATAAAGGAGACATGAACATCTTGGATGACGTGGGGGAGAGTAAACTATCAGTAAATTTTAATTCTGAAGTGAACTAATCCTCTAAAGACTACAATGGTTGTTTGTTTGCTCAAGTATTGAAACTCAAATCCTCATGGTAGTTCATAAAGCACTCAAGTATTTCCAACTTCAAATTCTTCATAAACCTTTAAGTAGTGTTGATCAAAGACCTTATTTTACAGTCAATTCCTCAGAGAACCTGTAGTGAATTAGCCTTGAGTTAGCATACAAACTGACATTGACTAGACTTCAATGTTAAATTAAAGGCCTTTTCCTCAAAATATACAAAGCCTTTCAAGTTTCTTCAGTCGAGCATATATGGTTTCCCTCGTGTTTAATTGAGAAAATGTGCCAGCCGAGTTCATCTGTGAGGTTCAGTCTCAGAATGAGGTGTCGGATCAGAGAGTTATCGGGCTGTTTATGTCTGTAAAAGCCTCCAGAGAGAGTCAGATGTTCGTCTACACCAGCTCGTCCAGCAGAGTCCCGATGCTCTGGTTCTGCTCCGGCGATCCGCCCAGGGGTTTATTACACATGGGACACACACAGCGCACCTCCAGCCACTTCACCACACACCTGCAAACACACACACTTCGCATTTAGTCCAACAACACACGTGTATTTGTATTTACTAGGGGTGTAACAATATATCGTGTCACAATATATCGCAATACAAAAATGCAACTATGTATCGTAGATAGAGACAATATGTGTTGTGGATAGTTCACCCAAAATAAAAAAATTAGTTTTTAGTGTCACTACTACATTAAACTACTATATATTATGTTGAATATAGTGTATAATAATGCAATGGGGGAATATTTGTGGGTCCTGATAAGGCCAAATGTCTGATGTTACCAGTAAAAAGTGCTACATTATTTTAAATATATCTAGTCATTGACAGTTCAAGCATATTCGTCTAAAATAATTCTGTATTTTCAGCTTCAGAATCATGAATATGTTTATTCTGGTGTCTCTATTGTCCTGTGCGTTGGGTTTCCAGCACCAAATCCAAGCCTATTAATTCACACACACAATGTAATACCAAATTTAGCAGTGCATTTTTTGTTAACCTTTTATCATACGTCTTGGATTATCGCAATAATATTCATTATCGTGATATATATTCAATCGTGACATGAGGGTATCTCTACACCCCTATTATTTACCCTTTTGCTAGATTTTGGTTTGTACTAATCTGCACCTGCAATATCTGACATTAATAGACAAAAGGGCCAAAATACAAAAGGAAAGAGAGAGTGTTAAAGAGAAACAGCCCAGTATAGTTACTAGGGGTGTAACGATACACGTATTCGTATTGAACCGTTCGGTACGAGGCTTTCGGTTCGGTTTTCGGTACGCATTTTTGAACCGAACGGTTCGTTGGACCATTTTTCCTGCCGACCAAAATTTCGTTATTTCAAATGAAGGCGCGTCACGCGTGGCAAGCGCGCTCATAATGTGCGTGACCACAACATTGCCCAACATCAAATGGCAAATGTAATGTAAGCGGAACGAAACCACTCGTTATTGTGTGGTTGAAGGACCGTTTATCAGTTTGGACAAATACAGCGCGAGCCGATCTTAATCATCAGCACTGTTACTACACAGCCAAATCCAGTAAAGAAAGCATTTGAATTCGCCACTGAAGTAATAACATCGCTGCAAGATCTAGTGAGAAACATTCGCATTTCTCCGTTATTAACGGATCAAACAGCGCTGACGTGGAAACCAGGAAGAAACATTGTGCCATGAATGAACTATCCAGTGTCCACAGATCAGCAACATTCACCATGGGTTTACTGTAGTAACACTACTAACTGTAACCATGGAAGTTTGGCAGGAATAGTAGGCTATAATGCTTTCAAGTAACATCACGTCGGTTTTATTTTGACATTATGAATACAATTGCTGCCCTCAAATGTTAATCTGAACTAAAATAAACCTTTGTTTATAACTACTACAATATTACATTTAATTTTGTCCAAGGAGCTGTTTTGCTTTATAAGCTCCTAAGAAAAGTCAAGTATAGCTCCATCATTGCTCAAAGTTAAAAAATATCATACTTTATGATGTTAGTTTTAATAAAAATATAATTAAAAAGATTAAATCAAGGAAATTTCTCTGGCATTTCTTTCTTTTTGCTGTATCGTAAACGTACCGAATCGTACCGAACCGAACCGTGACACAAGTGTATCGTATCGAACCGAACCGTGAATTTTGTGAACCGTTACACCCCTAATAGTTACGGATCCCGTCATTCGCACAATAGCAGATGAAGCTTTATGAACACCAGCTGTTTCACTCCTGCTTATTACCTCCTGTGAAAGGCATGTTGGCACGGCAACACTCCCAGCTCATCTTTCACCTTAAAGTCCTCCAGGCACACGGCACACGTCTGCTGTAGAGGGACGGAGGAGTGCAGACACAAACAACGAGGAGAAGAGGAAACAAATGCATGGAAGCTTAAATTATATATAAGAATCTATTGCTTGGCTGCATTTATTTGATCAAAAATACAGTAAAAGCAGTAATATTGTGACATATTATTACTCTCGATCTCGCGATATTAACTCTTTCCCTGAAAAATTAAATCCTGGGTCAACATTTCATTCAGAAACATTAGGCAGTTTTGATTTATATGCTGTTTAATGTGGATGATATAGGACTGTGGCTTTGGAGGTGTTGATGAACACGATCTACTCCATCTATGTTTTTATATAATAATTAATTAATCATTTATATATCGCTTTTCTGGGTACTCAAAGCGCTTTTACATATGGATGGGGGAATCTCCTCAACCACCACCAATGGATTTTTTTTTTTTTAATGTTGCTTTTTTTAATGAAACTCACCCACGTTCAAGTGTTGATAAAAAAAAGGATGCATGAAACTAGAATAAAATGTTTTTAAAATGGAAAGAGTTAAAGTACAGTTAAAGGTATATTTCAAGTAAAAAAAAAAAAACATAGTAGTATACTATAAGTATTAGTAGTAAACTAAATAGTAATACTAAAGTAGTATTAAATAATCGTAAACTAAAGTAGTATGGAAACAATACACTTACAAGTATACTTCTAGTACATTGATATTAGTATACTTCCTACATAAAGTATACTTAAAAATATACCTGAACTTTACCTACGTATACTTAATAAAATTAACTTGAAGTATACTTATTTTTTCTAAGGTCAGCCTCAAAAATAACTCTGTCCTCACCTTTTCGTCGCTAATTTTTCACTGCGTGTCTTTAGTAAATCCTGACAGTAGTTTCTTTTAACACAAAAATAGGGTTTGCTAGAGCAAGCTGTTAGTAAATCCGGCCCTTAATGTTTTAGAGCTGAGCATAAAAAAAATAAAAAATAAAAGATATTTACTATAGAAATTTCTTAAACTTCTATTAAATACATTTGATTAATTTCCATGACGACTCCCTGAAATTTCCAGGTTTTCAAGGAGTCAAGGCAGTTTCTTACCCCATGAAGATTCAGCTTCTTCGGGTCTCCTTTTAAAATAACCTGCAATCGACACAAATGCCAACAGTTAGTACAATTAGCACTGACTAACATGACAAATATGTCAGGGATGACTTCTTTAAAGCATTCCTTCTTACTCTCGCTTACCTCTCTGTATCCAAAGCGCTCACTTTGGGCTTGGTGTCTCAGTTTACTATTGATGTCATAGGAAAGATAAAGCATACAATTACTGAAAAATGATGAGAAGTATAATTCACTCGATTTATGATTTTCAGCCTTGTTGTTTTTATTGTATCAAGTCACTTACGAAACTGGCAATATCAAAGCTATATTTGGATAATATGATTGATTTTAAGTAATTGTGATTGCTGTATCAGATGGTCTGATGTGAATTCTGCTCTTCACATTCACAGTAGGAGAGGGATTACTCAAGATAAAGTGACTGAATCTGTAACATGGACACGGCATGAGTCATTTTCAGGTCCAGGATTAAAGCTGAGTTCAGTTTCACTGGTGAATCACTGATTTGTATGGCAGTGGAATCAGACGTTTGCTGCTCACGACACAAGCTCTTCAGCGTCTGCATTGCTTATTCTTGAAGGGCTTTCATTTGCATTTGACATGATTTACATGTTGTCCAATACATAGTTGTGGCGAGCAGGACGAGGTTGAGGGCCGTGGGACCAGCGACGCACTGGTCTCGTATCTCTCACGGAGGAGCGGAAGCATAAAATGAGGAGCGACGACAGTGGAGATCGAGAGAAGCCTGGCCTGGATTTTATTTTATGTTTTGTTTTATTATGTGTGGCGGCAGTCGACCGTGAGGGACTTCCGTCTTTACTTTCGTTTTTGTATTTGTTCATTTATTTATTATTAAAACGAATTTTTATTAAATATGTTATTATTGAAATAATCTGTTGAATGTTCGCCGGTTCCCGTCTCCTGTTCTTCCAACAACATCTAACCTCGTTACACTAGTCAACAGAGAAATAGTTTAAAATAATAATAAATTAAACTTTTATCTGTGCTTTGCCATCTATACACTTTATTTTACAATTGTTTACAAAAAAAACACAAAGATCATAGACAGAAAAGAAAAGGATAGGACAGATAATGAAAAATTAATGGGATAAGATAGCATAGATATAAGGAAAGAAAAAAAGAAACAAAAGAGATAGGATAGAATAGGATAGATAATGAAATAAAGAAGAAGAAAAAGAAAATAATGAATTAAATTAATTGAAATGGAAAATGGTAGGATAGGATATATGATATGACATATGAAATTATATTAGATAGGATATGATATCAAATATGCGATAGAATTGGATAGGATAGGAAAGGAAAGGATAGGATAGGATAGGAAAGGATAGGATTGGATAGGAAAGGATAGGAAAGGATAGGAAAGGATAGGATAGGATAGGATAGGATAGGATAGGATAGGATAGGATAGGATTGGATTGGATTGGATTGGATTGGATAGGATAGGATAGGATAGGATAGGATAGGATAGGATAGGATAGGATAGGATAGAATAGAATAGAATAGAATAGAATAGGATTGGATAGGATAGGATAGGATAGGATAGGATAGAATAGAATAGAATAGAATAGAATAGAATAGAATAGGATTGGATTGGATTGGATAGGATTGGATAGGAAAGGATAGGATAGGATAGGATAGGATAGGATAGGATAGGAAAGGATAGGATAGGATAGGACAGGAAAGGAACGGATAGGATACGATAGGATAGGATAGGATTGGATAGGATAGGATATGATAGAATAGGATTGGATAGGATAGGATAGGATAGAATAGGATTGGATAGGATAGGATAGGATAGGATAGGATAGGATAGGATAGGATAGGATAGGATAGGATAGGATTGGATTGGATTGGATTGGATTGGATAGGATAGGATAGGAAAGGATTGGATAGGATAGGATAGGATTGGATTGGATTGGATTGGATAGGATAGGATAGGATAGGATAGGATAGGATAGGATAGGATAGGATAGGAAAGGATAGGATAGGATAGAATAGGATTGGATAGGACAGGATAGGATTGGATTGGATAGGATAGGATAGGATAGGATAGGATAGGAACGGATAGGATAGGATAGGATAGGATATGATATGATATGATATGATATGATAGGAAAGGATAGGATATGATATGATATGATAGGAAAGGATATGATAGAATAGAATAGGATAGGATAGGATAGGATAGGATAGGATAGGATAGGATAGGATAGGATAGGAAAGGAAAGGAAAGGATAGGATAGGATAGGATAGGAAAGGAAAGGAAAGGAAAGGAAAGGAAAGGAAAGGAAAGGATTGGATTGGATTGGATAGGATAGGAAAGGATAGGATAGGATAGGATAGGATAGAATAGGATTGAATAGGAAAGGAAAGGATAGGATTGGATAGGATAGGAAAGGAAGAGATAGGATAGGATTGGATAGGATAGGATAGGATAGGATAGGATAGGATAGGATAGGATAGGATAGGATAGGATAGGATAGGATAGGATATGATAGAATAGGATTGGATATGAAAAGAAAGGATAGGATAGGATAATCTAGTATGAGATAGGGTATGGTAGGATATATGATTATAGATTAGGATAGATTAGGATAGGGTATGGTAGGATATATGATTATAGGATAGATTAGGATAGGGTAGGATATATGATTATAGGATAGATTAGGATAGGGTATGGTAGGATATATGATTATAGGATAGGATAGGATAGATTAGGATATATGGTATATACTATATGATGTGTTTGATATATGATTATAGGAAAGGATAGGATAGGATAGGATAGATTATGGTATATACTATATGATGTGTTTGATATATGATTATAGGATAGGATAGGATAGGATAGGATAGGATTGAATAGGATTGGATAGGATAGGATAATCTAGTATAAGATAGGGTATGGTAGGATATATGATTATAGGATAGGATAGATTAGGATAGGATAGGATAGGATAGGATAGATTAGGATAGGATGGGTATGGTAGGATTTATGGTATATGATGTGTTTGATATATGATTATAGAAAAGGATAGGATATATGAGATAGGATAGGATAGGAAACATAGGGTATGGTAGGATTTGTGGTATATGATATATGATAGGATATAGGAACAGAAAAGAAAAGAAACGAAACAAAAAGGATAGGACAGGACAGGGGGAAAGATAAGAAACAAAAAGGCTAGGATATAATATAATATATAAGGAAATAAAGAAGAAGAAAAAGAAAAGAAATGAACTTAAAAGAAAAGGCTACAATATCATAAAATATAACTGGATTATAAAGAAATAAAAAAACAGGACAGACTTGTAAAAAGAGTTGACATGTTGGCATATTTTGATTCAGATATTTGAAGCAGTTTTCATTGTCCTGTAATACAATCGTTCCATTATTAACACCCATCAAATGTGTTGGTGACACGAACCGCCCTGACGTCTGCATGTGTGCTGTGAGAACAGCAGATTCCTCTTATAGATATGCTTGTGCACCTGTGTGTGTGTGTGTGTGTGTGTGTGTGTGTGTGTGTGTGTGTGTGTGTGTGTGTGTGTGTGTGTGTGTACATGAGATCAGATTTACCTTATAAAATAGCAGCAGAATATGAGGCTGAGTACGAAGACAAAGATGCCTGTGCCGAAGATAACCATATAGATATTGAGAGGCAGGTCCTGGAAGGTGATGGATGGCATAGTGCAGGTCTTATTGGAGTAGATCAGTCCCAAACCGCAGAAGCACCCTATACACGCAAGTACAGGGGATTCAGAGCGCAGTCAAGTGAAATCTGATCACCAAAACAGTATAACAGGAAAACAACACATAATTCAAAAAACAGAACACAGCTTATACATAGCAAATATAGTTTAATGACTAATCTTAACGTGTTTAATAAGACTTGATTCCACCATTCACTGGCCAAAAACAGTGATTCTTAATGACTTTCATATAGATATTTTTAATATTATCTCATAATTTGGCAGATGATATATTAGGCTGCTGTCACTTTAAGACCTGACGCACGGATCCATTACACTGTTACACATGCGTTTTCTTTCTCAACTGTATATGTTCACTTAAAACTGACTGCGTTTACATAAATACTGGCCAAGACCGGCATTGTTACATTATTTTGTGTGTATTTGACTGTTTAAGAGCAATAAGCAGCGAAAAAGAACTCAATTTAATACTAAGAGGATGGCTTTATGTGACGTACTTTGGGTGTGAGCGCAAAATAATGCTGAATATGTGCAATCCCAAGTCAAAACTCAAGCCCTGTAACACCAGCAATATTCATCCGGAGCAAATGAATCGAGTGAGTGAGGAGAGGCGGGTTTGTGTGTCACTCGCTGTCGGAGAGATGAGAGAGAGAGAGTAGCTGGTATCGTGTGTCAATTCTGCAGAAATGAGAATTGGACGCATCTCAGATATTTCAGAATTGATATGTATTGAAAAATCGATATTTTTGACAATACTACATTGCACTAATTATTTCAGATGCCTTTATAAAAGACTACAGTTGAAAAATGTACATATTATATATAGAATTCAACCCGCCAAAGTATGGCTAGTATGTAACTGCATTACACACCACTGATGAAATACACACACATTTGACGGGTTGGTGGATGTTAATGTCAAGCCCTGGTCATATGTTTAGATTCTCCGTAAGAGGAAACACAGGTGTGTGTGAACTGACCGCTAACAATCCTCATTAAAACTTTCTATGAGTCGCAGAATCCAGTGACCCTTGAACCTCCCAATGTGAAAAAGAACTGCGCTTAATAAAAGCCTAAATTCAATCTGTTCATCATATAAACGTATAAATACGTGTCTCTTCAGAAAATTTGGACTAAACCGTTTAATTCATATATGGATTCGTTTTACAATCCCTTTATGAACTTTCTGAAGCGTCAAAGTTGTAGTTGCGTAGACGGAGATTTCTCAGATTTCATTCAAATATCTTCATTTAAGTATCATAGATGAAAGAAAGGTTTGGAACAACATGAGGGTGAGTTTTCAACTATTCCTTTTAATAAATGACAAGGGTGGCACTTGGTATTCTTGTTCCCAGTTGACAACTGAAACAAATAAACAGCAGCTTTTTCATTTCTGCAATCTCCTGGACCAGCGGAAATCAATAACATTGTCATTTAACATAATTTCTGCTGAAAGTGAGACACGTGACGTCTCCCTCAAGTCAGGCTTCCTAGAGAGGAACTCGATAATCTCAGTCTCTCCACTTCATTCTCACACTCCCATAATGTCCTCGAGAACTCGAGTAAAGAGTTAAATATATTATTGAAAACTGATTTAAAATAGGAGGCTTTTCCCCCATTCCAGTTCTTGTTTAATGTGAAAATATTACCAAATGCTGGCAGACGATTCCTCAGTCTAGTCGATTATCAATCTGCTCTTTTTCTTATATATCAGCTTGATAAACATATTATCTGTTGCTGTCACATGTCTGTCCGGTCTTGTATTGCACATGGGTGTTTGTTATGTTGAGCCATGTGCTCTCGTCATTGTTTGACCCCTCCCTCTTGTTATCTGATTATTGGTTTATTTGCTCCACCTGTCTGTCTCGTTATCCTCCTTGTTTGCCTCCCTATTTAGTCTTCCTGTGTTTGCTGTCCTGGGCTCGTTCGTTGTATTTGTTACGTTGTGTTTGTGCCGTGCTTGCCTTGCCTTACCTTGCCTGCCTTGTTGGATGTAGTTTTTGGTTTGTTTGTTTTTATGTTTTGTCTTTATTAAACACTTTCTCGCTCTGCACCTGAATCCACGGAATTATTTCCACACGCACCGTGACAGTTGCTTTGTCCCACACAGTTTATATTAAATGTTTTTGCCCATATTTACCATAGTATTTTGGTTTTATTAACTATTTGATCATAATTAATTTTCATAATAAATGATTTAATAATGCAATCATTTTATGTATGCATAATATTTGTATTATTAATGAATGGTATTATGTTGGTATTTTTATTATTGAATTAGTTAGCCTACATTGCACTGTTTATTTTTTTTCTTTTGTGAAAAAGAAGTCGACTTTCTGAAAAAGAGTACTAAAGAAATTAAAAACTTTAAACGAATAAGCTATTTATTTACGTGTGAACTGAATGCATTTCTGAAACTTAATTCAATGAAAATGTATTATAGTTTAAATTCATATTAAATGTAATTATTAGGTGAAGTTAAGAGTGTTTTTTTCAACTCTCTTAAGTACATCATCTCTACTGTCAAGTATTTATGCTTAACTAAAGGTAACACTTTATTTTACAGTGTCCTTGTTACACAGGTTACACGTGAGTTAATGTAGTAATAACTATAAATTATGCATAATCACATCAGTGTTTCCCATACATTCATTAATTTGTGGCGGCCCGCCACAATAGCAACGCTGACCGCCACGGATTGATTCTCAAATTTTTAACTATTTAATATGGGTAAATAGTATTTTATTGTAGAGCTGCGCGCAGCTAGCTTGCTCCCTCCCTCTCTCTCACTCTCACACACACAAACTGACAACGGAGGCGCGCGCGCGAATATCCCCTCCTCCTCCTCGAGCACGATCTGCATCAAAACATGAGCATGCGTAGGAGGATGGTGCTTATTCCCCAGCGAAGAAGATTCCAGAAATCAATCCGGACCCGGAGTTGAAAGGTTAGTATACGCACAACATAACTCTGAGAAGTTAGTCTATGTTAAACGCTGTCGCGTTTCCATTACAGATTTTTTCTAAATATCGATAAAAAAACTATTGCGAAATGACGGCGCGACTAAAACGTCCTTTTTTTCCTCTCGCGATCAGTCATTCCAAAAATCATGGCAACGGACGTTGGTAGGTTTATTTCACAGCCACCGCACTAGACATTATTATCATTAGCCTATTAATGTAAAGAGACGTAGGCCGCGTGTTACCCAAGCATTAATGACAAGGAAAGACCCTTATACTGTGAGCGGCACATATGAGGTGTTTTCTCACTCATTTCTGCTCCGAGCTCTTGATTGTGGCATTTCTTTAAGGTTTAGAATCCAGTATTCCTGTAATTATTTTGTCTTTTATGAATTTAATAAAGAACTCTGTCTCGTATTCTGTCCAAACACACTGCGCTTTCTAAGTCAGGTGACTGTAAATGCGCAAAAACTGTTTCCATTGCAGTTTTGCAAAAAAAAAAAAAATCCGAATTGCCTGAAAAACCACCTCACGCGAGCGTAAAACCTTTTTTGTGATAAATGGGAGTTTTTGCGAAATTCAATCAAATTATACATTTTATTTATTTTAGTGCATTTTGTGGGAATTTTTGTTGTTGTTGCTTTGTCCTTAGGTGAAAACAGACCTCCGAAACCAGCTTCAAGGAGATCACCTGGCTGCCTGCTTGAGGATCTCCATCAATGGACCCTGTCCTGAGGCCTTCCCATATGATAGGGCATTGGAATATTTTTTCAGAAAGTCCCGTAAAATTAAATGTGCAAACAAAGGGTGCAAAATTTGCAACAAGAAGTCTGTGGAGCAGTCATAGAAAGATACGTGTCAATAAAAATATATGATATATTTAACCCTTTTGTTGTGCCTTAATTAACCCCCCTACCACCCCCCACACCAACCCACCCCGACCCACCCGAAAAAAACCAACCCGCCCCACCCGACACCCCACCACCGCAAATAGAATCAAATTCTGTGGGAAACACTGCACATGCAACAAACTTACCCTAAACCAAACCAAACCCTAACCCTATAGTAAGTACATGTAGTTAATTATTATTACTCAGTTCTTAAATGTATATTTACAGTTACAGTTACAGTTAGTTCTTTTTATTTAAAGTAAAATGTAACCTAAACTAAAATATACTTGTATTTAAATGTTATTAAAAGTTTCAATATAAATGACATTTGTTTTTATTGGAACCTGTATGTATTTGTTGCAATTAAGTACATTTAAAATATCAAAAATGTAATATCAAAAAACACAAAAGTACTTGTGATTTATTATGTTAGTCAACACATCAAAATAAGTGTACTTAAAAGTTATTTAAACATAATGATTTATCTTTAATGTAAAACTTTTAATTTGACATTATTACAAAGAAAAGTGTATCTCTTAAGCACACCTTTTATTTCATTAATATTATATCATAATAGTAGCAGTTTTTTTTAAATATACTACTTACAAGATATAAGATTTGAAGTACACAACAATTCAGTACAAGTAAGTGCATTTCTTACAAGTGGTTGTGTTGTTAGCAGTACAACAATAAATAAATAAAGCAGGAGGTAAGATGAGGGGGTGTGTGGAAGAGACACAAGCGTAAAAATGTACAAGCAAAACTAGGTCACTACAGTTGCCGGCCATTTAACAGACACATTTGTTCAGTAACAGAACACTAGAGAAAGACGTTTGCGGAGCGAGACTCCCTTTCTCGGGATTTAAACTGTGCTCTTTTGTGTTGGGGAACCAGATCCTTAAACACACCATTTGCCAGCGGAGATCTTTCACACACTGCCGGTTTAAGGAGAAAATAATGGTGTTGACTGTAAATTTGCACATGGTTTGTCCATCACAGACACATAAACAACATTAAATACTTGTTTTTCACCACAGGGGTCAAAAAAGCAGACTGAAAATGTGCATGAAATATTAACAACCCCAAGAGATTATGGGGCTCTCGTCTATGAAGCGCTTTCAAGACAAATATGGAATGACCTATAAATATGAAACAAGGGTGTAATCGAAATATTTTCAGCAGCCTTAAATGAATCTCAAGACTCGAGACGGAATGAGAAGTAGATCTGTATGATGAATCAGATGAATGCCACAAAATATCAATAATCTATTCAAATATTCCATGATCCGGCTGATTGTCCCTTTAAGCGTCAAAATCTTCATGGCACTGCATTAAAAGTGGGTGTGAGGTCCTCATATATGCTTTATTACTACAATACTGTAACAGTTAGAGACAACAATGAACATTTGTGGATAAAGTGGATAAAGATCTGGTCAATGATTTGACATCTATTAAGTGGTTCAAAAACACATATATAACAAAATATCATACCTGTACAATGATAAATGTTTTCAATTTCTGAATTAATGTTATTATTTTAAAATTAGTATTATTTGTTGATTTAGCTCATTTATTTTAAATAATATATCATATATGAATTACAATTTATTAATATGAATTTTGTCCAGTGTGGTGCAACTAGCAAGCAGGAAAGCCATTTTTTGTAATGTGACGAGAAAACTATGGCCTGGTTTCATAGACAGGTCTAAGATTAAGCCAGGATTAGGCCTTGGTTCAATTGTCAACGTGCCTTAGAAAAAAACATGACTGGTGTGCATCTTGAGACAGAACAATGGCACTGACATATATATAGATATATAGATAAGATCTGTCAGTGCAAGGTGAAGCAGCTCAAACATGCATTTTAATCTGCGACTAGGATTATAGTTTATAAAGTTATAAATATGGATATTTATCTTTTGTAAAAAATAGCCTACATATTATTAACTATTACATATTCATGGCTCTAAGATATGTGATTTGAAAAATATCACTTTGAAAAAATTGTGCAGAGTTTTCAGTGTATAAAGAAATCATTTTAGTATGGTTACACCACTTGACATTTGGACTCATTTATCCAACTTTTTTTGTAGAGATTGTGGAATAAACGTTTTTCAAAATGTATGAAACCAATATGGATAGAAATTTTACATTTCTGAGACCTGGCACGTGCGTTTCAAACTAGATTTCTCCTCATCATCATCTCAGACATCTTTATTTGTCATTGACCCATTTAGCAGAACCCATTGTTTGTGTATATAAACCCTCAACCTTTTCCCATCTTTTATTGTGTTTTAATATGGTATAGCCTATAAAATCCCACTCTATTCCAGGAAGGATAAAGGTGATCTTACCGTTGCACCACTGGAAAGGGTGCATCAATCCACCCGTGTGATTCTTCCTATGAGCAGATGTGTGTTTATAAACAGAGAGATGGTGCCCTCTGTCTGTATGTCGCTCTGTCAGGCCATTCAGCACATCTGGATTCATCTGACTACACACAGTCCTCCTCACACGATGCGAGTCAGTAAATACAGTCACATTCACGACATTCGGGTCATATTGTGCCGTTCGCGCGCGTTTATGTGCGATGCGCGTGGTTTTTCATGTGCTCGCGCGTCGTGGCTGATGTTGGCATCCATTGAGAACTAAACAAGAGCGAGTTAAAGAAGACCCTCCCAGCCCGAGTGATGAGCACCGAGCAGAGCCAATCTTCTCCAGCAACATCCTCACTGTCATCTCTGACTCACTTATGGACACACATACAAGTAGCACGTTAAATATTATGTATTAGTTGAAATTAAATCAATTTGAATATAAATACAATAGCAACGTAATTCAAAATAACGACTACAAAATAATTACACAAACTAGATTTTCTTCAGGAAGAGCGAGTGGTGTTTGCCGGAGCAAGACTCATTATTACCATCCCAGCTAGCAAAAAAATATGTTCTAAGAACGTTTTGCTAACGTTCCAATTCCAATATAAACATTCTTTCTGAATGTTCTCTGAACGTTCGAAACGAAACGACGCTCTGTGAGAAATGTATAACGTTTTTATTAACTGGAAGAAAGATTTTTCATTGTCCAGAACGTTATAAGATCTAAAAACGTTCCCTGTTCGTTGGGATTATGTTGGGCTTTTGGGTTTGAGTCAAAAGTACCCAGCTTTATGCATGGTTCTGTGATATGGCAGGGGCCGTCAAAGGGCCCCAGTACTCTCAAAAGACCCCAGCCTCATGGCTCACAATACGGTGGTACTGAGATATAGGAGAGGCCCAAGTAAATAAAGTTTAGCCTTCAAGATCCTGGTCCTGAGGGGCCCCTAAGGGCCTCGATACCCTTCCCATTTCTTTATGATGTTGTGGCTGCCGAGGTTTATTTATAACAGTAAACAAAGTCAATTTCTTAGCATGCAGGAATAACACATTTAATAGTCACGATTAATCGGATCTAACATAAAAGTTTATGTTTATATAATATATGTGTGTGTCTGTGTGTGTAAATATAGGCATACACAGACAATAATAAATATATAATCCAGTTAAAATAATGTACTACAGTATATTTATCATTATTGTAAAACAAATTCTGTAGGTTATTTTTGTAAAACAACACAAGAAGAAAAAAAAAGAATCAATATAGCATAGGTATAAACATGCCATGTGAGACCATACTGCCCTCTTCTGGCACTTAAAGCATGAAGTGCCTTTCATTAACCATTTCAGTCTAATGCGATGTCCATCTCTTGCCATACAGGAATTTTCTTGCCGGTGATTTTTCCGGGGTTGGTCACCAGGTCTTTCCCCAACCCTTACCTGTTCATGGCGTGGGACTCACACACACACACACGCATTCACACCTACAGACAATTTAGCGTCCCCAATTCCCCGATACGGCATGTTTTTGGAGAAAACTGTTTGTGGGGAAAACTGGAGCACCCGGAGTAACAGGGAGAACATGCAAACTCGAACCGGAGACCTCAATGCTGCCCTCGTTGATGTTTTGTCATGTGTAATTTTGGTCGCACTTGATTTTACAGTATGTGTTCTTACAGTGTACATACCTAAGAAAGTACTGGGTAATATAAGGGAACTACATTGGTTAAGGTTAGGTTCAGGGTTAGTACCTAGTTATTACCCAGTTATTGCAATCACTATAATTAGTACATAGTATGTACATAAAGTGCTACCATATATATATATATTTTTTTTTTCATTTAAAACCCAGCATATTTAATAAAATGTATTAAAGGAATTAAATATGTAAGCATAAATCACAAAATAATCCAAGAAAATATTTCATTTAATTTATCTCTCTGTTAAAAACATTATATCTCTAAATATGAGGTCTGTGATTATTACAGTAATTTGTCATTCTGAAGTGTCTAGAAAGGGGGTTTCTTTCTCAACACCGTCTGGTATTATCAGAAGAAATAAGTCTGTTCATATGCAGAGATGTTTGCCACATAAACAGGGTTGTAGTTGTATATGAGCGCGCTGCTCTCTTCCGCTGCTTCACTGAAGTGGTGTGTGCTTCTCCTTCCTGAAAACACACAGATGCATGTGTTCATTTAGCACTGCATTTCTTCATCCAAATGTATACAAACAAGGAACATCACAAATAAAACAAGTAAACAAGTGAGAGACTGTAATTACCCTCATTAACAAAGAATTCAGCCAGTAAGGATGAGATGCGCACAGCATTGCTGGAATGAGGAAAGTTGTAGCGCGGGTCCCACTGAAAGCGGTTCACCTCTGGGTGCCACTGAACCCCATAGAAAGGGTGATTCCTGCCTGCAGACACACATCATTCATCCACACTGTTTGTAATGTAAAAAATATGTTGCTGTTGTTTTTACCTTCCATTGTGGAAACAAACTCAAGGCCGTTTTCTGCTATGTTTGTGGACAGCACTGAGAAGAAGCCTTTCAGTTTCTCGTTACCCATGAATGCCTGAGAAAGAGGAAGAGCTCATTGCTCGCTGTTTGTTATTTAGATTAGAATGATTTAAATGAACATATATGGTGTGTTTATAAAGCATGTACCTCTTTAGTCACTCCGTAGTGGTGGAAGTTTGCAGTGAGTGGTTCCTGAGACAACGCTTTACGGAGGTCTGGAGGAACGCTAGCAAACATACGACTGGATGAAGCCTCTGTTAGTGGATATACAAGCACAGCTGATGATCTCAACCACAGCAACTATTACATTTAAATGATATATACTGGTTTTATATATATATATATATATATATATATATATATATATATATATATATATATATATATATATATATATATATATATATATATCCCAGTCAGCAACATAGTGTCGGCCCAGATCCGGCCCACATCTGGTACACATGGAATCCACACATACCAAATGTGGGCCGGATCTGGGCCGACACTATGTTGCTACCTGGGATATATATATAGTATACTGTATGTATATATATATATATATACTGTATATATATGTGTGTGTGTGTGTGTGTGCACATATATATAAACAAACTTTTATGTTAGATGCGATTAATCGATTTAATATATAGCTGTAAGCTTAAATGTATAAATGTAAATTAGACTATATCATTTTTTACATAATATATACATCTTTTATATCTAAATAACAAATTTTTCTTAAATATATAAATTAGGGCTGTCAAACGATTAATCGCGATTAATCGCATCCAAAATAAAAGTTTGTGTTTACATAATATATGTGTGTGTACTGTGTATAATTATTTTTAATACATAAATACCCACACATGCATGTGTATTTAAGAAATATTTGCATGTATATACTGTATATAGAGTGAATGTAGCCTATATATAATGTATATTTTATATAAATATAAACATTTTATATATAAATAACATATTTTTCTTAAATATATACATGTGTGCATTTATATACAAAATAATTATACACAGTACACACACATATATTATGTAAACACAAACTTTTATTTTGGATGCGATTAATCACGATTAATCGTTGCCCAGCACTACTTTATCGTTATTGCTATCGTCCTTGGTAAGAATGGTAGCCTGGTTAAAACCAGACCATTCTCAGTTTTAAATGAGTTATGGTCTGGCAAAGCGTCATAGACAAATCATTTCCAGAGGGGCGTCACCAACGGACGTCACGGATAGACCTAAACCCAATCAGAGCGATGAAGGAGATGACGTATGCAGAGCGGCGGAGAAACATCTCCGAGTGTTGTTCTTTGCTCGGTTTTTAACAAAAAGGAAACGTTCAAATCGCTTAAAACAGACGCGATAGCTGATTCGAACGAGTGATGTTCGACGGCGGCATCCATCTTTGTAATGTAGGCTACAAAATCTGCTTCAAAATCCCAGCGCTGTCGTCATCGTGTAAAGCCCGCCCCAACGTTTCTGATTGGTGCCGCGATTTCGACAGATTGGAAATGGGCTTGAATGAGCTCTTCGCCAGACTAACTTTCAGAGCAAATCTAAATTTGCCGGAAGTTGTCTGGGTTTTCCCAGGCTATAAGAATGGGCCTTAAAGGGGTGGTTCAGGATTTTGGACATCGGACCTCATTTACAAGTTAGCCTTAGTGTTATTTATCAGTGGAGACAGTTTTAAAAAAGATTCATCCAGTCGTTCCAGTTGCATAGTTCGCCGGTGCTAGGCCAGCACGAGTCAACGGTAACACTGCTAGCCTGCCATTAAAAACAGTTTTACCCACTCCACAGTTTCCTCGCATTGCAATAGTTATACTTTGTTCCCTGTATTTATTAGCACAGTCTACAGCAGCGGCGGAGTGATATTAAGTTACCTTAATAGAGAGAGAGAGGTAGTGCAGGTAGTCCCGACTGTAGTGCGCTTCGGTTCTGTGTTTACTTTTCGGCGCAGTGCTACTAACCGGAGCAAAGTAAAATTCCGCCGCTGCTGAGAAACTAGTTCCTGTAAATGTAATGCGATCATTGAGATGCAAGAGTAGTTTGATTTCTAACATTATTCTCTCAACAGACATTTACATCGATAGTCTGGCGTTATAATTTATTTGGGTTTACTGTGGAGTGGGTAAAACTGTTTTTAATGGCAGGCTAGCAGTTACCGTTGACTCGCGCTAGCCTAGCACCGGCGAACTATGCAACTGGAACGACTGGATGAACATTTTTGAAAACTGTCTCCACTGATAAATAACACTAAGGCTAACTTGGAAATGAGGTCCGATGTCCAAAATCCTGTACCACCCCTTTAAGACTACAGTACAGTGTGTATGAGTACCTGAGCTGAAGTTGAGTGGATAAGTGACATTCTCGGCTGTTGTCTTACTCAACAGGTTCTGTCCGGACACCAGCACAGTGAGCAGCTGAAACCCCAGGCATGTTCCCCAGATGGGAAAGTACTCGCCCTCCTCGTGTGCCTGAGAACAGAACAGACATTTTTTTTAAACTATCAGTGGTAATTTCCTTCATTTTAGGTCATAAGATTATGCTAAAGAAACAGGAAAACTACTGAAATAAAGACAGTGGCATTTAACTAATAGTTCAAGAGACACGAGGAGCACATTGATCATCACTTACAGTAAAAACATGACTTTTACTGTAATTCACTGACCTTAAGGGCCAGTCTGAAGTAAATCCCAGCAGTGTGAGCAAACTCAGATGTCTCCAGGTTCACAGCTCCTCCGATGAGAATAAGACTGATTGGCAGACAGATATGTTATGAAAGTTATGCTTTGGTATTTTGCTTCGTTCAGACATGACACGAGGTGTTAATACAGTATTTAGGGCATAAATGTAGGTCTGCACAGATAAACATTCAGAACTAATTATAAACTGGTAGAATTGATGAAATCTAGGTGACTTCAATCATCTATTCTGTGCTGTAATACATCATTTTCTATATGTATCTAATGACCTAAATCTTGAGAATGTAACGATCATGTATGAATACTTCAGGAAACGTCATCATAACAATAAGGAACTCATTATTTTGAGTTTAGTGTGAGAATACTGTAAGAACATACCCATTTATTGACTTGAAGATTTTTTCATGTTCTGCAAAACTCTGGTTTAGCCTGTAACATAAAATGTTAATTTCATTATTAAATCAGCTAATCATTATTTCATTTCATATTCGATAATGCGGGATTCTCTTTTAATTTACAGTTTTTGTTATTTATATATGGCTGAAATGGTTAACAACTTAGTCACACAAGTTTTGTGTATTCATATTTGATATATTATTTCCTGACTAAATAATGAACATAAATGGCATGGGGACACTTGTGAAAAAGAAATGTGCTTAATTGTATTGAATGTACACTTGTACTCTAATTCAAATCTCGAAAGTATATTTATAAAAAAAATAACTGTAATTGCACATAATATAATATTACTTAAATAAAAGGCCACTTTCAACTTAAAAAAAAAAAAAGTTGTACCAATTTTAGATCATTATGTTTTAATAATCTTTTTTCGCGCTTCAAAAAAGTAAACTTATTTTATGTGTTGACGAACATACTAAAAAAGGCCTACTTGATTATTAATTATAAACAACAGTGTTATTCAATATTAAATTTATAGCAATATCCAGCAGTAAACTTTCACCATATTTCAAAATCAACAGATTTATGAAATTACATATTAAGACGTAGGCTACTTATGATACTAAAATGGGTCGAAAAGGCACTCTTAAGTTAAACTAATTGCATTTAAAATGTAAACTATAAAACGAGTGAAATGCAATTAAGTTGCAATTAAACATTACATTCAGCTCGTGTACTTATAGCCTTTTCTTTTATTATTTCGCTAAAAACTCATGCAAAGTATGCAAAAGTGTACTTCTTTTTCACAAGGGAACACTTTGCTGTAATAAACGGAATTCGAATCAATGAATCGGTTTCTGAACTGAATCGAATCAATGCTAACAAGAACTGAACTGAACAGAACTAGACTTACCTAACTGGCACAACTCTGGCTCCCCCGGATTCGATGTACTTCACATATGATGAAGGGATGTAAGTCTTTCCAAATATTTTCATAGCTTCACTGTCAACCTCTTGCGTCAGAATCCCTACAGACGAAGTTTGAAGATGTTAAGAACACATTTAGATTGATAGCAAAACAAGAAATGAAGGGGATGCTATTGAATCATATGTTGACATGTAGTACTATGAATAGAAGAGTTTTACCGATGATCGGTGTGTTGTTCTCAGGCTCGTTTCTCTGCAGGTGTTTTACCGGAGACGCGGCGCATAACACGAGAACACACACGCACACGCACACGCACGGGAGCGCGCTGAAGCCCATTCTCACTCACTCGGACCTGGAGCCAGATCGTTCAGTCGCATAATCGGTGTCATATAGTGTGCGAAGTGAAGGGAAGTCATGAGATGGGCGGGGTTTGTACTTTTAGGAGGAAGGAAAACAAATGAAGGTTTACACCAGTAAATACCGCTCACAAACCAGTTTGTTTGGGAAAACACTTAGTTCGAGAAATAGCCTAGCCTACATCTGCCGCATTCTCCACACACTAGACCAGAAGTTCCTGAAAGTTTTAGGAACTTGTATTTTCCAAAACGTTTCTCACAACAAGTGTTTATCACGACACGAGCTGTAATCAATGCAGTGACATCAGCAGTCTTGAGCTTGCCTTTATCACGTGGACTTCGTGAGTGAACAGGTGCTGGAATTTAAAATATATTAAAATAGAAGTGTTATTTTAAATTGACATATAATTTAACAATATTATTATTTTTTTTGTTGTATTTTTAATCAAATAAATGCAGCCTGAACTTTACGCAAACCAACTTTGCCATTGCCATCTTTAGCTACCGTGGGAAGAATGTCCCGGTTCCACCATTTACAAAACTTATTTACCTACAATGCATATTTAAAGTCAACATGAAATCAAAACGGACCCTTTTTGATTTATTTTAAACCATTTGTCCATGTTGTTCTAAAAAAAAGAAGGTGTCGTCTGCCTTAAATAACTTCAGCCAAACATGTATTCTAGTATAGGCTATGTGTGTGTAGTATGTAACATGATGCAATTTAGTACATTTTACTTTTGTCAACTTTAAATTTTTAAAACCTCCCTGCAGGCTGCAGTCAATCATTTTATCCCTTAAAACTCATATTTGATCACCAAAATTACATATTTAAACGTTTGTTTCTAGAAAAAAAAAATCCTTCATGCCTTAAAATGTTGAATGTAACTACACCCTTGGCTCATTTAGTATACGCAGTTCTATGAATATGCAAATTATCCCCGCCTCCACTCACTCACAGCAGCTCAGAGATCTGCCTTGTCCAAATACCCACACTTGCGGTTTTTGCACTTGACCACTTGCATGATGTATTTCCTCTATTTGGCCCAAGTGTTCAAGTAGGCGTAAAGACCGCAAGTGTGTGTGTTGTAGTAGGCTACTCGATGGGACACACTTAGTCTTGCAAAAAATGTGTGTACAGAGCTTTTAATTATTATATTTTCAATACTTTGCATTTTAAAATAAACCTGTACATGTGTGTTTCAGTAGTCGCTATGTAAATAACAGAAGACCCAAATTTAAAATTGTTGTGCTTCTACTTAAATGATTAAAAACAGTTACACATACCATACTCGTCATCTTTGCACCAATAAAATGTGCAACACTTTATGTTTTTACTACCAAATTATATGTATCTAATTAATTTAAATGACAGTGGAATGTTTTCCTCGACATCTCACGATTTCCCGAACATAATGCATGATGGGATACGCGCTTAGCCTCAAATAACGCTCCGGAGCGGTATTCAAGATAGTGTGGCCGGGTTTAGTGTGCATTAAGGCATTGCACTTTGGCATTTTTAAGACATGGGACGGTCTTGTGCACTTCCTGTTGCATGGACACTCTCTCAAGTGACCAAGACCGCAAGTGTGGGTATTTGGACAAGACAATCCACTGGTTGACGATCACACGTTGATCTGATTGGTTACAAGGTCGTTTGTGACGTCAGAAACACCAGCGATTTCAAACCGTGTTTTTGAGACTGTCTTTGGTTCACTGCAGTTTTAAGCAGAAAATACTCAGCAATGCTGTCGACTTATGAATTTGCACATGGTTTGTCTTAAAGCATATTACAAACACCACATAAACAACATTAAAAGCTGGATTTTCACCACAGGGGGACTTTAATATAGGTCTAATTGTAGTGTATTTTATGCAAACACTACATTTTACCATAGTGTGCCAAATTGCAACAAACAGCACTTAGCAAAACAATAAATACTCCTAATGTCATAGAAATAGTCATGAAGTAATATCAGTTCTAAATCCAAACAGTGGTGACAGCAAACAGGGCCTAAAATTAACACACGCCAAGCGCCAAATGCCTGTAAAAATCGGTGTAGGCGAGTAAGAAACTGTCAATCGGCAGCATGCTAGTAACATTTTTATGTATTCTAACAATGCGATGTTGTGAGAACATGAACAACGCTGAGGACAGTTGACGGGCCAGGGCTGCATCAGTTTAAGCCTTGCCAATTGAAATATTCAAGCATGAAAAGATGCCAAATGAAACTCAATTCATTACTCGCGAATTCATTAACTTACCCAGAAAGCTCCGTCTCTGACTAAATTGAGCTCTCTTTCACGTCTTCTTGCGCTTGAACGGACAAAATCACACAAAATTGTCAAAAAATCCTCTCAGCGTGTATCCTAGTAAACAGTCAGTTACGTCCAGTGTTGGGGGTAACGAGTTACAAAGTAACGGATTACAGTAACGATATTACTTTTTTGGGTAACGAAGTAAAGTAACGCATTACACTAAAAATATCGGTAACTACACTACTTTACTATACTATAGGAACGCGCTTTCCTGCGTTACCCAAGCCGTGTTTGCTTGTGTGTAAAGTTCTGTCTAGTGGTGCGTGCGCACCGTTGCCATAGAGATCGATTTGAGTGACATAGCTGCCGGTGCGAAGGAGAGAGGGAAATGGAGACGGAGACGGAGACAGGGGGTCTCTGCAGCGCGAGTCTCCGCTGACTGCACGCGCACCTCCCCAAACGGACGAGGCGTTTATACTCGACGCGCTCGCCATTGTACTATTCTGTGAAACGACGGGGCGACTCGAGTAATTGTCCTCTTAACCATCAGGAATCAACGCTGAGAAGAAGAAAGTTCCACACGTGATGATGTTTATTTTAGTAGGCTACATCACCACCAATAACACTACAAAAAGAATCGTGTACGTAAAATCCAGTAAACCCTGAGATTATTACTTGTGACATTAGAACAAAATGTGGATATAAAAACATGTATGTAGACTATAGAACTAAATCAACAATCTCTTAAATAGTTTCTAATTTCACTAAACATTTCATTAAGTTTCGTGGACATTTTATAAAACATGGATCTTTCTATTAAAAATGCTTATTATGCTATTGTAGGCTCATTTTGTAAACATAAGCAACTGATTTAGACACGCAAACTGTGTGCCGGTGCGGTCACGGTGAGACGTAGGCTACATGCTCGGGCAGATTCGGCTTCTTGAAGTCGTTCATCCTCGGATTCGGCGCCGCGCGCGCTGTTACAAAAACTCTTCTCAAGTCTTGGAGCACAGCAGGTAACACAAAACAAAATGAACAGGCTTGTTGCAGGGTTCATTGTAGAGGAATGCTTCCCCTGCCGACTATTGAATCGCCAAGAAAAATGCATTTTAAATTAAGATTAAAAATGTAAAAGTGACCTTTATTTTATTATTTTTCATTGACCACTTCATTTTTTATTTTTATTGCCATGAGTCGAATAAAAAGCTTGTTTTGTTCTCAGGAGAAGAGTTTATTCTCATGTTTCCCAAAGCCTGTGTTTTAAAACTTGTGTGTTGACCCCATTTTAAAATGACCGCACCATAGCCTCCTTTATCCTGTTGTTTGTGGATTTTACAGTGAGATATATTTCCTTGTGCAGACAGGGATATTGTTCTTTCATATGGTTTTACATGCTATTTTGTATATATTTATACAATAAACACTATGTAGACAGGCTAAGTGATGATAGGGCTATGATATTTGTCCATAAATTAAGAAACAGGAAAGTAAAGTAATAAGTAGTGAAGTTACTTTTCAAACGCAGTAACTAGTAAAGTAATCTCATTACAATTTACAGAAGTAACTAGTAACTAATTACCTTTTTTGAGTAACTACCCCAACACTGGTTACGTCTTAAATGAACGTGAACGGTTGAGAAAGAAAAGCGCATGTGTATCTATCAGTCATTCAGTCTTAAAGTGACAGCAGCCTCATAAACCTGCTGCTGTCTACATTTGTAATGTTAATCAAACACTCACTGCTCTTGACTGAATAACTTTAATAAGGATGAATCTATGTTTTTTATTTATACAGTGACTATGTAGTGTTATTGTACATTTGATTAGCCTACTTTATTCAATTACTGTACATTTTCACTGGTATTTGGTGTCACAACAGTTTCATAAAAAATATTTATGACCGGTAAATTTTCTTCAGTCGCCGGACATTATCAGGGTGAGGCTATAAATGAGTTTTAGGCGCTGACTACGAATATTACTTTTGAGGAATTGTGTTGTAAAATGTATAAAAATTATCATGACTTAATAACCTCAAAATAACATCCTCTCCCTAACAAAACAATATATATCAACTACATGTAGTCAGACTTTAACATATTTGAAAGGTGCCTATCTGGCAATTTCCACCATTAGGGGGCTTATTCAATAAATTTAACAAAAGAAAAAAGAAAAGAGGTATTTATGACACTTTTTTATTAACTTTATTAAAGTTTCAAACTCAAACCCAGATTTTATAAATGTATTATTTATTCTAACCCACAATATTTACATGTGTAATAGTGTCTCACTCCTGAATGACAACTCATAAATTCTTCTAAATAAATTTCCTTGCACATATAAATAATTTCCGTTCATTCACTCCGAGTTCTCCATCAGTGACAGTACATGGGAATATTTCCACACAAAGGGATACACAGCATTCGATTTCCAGCAGCCGTTCCTCAGGCTCGGTTCTCCAGAAGAGCCTGGAAGTCCGGTGAACAAACCAACTTGTGTTTAATGTGTCCCAGCACAGACATGTCTCCCCTTCTGCCCTCGGTATTTACTGAGACCAGTTCCTACAAGAACACAGAGACAATAATAAAAACCAGTAAGACAATAATCAGAAAGATTAAGAAGCTAGATAGTGTGTAAAGACTGTGTGTACAGATTCAGACCTATTGGCCATGTGCTTATAATAGTGTCTGTGTCACCAATTTCATTACATTGTTTGGCATTTGAACTTTGGGTCTACATGCCGTCATAACATCTTCAGCCCAGCAGTCGGCAGTATTTCCCCAACCAAACCATCAGATCAGCAGCGAACAGAGACACTAATCCTGACACATTTGAATGCATTTTTTGTCCTCAGATAAATGTGAAAACGCAGCTTTTGCATTGTAGTTTGGACTGAAAATATTTGTAATATTTAAAAAAAATTACGCATATTGTACCCATAGATATCCATGTTTATACCGGATATATATGCGGTATTATATATGCGCTGTTTACTTTCACATTTTTGTTAAAGATAAATGCAGGAATGTCATATGAAGATTATACAAAGTAACAAAGATGAAAGAAAGATTTACTCACTGAACTCACCATTTTCAAATGTATCCAGATTAATATAGATGTAGCCTTTAAATAAACTAGGGATGCACAATATAGGATTTTGGCCGATATTCGATTTTTTTTTTTTTTTAAGTGCAAAAAAAAGCTTATTAAAGCTTCTATTAAAGTTCTCAGTCAAGAGCAGTGAGTGATTTACCCTGTGTTTTGTTGTTTTATTAACATTAACGGGATAGTTCTCCCAAAAATTTAAATGGTCATCATTTACTCTCTCAAGTTTCTTTCTTCTGTTGAAAATAAAAGTTATTTGGAAGAATGTGGCTAACCAAACAGTGCTGTACTCCAGTGACTTCCATAGTATATTTAAGCACAAGAAAGAAATGAATACAGGTTTGGAACAACATTAGAGTGAGTAAATAATGAGAGAATTTTTATTTCTGGGTGCAGTATCTCTTTAAGGACAAGCGACAGCATATTATTACTGTCTCTTTAAGAACTGCACGCGACGCGTCTAATATACACGCATTTGACAAGCAGATTTTCTCTGTTTGCTTTCACTTTAGACATAACCAACTTTGTTTATGTAAACCTTGTGTGTATTTGACAGTATCAGCGCAATAAGACTCGAAAGATTAGTCCAGTATGCAGGCACTGTGACAGGCTTTTAGTTCCTGTGAGCGTCGGGTGTAACGCGCTCAGAAAAGCGGATGTTAGAACAGCGCATCAGCACGTGAATGACTGACATGTTTACCTATAGCAAGACTTTGAGACGCACATGCAAATAATGAACTTTTGTGAATTGCGGTGTCCCGTGAGTAACTCTACCTCTGTGTTTACATGTGATGTGATGTGAATGTACGTCGCGTTGTACAGTATGTTGAGATGAAGGCGCCAGAATTGAACTGATAGAATGCACGATACTATGATTTTTCTTCAAAAGCAGATCGTGGAGAAATTTTATCGGCCCATACCGATGTTGTCCCAAATATCATTGTGCATCCCTACAATAAACTATATGTGCAGTCACATTTTCAGTTGTTTGCTGAATTTTCGATGGCAAAACCCAGTTGTTTCAATAGGAACCCACGCTATCAGGAATTTCACGATTGTGAAAGATTTCCCCACACGGTTTTCGCAAGTTAGTCATACGGATTTGCATTGATCAACAGAAAGCTGCTTGGTTTTATAGTGACTTCTGTGTGAGCTGAGCTTCATACATCACTACACTGTTGAAAATTGTGCTAAAATTTCTTTAATGTGACCATGCTTTATCAGGCATTTTACAATGATTAGCTATGTTTCAATCCACCTTTTTTATGCAAATTTTAGGATATCGCATAAAAAAAAAAGAAACACTGGATGGAAACTCCAAATGCAAATAAATTAATAATAAAGTTTTGTTTATAAAGGGACTTTCCCAAACTCAAGGTTACTGTACAGAGAAACAAAGGCTGAATAATGAAATACTAAAAATGTGCATAAATGCGCTCAATTGAGGCGGATTATTTTTTACCTGATAAGACGTCATGCGCATAAACTATAATGGAAACCAAATAAATCCCTCGATGCCCAACGAAAATCTCATGTGACTTTGCCTCAACAGAGGATTTGATTGGATAACTGGACTAACCAGCGGACCAATCGCAGCAACTTCCCTTTTTATCACAGAAATTTTGCACCGATTTCCCATGAAGTGACGATTTTGTTGGAAACGCTGCTTCATCCACAAATGTTTTATGCGATATTCCAATTTTGCGCTCGAGTTAAGTTCGCACCTTTGATGGAAACATAGCTATTGAAAACTATTGACATTGTTCAGAGTGTGACTGACCTGCAGGAAGGCGCATGGGGTTCCCAAGGCCACATCCAGGGTCACGTTACCCAGAATAAGCTGCACTTTCCCCGACTTCCTTACGAGCATCTTTCCCACCAAACCCTCCTGTAGATCCTTCAGACAACAGCTGTTCTCTTCTTGAGGAGACTCCTGACACACAAACACACAGGAGAACAAACACACATGAGCATATGCACAAACTGACATGGCCATGTGACCTAAACCTAGCTAGTGGCAACCTGTGTCTCGGTCTTCTGCATCATGGTCTGTCCATCACTGGACTGAACCTCTGTTTTAGTGGGCCGGACATCGGTGGTGGGCGGCTGGCCTGGCAGCGAATCAGGGAGCTGCATGAAGAGAAGCTCCTCCTCTTTGCAGTGATTCCACACCTCCAGTAAATCAGGCAGCAAATCAGGTTCGGGCAAGGGTGGCAGTCTGAACATTGGCTCCGGCTTCTTTGCTTCAGGAATATCCAGTGGCTCCTGCTTGACTGAAGGAAGACGAGGCGGGATGGATGATAGAGAAAGAGTTGTCTCACACTTCAATTCTGTGTAATGAATGCTCAGTAAAACATACTGTGCTGTACTTTATTGGAATATGTTTTATTTTTCGGAAACTTTTACTCCACTACATTCCATGAAAACATGCCGTTCCAATAGTCACCCGCTCTGAGACACAATAGCAATGTCCAAATCGTGAACGAGACCATTCTTTTCAATGAACCTGTTAAATCAGTTCACAAAATTCATTCGTGAATTGGACCAATCGCTGTGTTCGAAATCCCCCCTTCATACCCTCATTCCCTACATTACTCCACTAATATAGTCCACTTGAAGGAGTGAATGAAAACGAGTGAGTGAATTCGGACATTGGGTCTCATTCATGAAACATTCGTAAATATACGAGTAAATATGCGAGTGATTTGCGCGTAAAGAGACCTTCCCGAAAACTCTTCTCCTGATTCACAAATACTTCGTAAACGTCAGATGTGATAGTGAAATGTGTGTGTGTGTTAATGAATTCCAATCAGTCGTAAATGGGACGCGCGTGCACGTTCATTCTCAATTACCATAAATCCCGCCCATTAAATCCGACTGACAACTATACATGGGCATCATATTATGACATGAATGCGAATGAAAAAAAAAAAATTCTCAGATGCAGAAATTGAAGTTTTATTATCAGAAGTTCATTCAAAACGCCACATTTTATTTTCAAGCGTACATAGTGGCGTATCGGGTCCTACAAAAAAAAGGAAGCTTGGCAGCATATTACAGATGCAGTTACTGGAGTTTCATCTGTTAATCGAACATTCCCAGAAGTGAGAAGAAAATGGTTCGACATTAAGCTTGAGAGCAAAAAACGAATTAGTTCACTTCGGAAAAATAGTATTCAAACTGGAGAAGGACCACCATCGCAGATGCTATTACTGGCTCTCATAATAAGAAAAAACGTATGTAATTACTATATATAATATTTTTTCAAAATGCTGTGCAAATATGTACCCGATTAAGGTGAATTAAAATGCAGCCTTATTAATGAGCAAAACGTTCGGGTGTTAAGCGCACTATTTACGCGTGGCTGGGAGCAGGTGTAGATTTCTTATGTACCAACTAACATTTGGAAAATACGAACATTTTAATGAATCCGAAAATTTACGCCAGAACCACTTTACACACAATTTACACAAAAATTCGTTCTGCTCGTGTTTCATGAATGAGACCCACTGAGTGCACTGGAAGGGCTGCCGCTTTTCCATAGTTTGTGCTGTTTAATAATCATTTGAAACTTAATTTGAATATTTGAAGCTCCAGTAGCAATGAATAGATTTATCTTGAACTCTGTCACGTATAAACCTTAATTAAACAGTTTAATAATTTAAAAGGAATATATACTTGTATGATATTACGCTGGACCAGCGGTTTGGAAAATGAATGGATGGATGATTGAGCTACGGCGCCATCTTCAGGTCAGACGCGGAAAATTATTCGGAAAGACTATTTAAAGGGATACTCCACTTTTTTTGGAAATAGGCTCATTTTACAACTCCCCCAGAGTTAAACTGTAGAGTTTTACCGTTTTTGAATCCATTCAGCCGATCTCCGGTTCTGGCGGTACCACTTTTAGCATAGCTTAGCATACATCATTGAAGTGGACAAGACCATTAGCATTTCTAAAAAAAAAATGACCAAAGAGTTTCGATATTTTTCCTATTTAAAGCTTGACTCTTCTGTAGTTACATCGTGCACTAAGACCTACGGAAAATGTAAAGTTGCGATTTTCTAGGCTGATATGGCTAGGAACTATACTCTCATTCCTGTGTAATAATCAAGAAACTTTACTGCCGTACCATGAGTGCAGCAGGCGTAATGATATGACGCAGCGCCTGAAAATAGTCCCCAGCTCGGTAACTTCCAACGTGACCGGGACTAAGTTTGTCATATCATTACGCCTGCTGCACTCATGGTACGGCAGTAAAGTTTCTTGATTATTACGCAGGAATGAGAGTATAGTTCCTAGCCATATCAGCCTAGAAAATCGCAACTTTACATTTTCCGTCGGTCTTAGTGCACGATGTAACTACAGAAGAGTCAAGTTTTAAATAGGAAAAATATTGAAACACTTTGGTCATTTTTCTTTAGAAATGCTAATGGTCTTGTCCACTTCAATGATGTATGCTAAGCTATGCTAAAAGTGGTACCGCCAGAACCGGAGATCGGCTGAATGGATTCAAAAACGGTAAAACTCAACAGTTTAACTCTGGGGGAGTTGTAAAATGAGCCTATTTCCAAAAAAAGTGGAGTATCCCTTTAAGGGTATGGGGCGATTTCGGATATATCCCTAGACTTTTCAGGACTTGGGCTGTGTCCGAAATCGCCCCCTATACCCTTAAACAGGGCACTATTCGAGAAGACAGCCATTTGTAGTGGTTTCCGAAACCATAGTGGACATTATCGAGAGCACTCATTCAATCCCACAATGCACCGCAATAACGAGTGTACAACCAATGTACACTCGACAGCTAGAGAATACCCATAATGCACTGTGAGATCCAAACCGCTGGTCCAGCGTAATATCATACAGGTATAAAATCCTTTTAAAATTGATTATTAAATGGTTAAATTAAGGTTTAATCAAGCTAGTTTCCATGACAGAGTTCAAGATAAATCTGTTCATTACTACTGGAGCTGCCAGTTTGCGAAGTTTCAAATGATGATTATTATTACACAGCAAGTGCAAACTATGGAAAAGCGGCAGCCCTTCCAGTGCACTGAGTGTCCGAATTCACTCACTCGTTTTCCTTCACTCCTTCAAGTGGACTATATTAGTGGAGTAATGTAGGGAATAGTGAATGAGGGTATAGGAGTGACTTCGGACACAGCCTTGGATTGCATCTGTTCTCGAGTTAATGATTCAAATGATCAAGTCAGAGCGAGTCTCCAGTTAACAATTCACAAGTCTGACTCAAAATGAGCCGAGAACGGGAGATACTTGAGCGCATGCGACTGATGGCATGAAAAGCAAGTTACTAATGCTGAATTATCGGATTTATTATTGTAAATTAAAATCTTATTTAGGTAACGACTGTCAACTGTCACAACTAAATCTGCTGTATAAGGGCGAGCTGTTTAAGCCTATTGTACGAAACGCTTAAATGTGGACAACGGGGTTGATTTTAGGTAAAAACTAAACATAACGTTAAAATAATGCAAATGCTTCTTCCCCGCTGCTGTAGCAGTTTCAAATGACATAAAACTAGTATGTTTTTAATATGCTTTAAGACACACCATGTGTAAATTCATAAGTCGACAGCATTGCTCAGTATTTTCTGCTTAAAACTGCAGTGAACCAAAGACAGTCTCAAAAACACGGTTTGAAATCGCTGGTGTTTCTGACGTCACAAACGACCTTGTAACCAATCAGATCAACGTGTGATCGTCAACCAGTGGATCTCTGAGCTGAGTGAGTGAGTGGAGGCGGGGCTCATTTGCATATTCATAGAACCGCGTATACTAGATGAGGCAAGGGTGTTGAGTTACATTCAAGATATTTTAAGTCATGAATCATTTTTTTCAAGGAAAAAATATTTAAATACGTAATTTTGGTGATCAAAGATGAGTTTTAAGGGATAAAATGATTGACAACAGGGGGACTTTAACACATTGTGATTACTTAATTGCATTACCTTCCATATTGACCAGTGCTGACTTCTTAAATTCATAATGTCAGATTGAGCTGTAACCTATTTAAGCTCTATCTGTGTGTCTAATACATTATATCCTCCATGTATTTTGAGCAATAAGTTGGAGTATATAAAATTGAAAAATAAACATTCATCAATCAGTACTTTTTACTTGTAGTGAATTTGTGGCGAAATTGTCAACAGTGACAAGTTTCATACATCGCTACACTTTCAACCCAAGCAACTTTCTGTTGGTGAACGCCACAAACACACGTGACCAAATCTGTGTGGGGAACTTTTTCACCCTCCTGTGAAACTCTGGGACATGCGGATTCCTGACTGACTTCACATGCGCACACACAGATGACAGCATCGCGTGTCGTCGCTCCTACCCTTGACTTCAGCTCCAGTGCTGATCGGCTCCGGATCGGAGGAGCTCTTCTCACTGAACTCCTGCTTGAAGACCCATCCGGACACGGCCAGCGGGAGCTGCACAGGACAGCTCTCTCGTTCCCCTCGCAGGTGAGGGTCGTCCACAAACTGCAGCACACACACAAGACGTGGCATAATGTTCTCAGTTAGGAAATTGGCAATATTTGCATTTGAGAGAATCACATAAAAACGTGGCCTAGGTCATATTTCACTTCAAAATCAAAATACAAAAAAGGTGAATTAAATAAATAAATGGGTTGTATAAAGATAATGAAGCCTAAATTTTGCATTATGAAAATTTGCCATAATTTTAATACATCAGGTTATTTTACATTTGATTTAGATTTTTGTAAGTCCCATTTTCAGTGGTGATTCTCATGACTCTCATGAACTTAGTTTTTATTTTATTTTAATCATCTATAAAAAGAAGAAGTACAAGACAAGTAATATTATAATTATGTATAATATTTTACGATATAACAGTATATTTATTGTATTGATTCAAGTAATAAAAGTAAAGCTCTGTTGTGCAACAGACAAAAAAGTTTTTAAATTCATACTATAAAAAGATAAATTAAATTAATGTTTTATGCCTTCGTTTGATTGACATGAAAAATGTAAATACACAACACAGAATTTCTGGAAAAAATGAATACATAGTTTTTATGAATTAAATTAATTAGACATGCTTTTCGATTACTAAAATTTAGTTTAACCATTAAAATGGAGTCCAAAAAAAAGTGTAAATGGAAAAAAATGGAATCCAGAACCATTAAAACTGAAAAAAATTATAATAATTTGGGAACTCATTCTCATATTCATACTATATAGAACATAATTTTAAACTTTCAAAAAAGTAAATTCAAATTCAAAATGTAGTACCTTCCCAGACAGTATGTGATTTCAGACTGAGAATTTAGATGAAAAATATTATTAATTATCATAAAATTAATGTCTCAGTGAATAAGATCTCAATGGACGTAAAATAAGCTCTATTTTCTTAATGTAAAGCAGAATTTGGTTTTGGGCTGTAATATGAGTCTGCACAGGTTTGATTAGTTAATTGTTAGTTAAGCTGAAAACATACATTGTCCTTCTCCAGTTTGCGCAGGATTTCTTTGGTCTCCTCTTCGGTCTCCTTCTCCTTCTTGATGTTGATGATGGGTGACGGACCAGTGTTTGCGGTTTCTCTGGTGTCATCGTATAAACCTAAACAAATATAGAAGACAAAAAAGACGGCGCTGAGACAAAAAGACAAGAAAATACTAATTTTATTTAACATTAAACTAAATCAATGGTAAACACCCTAGATACTAACCCCAATATCCTGATTACTGACTGATCAATATGGCCGTTTCAATGAATAAATTAACTATTTCTTCCTCACATTCTTAAATATTATACATTACACATTATTAAATATTCGGCTACTGGAGTCAAATACCATATAACTGCATTAGCATTTAACATTATTTTAGAGGTTTCACTCTCAAAGAGCAATTTCTGTCCAATTAAATATTTGATCATGAATTTTATTCACTTTCATAACCTTCAAGCCTGGAAAGCATTATAAAATTCCCTAATTATTCCAGGTTTTCCATAAACATTAAAACTCTGGTTCAAAGCCTTTGTAAATACTACAATACCGTTCAAAAGCTTGCGGTCAGTACGATTTTCTTTTAGGAAATTAATACTTATATTCAGCGAGGATTAAATTGATCCAAAATGACAGTAAAGACATTTTAAAATGTTACAAAATATTAATTTTTTGAATAAATGCTCTTATTTTGAACTTTATATTCATCCTGAAAGTATCACGCTTTAACTTCTGGGTCAGTGAGTTTTTTTAATGAACAGTAAAAACTTTTGAACTTTGTATTCATCAAATAATCCTGAGGAAAACTGTATCACGGTTTCCACAGAAATATGAAGCAGAGCAACTGTTTTCAACATTGATAATAATAATAATAAATGTTTCTTGAGCATCAAATCATCATATTAGAGTGATTTCTGAAGGATCATGTGACGCTGAAGACTGGAGTAATGATGCTGAAAATTCAGCTTTGATCACAGGAATAAATTACATTCTACAACATATTCACATAGAAAACAGTTACTTTAAATTGTAACAATGATATTTCACAATATTACTGTTTTTACTGTATTTTTGATCAAATAAATTCAGCCTTGCTGAGCAGAAAAGACTTTCAAAAACAATAAAAAATCTTACCAAACTCAAATTTTTGAACGGTAGAGCAGGTGAACATAAATTTATGAATAAATTACTGCTCATAAGTATTTTAATTCCCTAGTGGCACAGATATTTGAGCGATATTTGAAGATATCTGAATGTTACGCTACTTTGCAACTGTAAAGAGAATACAGTTTGTTGATTGTGACTATTATATATATTAGTAGTAGTAGTGCTGGGCAACAATTAATCGCATCCAAAATAAAAGTTTTGTTTACATAATATATGTGTGTGTACTGTGTATAATTATTTTGTATATATATATAAATACACACACATGCATGTATACATTTAAGAAAAATTTGTTATTTATATATAAAATGTATATTTATATAATATAAATAGTCTAAATATATATACATGCAATTATTTCTTAAATATATACAATACATGCATGTGTGTGTATTTATGTATACAAAATAATTATACACACAGTACACACACATATTATGTAAACACAAACTTTTATTTTGGATGCGATTCAATTGTTGCCCAGCACTAATTATTTAGTTGTTGTAGTAATCATAATTATTTATTATCAACAATCACCGTGTCACAGTGATTTTACTGCTTTAAGGACATTCAGTGTGACCAAATAAATCTCCTTTAAAAGATTAAAAATCTTACCAACCTCAAACTTTTGTATGGTAGAGCAGGTGTACATACATACATTTATGAATAAATTACTGCTCATAAGTATTTTAATCCCCTAGTGTCACAGATATTTGAAGATATCTGAATTGAAATGATTGTCCTACTGTTAAGAGCGGTCAGTGTGACTGATATCATACTCAAATCACAGAACCTGTCCTAACGATTACCTTTCCTCTTGGCCATCATCTCAGCGGGACCCTGCTCAAAGATCGAGTGGGACTGTATGACCTCAGGACGACCCCGTCCCCTCCCTCGCCCGTCCCGCTGCCGGCCTCGATCCACATCCTTCTTATCCCGTCTCTTTCCTTCATCAGCTTTTAATCTGTGGCACAGCATCAGTTGTAAGTAACAGTGCCGCACTCATTATGTCCCCAATACATGATGAACTGATGAACACTGCGTATAAAAGAGTCCGTCACTTACTCCTCTTTTGATTTTCGACCGATAATATTGGGGGTGAAGGTTTTCTGCGGGACAAATGACAACACACTTGAAATTGAATCTGAAATGTTTAGTAGTGAGTGACTAGCAGGGTTTGAAATTAAGTTTTTCACTCACCAGCCAATTTGGCTACTAAATTTCTACAAACTTCTACTAGCCAAAAAAAAAAAAATGTAAACCAATTACCTACATCACAGCTTATATACACTCACCTAAAGGATTATTAGGAACACCATACTAATACTGTGTTTGACCCCCTTTCGCCTTCAGAACTGCCTTAATTCTACGTGGCATTGATTCAACAAGGTGCTGAAAGCATTCTTTAGAAATGTTGACCCATATTGATAGGATAGCATCTTGCAGTTGATGGAGATTTGTGGGATGCACATCCAGGGCATGAAGCTCCCGTTCCACCACATCCCAAAGATGCTCTATTGGGTTGAGATCTGGTCACTGTGGGGGCCATTTTAGTACAGTGAACTCATTGTCATGTTCAAGAAACCAATTTGAAATGATTCGAGCTTTGTGACATGGTGCATTATCCTGCTGGAAGTAGCCATCAGAGGATGGGTACATGGTGGCCATAAAGGGATGGACATGGTCAGAAATAATGCTCAGGTAGGCCGTGGCATTTAAACGATGCCCAATTGGCACTAAGGGGCCTAAAGTGTGCCAAGAAAATATCCCCCACACCATTACACCACCACCACCAGCCTGCACAGTGGCAGATATGTATAAAGTACTAGAGACACAGACTTAAGTAAAAGTACAAGTACTCTATCAAAAAAGTGACTTGAGTAGAAGTTGAAGTGCTCTTTAAGCACCCTACTTAAGTGGAAGTACTAAAGTATTCAAACAATTTTTTACTTAAGTATTGCAAGTAGTTTAAAAAAAATGTACTACTCAAGTACTGAAAGTAAAAGTACAAGTGTTGTATTATTATGTAGTAAAGCATCTCACCCTTCTCCCTGCTTGTGCCTTTTTTCTCCACAGCTTATTGGGTATTTATCTGCATGTTACAGCGATACCTGAAAGCTTTATTTCAGGGACTTCCTGGAATGTCACATGATATGGCTCTTCTTCATGTGTTCCATATATGGACTAATGTGCACAGGGCGCCCTCAGACTGCCAGTATGGATTGAAAATACAGTATATCAGAGTATCCAAAGCTCATAATGATTACATCGGCCCATTTTGGGTATAAATTCAATAAATATTATTCCTCTCTAAAGACATCTGACGTAAATCTATGAAAATCTATCAATATTTAACTGCACAAGCTAAAAGCCCCGAGGGACATTGTTTGGTCAAGCGCTTTCATGACGACTACACGGGAGGTTTTTTTTTTTTTTAATGGGAGCGGCTGACGCTCATAATTCATATTAAAGGTATCGACTCATTTTATCATTACTCTTAACACAAATTAAGAAATAACTGTCACTATAAGTTTCTCAGAATAAAATAGTGGTCAAATACTGAAACTTGAGTCTTATATCTTTTAATGATGTATAGTTTGTCAAGGTATTAACATTAAATTTAATAGTAACTTTGAACTATTAAAAACAAAGAACGATTCAGTGCGCCGGCGTCCTTGCACATTCTATATGAAAAATCTTTCACTCCAACAAATGAAAACACCGCCACCGGCGCCACGATCACTCGAAGTTGAATGGTGTTTCTGGTTCTTCAATCTCGAAAAAAACTAACAAATCTCAAGTGTTCTCAATGGAGGCAGGCAGCAGATCGAGAGGCAGAACGGGAGTACGAGCGCACGCGCTCTTCTTGATCGCTTGACTCGCTCAATAATGACCCAGCTTCATCCAACCTGTTGACAGAGCCATCTACCGCTCTGGCAGTGATTATGTGGGTTTGGAATGATTCGTAACATTTTTATAATTGTAACGAGTAATGATGCAGCACATAAAAAAGTAGAAGTATTAAACTCATCGAAAATATGTACTGACGTAAAAGTGGAAGTAGGAGAAAAAAATAATACTCTACTTAAGTACAGTAGTGAAGTAGTTCTACTTCGTTACTATACATCTCTGCACAGTGGTAACAAGGCATGATGGATCCATGCTCTCATTCTGTTTACGCCAAATTCTGACTCTACCATCTGAATGTCTCAACAGAAATCGAGACTCATCAGACCAGGCAACATTTTTCCAGTCTTCAACTGTCCAATTTTGGTGAGCTCTTGCAAATTGTAGCCTCTTTTTCCTATTTGTAGTGGAGATGAGTGGTACCCGGTGGGGTCTTCTGCTGTTGTAGCCCATCCGCCTCAAGGTTGTGCGTGTTGTGGCTTCACAAATGCTTTGCTGCATACCTCGGTTGTAACGAGTGGTTATTTCAGTCAAAGTTGCTCTTCTATCAGCTTGAATCAGTCGGCCCATTCTCCTCTGACCTCTGGCATCAACAAGGCATTTTCCCCCACAGGACTGCCGCATACTGGATGTTTTTCCCTTTTCACACCATTCTTTAAACCCTAGAAATGGTTGTGCGTGAAAATCCCAGTAACTGAGCAGATTGTGAAATACTCAGACCGGCCCGTCTGGCACCAACAACCATGCCACGCTCAAAATTGCTTAAATCACCTTTCTTTCCCATTCTGACATTCAGTTTGGAGTTCAGGAGATTGTCTTGACCAGGACCACACCCCTAAATGCATTGAAGCAACTGCCATGTGATTGGTTGATTAGATAATTGCATTAATAAGAAATTGAACAAGTGTTCCTAATAATCCTTTAGGTGAGTGTAAATATATTATACAATTTGGATTTCATACATTAATTTCTTATACAAACAAAATCCTGTCATCCAGCATCTCCTCCCTTCCTCTTTTATCCTCATAATTTTCACCAAACATGTGTTTTAGGTGGTCAGATCAATACAGTACAAAGAACATCAAAAAAAAAATAGGATGTTGGAAAATAACATCTTTTCTGTTAACCAGATGCTTTTTAATCTTCGCTATTGCTTCAATGCAAATGAAGAAGCACGCCGTTATTTGTTGCGTAGTGACGTGTGTGTTCAAGTAAGCCAAATCTGCACAGATTCTGTGCGAAACGCTGTATTTAATATATGGTGACTCGCGAGTTGAGTATTTGCGCTAAATCTGCGCAGATTTGGTTTACACGAACTTCCCCAGCAAAGTGAGTGAACATAATAAGTAACGCGCCAAATTGGCTCGTGATTTGACAGCGTTACCCGCCACAGTTGATTGTTACCCGCAGTTGGCGGGTGTTAATTTCAAACCCTGGTGACTAGCATGTTCTGCTATGAATGGTAACCTTTTTGACGCCTCCTAACGTGAGGTCTCTGGAGCGCATTGTGGGAAGGCGTCCCGGAGTGATGGAGGCGGGGAGCCGGCGGCCCATCGGCAACCCTCTGGCTCCGCCCACCTGAGGGGTCCTCGGGGGCCCGCCGGGGTCACCAGAGCCCTCCATCTCACTGACACAAGACAACAGATGTTACCAAATCACTACAAACTTCAATGTCAATTAAATGCCACATGATTCTACACGATACCCTCATGTCACGATTCGATACATATCACGATACTGAACTCACGATACCATATTGCGATAATCCAAAACACACGATAAAAGGTTAACAAAAAAATGTACTGTTGATTAAAATGTCAAATTTGGTTTTACATTGATTGTGTGTGTAAATGAATTGGCTTGGTGCTGGAAACCCAACGCACAGGACAATAGAGACACCAGAATAAACATATTCATGATTCTGAAGCTGAAAATACAGAATTATTTTAGACGAATATGCTTTCACTCTGTCACTGACTAGATATATTAAAAATAATACTTTTTACTGGTAACATCAGACATTTGGCATTATCAGGACCCACAAATATTGCATTATTATACGTTATATATTGCAGTTTAATGTAGTACTGACACTAAAACTCTGAAATTTTAAATTTTTCCCTCACACAGTAATTTTATATTGGGTGAACTATCCACAATATTGTCACTATCCACGATACATATTGTTGCATTTTTGTATTGTGATATATATTGTGACACGATATATCGTTACACCTAAGCATATACAACAGTTTTATAATATCTACAAGCTGCATCCAAAATCACACACTTCCCTACTATATAGTGGGTGAAAAACAATATGTGACAAAAGAAGTACGGTATGTCTGAATTCACAGTACTCATAAAACAGCAGGTGAAAAGTCCCCGGATGATGATCTACTACTCCCGCTGAGATTCTGCATATAATGGGAACATTGCCTACGCTCGAAATCACATTATCTCTTGAGTAGGTACTTATCTCGAATAAGTCATTACTTCATGACCACTAAAAAAAAGCATGTTCTGTTCTATATAGTGTGAATTAGTGCCGGGCAACGATTAATCGCATCCAAAATAAAAGTTTGTGTTTACATAATGTATGTGTGTGTACGGTGTATAATTATTTGGTAAATATAAATACACACACATACATGTATATATTTAAGAAAAATGTGTTATTTATATATAAAATATTTATATATAATATAAATTATGTATAAATACAGTATATACATACAAATATTTCTTAAATATAAACATGCATATGTTTATATTTATATTTAAAAAATAATTATACACACTTCACACACATATTATGTAAACAATTTTTTTTTATTGAGGATGTGATTAATCGCGAATCATCGTTGCCCAGCACTAGGACGACGTCATTCAAAAATCCTCCATCATATCTCGACAAAAGTAGTAGATCATCCGGGGACTTTTCACCTTCTCTTTTATGAGCACTGCGATTTCAGACATACTTCTTTTGTCACATACTGTTTTTCACCTACTATAAAGTAGGGAAGTATGCGATTTCGGATGCAGCCTTTACTATCCCATGAGGCAACGGGAGAGGATTTATGAATGGCAGTGAAGCGACGCAACTGATGCTCAAAAGAAAAGATAAGATATATAGGTAAGTCAAGGAAAGAATATGTTATTTAATAGAATAATTTTAGGGCATTCGAATTTAAATAGCACACTTAAAATATTTGGAAGCATCCAAATGGGTTATGTGAACAATGTCATGTTAAAGAAACACCTCATGCGATTCTCGAATATATCAAATATGACAAGGAAAGGAACAATAATATAGATGAAATGAAGAAAATGGAATTTAAGAATTGGCAGGTCACGTGATAATGACAACGTGGCGAATCTATACATCCAGATTAAATTCATACTATATAGAACGTTTGTTTAGCGGTCATGAAGTAATAACATTCAAAATAAGTACCTACTCTAGAGAGTATGCTATTTCGGACGCAGCCACACACACATACATGTGTTTTTAATATATATGAATGAATAGATTTAAATATTACAATTTCTAAATAATTAAATCTCATTAAGTTTCATTAATGAGAACTACGTGTTGTAAACGTTCTAGTGTTGGTGTTATTATGCTGGAATTCTCATAATTCCTATTATGAATATTTTAGGATTGATCCCAGACTCTCACAGAAATTCTGTACAAATTGTGAAGAACTGTTGTTAAGGATTTAGGACTAAAATCGTTACAATGCTGTCACGCCACGATACTCTTGAACATTCAGTCGCAGATATATAGATCTGAAATATACATTTACAGCAAACCGGTAACGTTACTTCCACGCTTCCAATCCAAACACATGGCGAGACACACACACACACACACACAGTCAGATCCATGACAGCAACGCTACACTTACCAGTGCGCTCACACTAGTGCAGACACTCTTCAAACACGGCCGTACTCCAAAAATATCACAAATATAGCGAAATAACGGGCAAAATCGAGATTTTAGTTAAACGATGATGAAATGTAGAGCAAGTTTGTTTAAGGCGGAGTTTCACGTGCAATGACACTTTGACCCGTGTGACGTAGTGATGTGATTGGTGAACGTCAACTCTGCAAACCTTTGCGCAGAATTTTTAACCTCTTAACTGCATAGACATGAAAATGCACTATCCAGTTCTGTTGTAATTCATAAATGCTGGAATCCAGACCTAAGGTTGGCTCTTTTTAAAGACACTCAGTTTATTGCTAAAGTAAAAACACTTCAAAAAATTAAAGTGCTAGAAGTTTAAGTTTACTGTATACAAAATATATATTTTACAAAATAATTTTTACTCTAAAATTGTTATAAAATTAAATTCATATGTCTTAACAAGTTGTTTTCCCAAATATGAAGTTGAAATCACACACACACAAAAAAATCCATTGAATTTTTATTTTATTTATTTTTTATTCACATTGCTGTCACAATATCACTTCAATTACAAAACAGTCCGAATAGGAAACCTTGAGGCCCAGACCTTCCCAAGTTCCAACGATATGTGTTTTATCAAGATTAGAATTTTTTATAAAATAGTTAAAATAAATTTTGTAATATGAATATGACACCACTAGGGGGAGGAGCCCGCTAAAGGTTTTTAAAGTAGGCCTACAGTTTCCATGATAACGCAATGTCCAATTTCAAAATGGTTTTCACGGGATGAATTTAGAGTTTTTAAGCTTTTTAAGGATATCTAATTTATGATGCTTACTAAAATATGTGACAGGGAGAAAAAAAGGCAATAAAAAAGAGTGGTAAGCGTCACGCTAGCGGGACATTATCAGTTAAAGGCGTAACACGACTCCCATTTTATTTTTTAAGTAAAATGTTATAGTAAAAGTAGTAGTACTTCAGTAGCAACCTCACCTTTCTGATAAATCTTTTGATCTGTCTGTGTTTTGTTTGATAACCTGATATTCAATCCGTGTTAATTTTCATTTAGTTTTGAATAAAAATATTTCCATGCGTGAACAAATCTGTACGTCTTTAAGGGGTTTTGTCATTGCACGGCTGTAGGGGTCTGTTGTGTTTTCATTATCCACTGTTCTTTAATTTTACTCCATCATCCTGAGAGAAGACGGTCATCTTCAACACAAGTGAGTGTCGAGTCACACAAACACAACCGCATCACACACAGCGAGCCTTGAACGTTTGACCTTTAGAGAGCATCTGTGCGTTCTGGCGGTCAGAAGTCGTTGTGTTTGTCGTGTGTTGGCGGTCAGAAGTCGTTGTGTTTGTCGTGTGTTGGCGGTCAGAAGTCGTTGTGTTTGGTGTGTGTTGTGTTTGTCGTGTGTTGGCGGTCAGAAGTCGTTGTGTTTGTCGTGTGTTGGCGGTCAGAAGTCGTTGTGTTTGTCGTGTTTGGTGATTACCATGTTCTGGGGCCCGTTTCAATAAGGAGGTTCAACCAACTCTGAGTTAAAACTTGAACTCTGAGTTGACTTACCCTGAGATGGGAAACTCTGAACTTACTCACTTCAGCTGTTCTGTAACCGAAAACTTAATCAACTCTAAGTTGACTGACTCTTGCTGCGTCCCAATTCGCATACTATCCGTCCTAAATAGTATTCGAAAATAGAATTAGTACGTCCCAAATCGTAGTATGTTGAAATGAGTGTCCCAAAGAGACCCGGATGGTCTACTATATCCGGTCAGAATCCGAAGTGGAGATCGTTGCGCACTCTAACGGCTGATATTGCCCACAACCCATCGCGCGCTGGACGAGGATTCGGTTAGAACAACAAACACAAATGAAAAGTGTTCAAAAACTACAAACATGGAGGACGCGCGAGTCCGGCGGTTATGTAGAGAGGTTTAGATAAAGGGGTTTGAGTGATTAATTATCAGTATCTTACCTGAGTGACGAAAATGTATTTATTCAATGTTGTCCACATTATATTGCATCTGCAGCAGCATTGTGAACTTTTGCAAAGATACGTTTAGCCATTAACTTTTAAATGCATTATTATATTCAAATTCCAAACACATGAGGAGAGTCTGCATGAAAGACCCATGACTGGCAGATGAACGTGCGACAACATTTCTCTCCGAAATGGTAAGAAGTTATATTAGGTTGAATGGAGGATTTTAACTGTGACGAGATGATTGACAGGGCTGTATACGGTGACAGGATGCACGAGACAGATCTGTCCGTTAAAGATGACGAAGTAGAATGTCCCAAAGCTTGCCTACTCTTTTGCTACACACTCAAAAGTATGTACTTTTTCTCCACAAAAAGAGTACATACTTTTAGGGCGTAGTAAGTCGGCGAATGAATTGGGACGCAGCATCTGAGTTGTGCGCGTGCACCACAACTATAAAAAGCCATTATCAATGGAGCGCAGATATTATGTGTCACCATGGTAACAGCGCCAGACAAAAAGAGGTCTGCATATTTCTCACCAGCAGTACGCAAAAAATAAAATAAAAATTAAGTAACACGGCAGCAGCGGCGATCGAGAGAGTTAGTTTGGGAGAAAATAGTTGCTCGAATCAATTCGTAAGTTTACATTTTAATTACGGTTATACAGTGTTGGGTGTAATTACCAAGTAATCTAAATACTGTAATTTAGTTAAAGGGATTACTCTTAATTCTTCTGTAATATAAAGTAAAATATGGTGTCATTGCATTAAATACTGCATAGACTATAGAACAATTCTGTTTAAAACAATAGTGGATTTAACATAACATTTTTAAAAGGTATATTTTTAATGTAAACTTCACTCTACACACTTTGGTCAATTCAAGAATAGTTCATGCAATTGTATATTGTTAATTTGAAAGCATTAAAAGTGCAGTTTTGTCTCTTTTTGTATTGTTCAAGTGGTTGAGGTTGATATGGGATTTAGAAAGTAATTAGTAATAAGTAGACCAATACTTTCTAGAGATAGTAATTATTACATTAATCTAATTACACTGTTAAAGATGTCATTTGTAGTTAGTAATTAATAACTATTTTAGAGTAACTTACCCAACTGTTATAATATCAGAGGTGAAACTGGAAGAACAGTATGTTATTCGACCTAATTTTAATTTTCATGTAGGTGCAATCCTGCAGGCATTAAAAGAACATGGCAGCAGCTGAAAATGAAATTCAATCAGGTAAGGCTTGAGCATATCATGGATGTAGGGTACCTGACTTTACAAACATTTGACATATTAAATAACTAAATAGCATCCAGTGTTTAGCAGTGCAGCAGCATTTTCGACATAGGTCTAATTAACACAATTAAATGTTCATTCTCAATTGACTTCTACTCAGCCAACAGAAAGAAGGAAGAGGCTCACAAAGATGGAGATGAAGATGCAGAGGAGATGGAGATGGAGATGAAGATGCAGAGGAGATGGAGATGGAGATGGAGATGAAGATGCAGAGGAGATGGAGATGAAGATGCAGAGGAGATGGAGATGATGATGCAGAGGAGATGAAGATGGAGATGCCGAGAAGATGGAGATGCAGAGGAGATGGAGATGCAGAGGAGATGGAGATGAAGATGCAGAGGAGATGGAGATGCAGAGGAGATGGAGATGAAGATGCAGAGGAGATGGAGATGGAGATGGAGATGCAGAGAAGATGGAGATGCAGAGGAGATGGAGATGAAGATGCAGAGAAGATGAAGATGCAGAGGAGATGGAGATGATGCTGCAGAGGAGATGTAGATGGAGATGCAGAGAAGATGGAGATGAAGATGCAGAGGAGATGGAGATGGAGATGCAGAGGAGATGGAGATGATGATGCAGAGGAGATGAAGATGGAGATGCAGAGGAGATGGAGATGATGATGCAGAGGAGATGAAGATGGAGATGCCGAGAAGATGGAGATGCAGAGGAGATGGAGATGAAGATGCAGAGGAGATGGAGATGCAGAGGAGATGGAGATGATGCTGCAGAGGAGATGGAGATGGAGATGCAGAGAAGATGGAGATGCAGAGGAGATGGAGATGAAGATGCAGAGAAGATGAAGATGCAGAGGAGATGGAGATGATGCTGCAGAGGAGATGAAGATGGAGATGCAGAGAAGATGGAGATGCAGAGGAGATGGAGATGGAGATGAAGATGCAGAGGAGATGGAGATGCAGAGGAGATGGAGATGATGATGCAGAGAAGATGGAGATGCAGAGGAGATGGAGATGGAGATGAAGATGCAGAGGAGATGGAGATGCAGAGGAGATGGAGATGATGATGCAGAGGAGATGAAGATGGAGATGCAGAGAAGATGGAGATGCAGAGGAGATGGAGATGGAGATGAAGATGCAGAGGAGATGGAGATGGAGATGCAGAGAAGATGGAGATGCAGAGGAGATGAAGATGGAGATGCAGAGAAGATGGAGATGCAGAGGAGATGGAGATGGAGATGCAGAGGAGATGGAGATGATGATGCAGAGGAGATGAAGATGGAGATGCAGAGAAGATGGAGATGCAGAGGAGATGGAGATGAAGATGCAGAGGAGATGGAGATGGAGATGAAGATGCAGAGGAGATGGAGATGAAGATGCAGAGGAGATGGAGATGAAGATGCAGAGGAGATGAAGATGCAGAGGAGATGGAGATGAAGATGCAGAGGAGATGAAGATGCAGAGGATATGAAGATGGAGATGAAGATGCAGAGGAGATGGAGATGAAGATGCAGAGGAGATGGAGATGAAGATGCAGAGGAGATGGAGATGGAGATGCAGAGGAGATGGAGATGAAGATGCAGAGGATATGAAGATGGAGATGAAGATGTAGAGGAGATGGAGATGAAGATGCAGAGGATATGAAGATGGAGATGAAGATGCAGAGGAGATGGAGATGGAGATGAAGATGCAGAGGAGATGGAGATGAAGATGCAGAGGAGATGGAGATGGAGATGAAGATGCAGAGGAGATGGAGATGAAGATGCAGAGGAGATGGAGATGGAGATGAAGATGCAGAGGAGATGGAGATGAAGATGCAGAGGAGATGGAGATGAAGATGCAGAGGAGATGAAGATGCAGAGGAGATGGAGATGGAGATGAAGATGCAGAGGAGATGAAGATGCAGAGGATATGAAGATGGAGATGGAGATGCAGAGGAGATGGTGTAAGGGGTATACAGTCAAAGACCCAGAACCAGATATGAAGAATGAAGACCCGGAGTCAGAATTATAAAAAATCAAAGAAAAGTTTTACTGAAGATAGTTTGCAGTTTCATCAGCAGAAGTCAGCTTCAAGACTCACACAGGAGTTCGTAGGCCGCCCCGCTTACAGTTACAAAGATCACAGCAGTTATACCATTTCCAAGGTCTAAGCTACGTCATTGCTTACAGGTTGAATGATTCTCATTGGCTAAGAAACATTAAGAGCCTAAACAATTTAACACATGTGAGGAGATAGGGGTGTCTATCGCCTTTAGTAAAGATAGTTGTCGTCCACTCATTAGATTTAGGTCTGTGGTGGCCTCGCAGGTTAGAGAAGGGCGCCGGGTTGTCTGGTCCGAACGTTCAGAACCTACATAGAATGTCATACGCACACACACACACACACACACACACACACACACAAATAACAGACACTAGCAAATAACAGCTCCCATCAAGGCTGAAGAGAGTCTGAGCTCCTTATTATCAGTCAAGTATACCAAAACATAATGCTAAAACATTCACTCGTTTGGGAGAAAAACAGATAACTGGCATTTACTCCCAAGGAAGGAAATATACTGGAAAGAATACATTTTAATACAACAATTAAAGTTCGATATAGTAACGCTCAATATAGCTTGACCATATGTCCAACGAAGGATCATATGTGTCCACGCTGCCTTTAGGACCCTCTATAAACCTTTCTACTGATCCCAGAGAAAGAGAAAGAGACAAACGGCCTTGTGGGTTACGGGGCCTTCGTGTCCTGCGTGTACTACGTGCAATCTCAAAGTAAGATTGGAATGCACCTAAAAGAAACTGGTTACTTACATCACATGCATTAAAGAAAATATAATTACACAAGCACAAAGAATATAAAAATTATTATGTGATAATGAATATATTTGATTATTGATTTTTATAAAGGAAGTATATAAGCATTCAAAAGGATATATGATTATAGATGTATTTGAAGAGGCAAGGGATTTTGACCAACCCTTCAATGGAGATGGAGATGAAGATGCAGAGGAGATGGAGATGCAGAGGAGATGGAGATGCAGAGAAGATGGATGAAGATGCAGAGGAGATGAAGATGAAGATGCAGAGGAGATGGAGATGAAGATGCAGAGGAGATGGAGATGCAGAGAAGATGGAGATGCAGAGGAGATGAAGATGCAGAGGAGATGGAGATGCAGAGGAGATGGAGATGCAGAGGAGATGGAGATGAAGATGCAGAGGAGATGGAGATCCAGAGAAGATGGAGATGCAGAGGAGATGGAGATGCAGAGGAGATGGAGATGCAGAGGAGATGGAGATGCAGAGGAGATGAAGATGCAGAGGAGATGGAGATGAAGATGCAGAGGATATGGAGATTGAGATGAAGATGAAGATGCAGAGGAGATGGAGATGAAGATGCAGAGGAGATGGAGATGCAGAGGAGATAGAGATGAAGATGCAGAGGAGATGAAGATGCAGAGGATATGGAGATGCAGAGGAGATGCAGAGGAGATGGAGATGCAGATGAGATGGAGATGCAGAGGAGATGAAGATGCAGAGGAGATGGAGATGGAGATGCAGAGGAGATGGAGATGCAGAGGAGATGGAGATGGAGATGGAGATGCAGAGGAGATGAAGATGCAGAGGAGATGGAGATGCAGAGGAGATGGAGATGGAGAGGAGATGGAGATGCAGAGGAGATGAAGATGCAGGGGAGATGGAGATGGAGATGCAGAGGAGATGGAGATGCAGAGGAGATGAAGATGCAGAGGAGATGGAGATGGAGATGCAGAGGAGATGGAGATGCAGAGGAGATGGAGATGCAGAGGAGATGGAGATGCAGAGGAGATGGAGATGCAGAGGAGATGAAGATGCAGAGGAGATGGAGATGGAGATGCAGAGGAGATGGAGATGCAGAGGAGATGGAGATGCAGAGGAGATGGAGATGCAGAGGAGATGAAGATGCAGAGGAGATGGAGATGCAGAGGAGAGGGAGATGCAGAGGAGATGGAGATGCAGAGGAGATGGAGATGCAGAGGAGATGGAGATGCAGAGGAGATGGAGATGCAGAGGAGATGGAGATGCAGAGGAGATGAAGATGCAGAGGAGATGGAGATGCAGAGGAGATGGAGATCCAGAGAAGATGGAGATGCAGAGGAGATGGAGATGAAGATGCAGAGGAGATGGAGATGAAGATGCAGAGGAGATGAAGATGCAGAGGAGATGGAGATGAAGATGCAGAGGAGATGGAGATGGAGATGAAGATGCAGAGGAGATGAAGATGCAGAGGAGATGGAGATGGAGATGAAGATGCAGAGGAGATGGAGATGCAGAGGAGATGGAGATGAAGATGCAGAGGAGATGAAGATGAAGATGCAGAGGAGATGAAGATGCAGAGGAGATGGAGATGCAGAGGAGATGGAGATGAAGATGCAGAGGAGATGGAGATGCAGAGGAGATGCAGAGGAGATGGAGATGCAGAGGAGATGGAGATGCAGAGGAGATGGAGATGCAGAGGAGATGGAGATGCAGAGGAGATGAAGATGCAGAGGAGATGGAGATGCAGAGGAGATGGAGATGGAGATGCAGAGGAGATGGAGATGAAGATGCGGAGGAGATGGAGATGCGGAGGAGATGGAGATGCAGAGGAGATGGAGATGCAGAGGAGATGGAGATGCAGAGGAGATGGAGATGCAGAGGAGATGGAGATGCAGAGGAGATGGAGATGCAGAGGAGATGGAGATGCAGAGGAGATGGAGATGCAGAGGAGATGAAGATGCAGAGGAGATGGAGATGGAGATGCAGAGGAGATGGAGATGAAGATGGAGATGCAGAGGAGATGAAGATACAGAGGAGATGGAGATGCAGAGGAGATGGAGATGCAGAGGAGATGGAGATGCAGAGGAGATGGAGATGCAGAGGAGATGGAGATGCAGAGGAGATGGAGATGAAGATGCAGAGGAGATGGAGATGCAGAGGAGATGGAGATGGAGATGCAGAGGAGATGGAGATGCAGAGGAGATGGAGATCCAGAGGAGATGAAGATGAAGATGCAGAGGAGATGGAGATGCAGAGGAGATGGAGATGCAGAGGAGATGGAGATGCAGAGGAGATGGAGATGAAGATGCAGAGGAGATGGAGATGGAGATGCAGAGGAGATGGAGATGCAGATGCAGAGGAGATGGAGATGCAGAGGAGATGGAGATCCAGAGGAGATGAAGATGAAGATGCAGAGGAGATGGAGATGCAGAGGAGATGGAGATGAAGATGCAGAGGAGATGCAGAGGAGATGAAGATGCAGAGGATATGGAGATGCAGAGGAGATGGAGATGAAGATGCAGAGGAGATGGAGATGGAGATGAAGATGCAGAGGAGATCGAGATGGAGATGCAGAGGAGATGGAGATGCAGAGGAGATGGAGATGCAGAGGAGATGGAGATGCAGAGGAGATGAAGATGCAGAGGAGATGGAGATGCAGAGGAGATGGAGATGCAGAGGAGATGGAGATGCAGAAGAGATGGAGATGGAGATGCAGAGGAGATGAAGATGCAGAGGAGATGGAGATGCAGAGGAGATGGAGATGGAGATGCAGAGGAGATGGAGATGCAGAGGAGATGGAGATGGAGATGCAGAGGAGATGGAGATGCAGAGGAGATGGAGATGCAGAGGAGATGAAGATGCAGAGGAGATGAAGATGCAGAGGAGATGAAGATGCAGAGGAGATGAAGATGCAGAGGAGATGGAGATGCAGAGGAGATGGAGATGCAGAGGAGATGAAGATGCAGAGGAGATGGAGATGGAGATGCAGAGGAGATGGAGATGCAGAGGAGATGGAGATGCAGAGGAGATGAAGATGCAGAGGAGATGGAGATGCAGAGGAGATGGAGATGCAGAGGAGATGAAGATGCAGAGGAGATGGAGATGCAGAGGAGAGGGAGATGCAGAGGAGATGGAGATGGAGATGGAGATGCAGAGGAGATGAAGATGCAGAGGAGATGGAGATGAAGATGCAGAGGAGATGGAGATGGAGATGAAGATGCAGAGGAGATGCAGAGGAGATGGAGATGCAGAGGAGATGAAGATGCAGAGGAGATGGAGATGAAGATGCAGAGGAGATGGAGATGGAGATGAAGATGCAGAGGAGATGAAGATGCAGAGGAGATGGAGATGGAGATGAAGATGCAGAGGAGATGGAGATGCAGAGGAGATGAAGATGCAGAGGAGATGAAGATGCAGAGGAGATGAAGATGCAGAGTAGATGGAGATGCAGAGGAGATGGAGATGAAGATGCAGAGGAGATGGAGATGCAGAGGAGATGCAGAGGAGATGGAGATGCAGAGGAGATGAAGATGCAGAGGAGATGGAGATGCAGAGGAGATGGAGATGGAGATGCAGAGGAGATGGAGATGCAGAGGAGATGGAGATGCAGAGGAGATGGAGATGGAGATGGAGATGCAGAGGAGATGAAGATGAAGATGCAGAGGAGATGAAGATGCAGAGGAGATGGAGATGCAGAGGAGATGGAGATGAAGATGCAGAGGAGATGGAGATGCAGAGGAGATGCAGAGGAGATGGAGATGCAGAGGAGATGGAGATGCAGAGGAGATGGAGATGCAGAGGAGATGAAGATGCAGAGGAGATGGAGATGCAGAGGAGATGGAGATGGAGATGCAGAGGAGATGGAGATGAAGATGCAGAGGAGATGGAGATGCGGAGGAGATGGAGATGCAGAGGAGATGGAGATGTAGAGGAGATGGAGATGCAGAGGAGATGGAGATGCAGAGGAGATGGAGATGCAGAGGAGATGGAGATGCAGAGGAGATGGAGATGCAGAGGAGATGGAGATGGAGATGCAGAGGAGATGGAGATGAAGATGGAGATGCAGAGGAGATGAAGATACAGAGGAGATGGAGATGCAGAGGAGATGGAGATGCAGAGGAGATGGAGATGCAGAGGAGATGGAGATGCAGAGGAGATGGAGATGAAGATGCAGAGGAGATGGAGATGCAGAGGAGATGGAGATGAAGATGCAGAGGAGATGGAGATGGAGATGCAGAGGAGATGGAGATGCAGAGGAGATGGAGATCCAGAGGAGATGGAGATGAAGATGCAGAGGAGATGGAGATGCAGAGGAGATGGAGATGAAGATGCAGAGGAGATGCAGAGGAGATGAAGATGCAGAGGATATGGAGATGCAGAGGAGATGGAGATGAAGATGCAGAGGAGATGGAGATGGAGATGCAGAGGAGATGAAGATGCAGAGGAGATGGAGATGGAGATGCAGAGGAGATGGAGATGCAGAGGAGATGGAGATGCAGAGGAGATGGAGATGCAGAGGAGATGGAGATGCAGAGGAGATGGAGATGCAGAGGAGATGGAGATGCATAGGAGATGAAGATGCAGAGGAGATGGAGATGCAGAGGAGATGGAGATGCAGAGGAGATGGAGATGCAGAAGAGATGGAGATGGAGATGCAGAGGAGATGAAGATGCAGAGGAGATGGAGATGCAGAGGAGATGGAGATGGAGATGCAGAGGAGATGGAGATGCAGAGGAGATGGAGATGGAGATGCAGAGGAGATGGAGATGCAGAGGAGATGAAGATGCAGAGGAGATGGAGATGCAGAGGAGATGGAGATGAAGATGCAGAGGAGATGCAGAGGAGATGGAGATGCAGAGGAGATGGAGATGCAGAGGAGATGAAGATGCAGAGGAGATGGAGATGGAGATGCAGAGGAGATGGAGATGCAGAGGAGATGGAGATGCAGAGGAGATGAAGATGCAGAGGAGATGGAGATGCAGAGGAGATGGAGATGCAGAGGAGATGAAGATGCAGAGGAGATGGAGATGCAGAGGAGATGGAGATGCAGAGGAGATGAAGATGCAGAGGAGATGGAGATGCAGAGGAGAGGGAGATGCAGAGGAGATGGAGATGGAGATGGAGATGCAGAGGAGATGAAGATGCAGAGGAGATGGAGATGAAGATGCAGAGGAGATGGAGATGAAGATGCAGAGGAGATGCAGAGGAGATGGAGATGCAGAGGAGATGAAGATGCAGAGGAGATGGAGATGGAGATGCAGAGGAGATGGAGATGAAGATGCAGAGGAGATGAAGATGCAGAGGAGATGGAGATGGAGATGAAGATGCAGAGGAGATGGAGATGCAGAGGAGATGAAGATGCAGAGGAGATGAAGATGCAGAGGAGATGAAGATGCAGAGGAGATGGAGATGCAGAGGAGATGGAGATGAAGATGCAGAGGAGATGGAGATGCAGAGGAGATGAAGATGCAGAGGAGATGGAGATGCAGAGGAGATGGAGATGGAGATGGAGATGGAGATGGAGAGGAGATGGAGATGGAGATGCAGAGGAGATGGAGATGCAGAGGAGATGGAGATGGAGATGGAGAGGAGATGGAGATGGAGATGAAGATGCAGAGGAGATGGAGATGCAGAGGAGATGGAGATTTAGAGGAGATGGAGATGCAGAGGAGATGGAGATGGAGATGCAGAGGAGATGGAGATGCAGAGGAGATGGAGATGGAGATGCAGAGGAGATGGAGATGCAGAGGAGATGGAGATGCAGAGGAGATGAAGATGCAGAGGAGATGGAGATGAAGATGGAGATGGAGATGCAGAGGAGATGGAGATGCAGAGGAGATGGAGATGCAGAGGAGATGGAGATGCAGAGGAGATGGAGATGCAGAAGAGATGGAGATGCAGAGGAGATGGAGATGAAGATGCAGAGGAGATGGAGATGCAGAGGAGATGGAGATGCAGAGGAGATGGAGATGCAGAGGAGATGGAGATGCAGAGGAGATGGAGATGGAGATGCAGAGGAGATGGAGATGCAGAGGAGATGGAGATGCAGAGGAGATGGAGATGCAGAGGAGATGGAGATGCAGAGGAGATGGAGATGAAGATGCAGAGGAGATGGAGATGCAGAGGAGATGGAGATGCAGAGGAGATGGAGATGGAGATGCAGAGGAGATGGAGATGCAGAGGAGATGGAGATGCAGAGGAGATGAAGATGCAGAGGAGATGGAGATGCAGAGGAGATGGAGATGAAGATGGAGATGCAGAGGAGATGGAGATGCAGAGGAGATGGAGATGAAGATGCAGAGGAGATGGAGATGCAGAGGAGATGGAGATGCAGAGGAGATGGAGCTGCAGAGGAGATGGAGATGAAGATGCAGAGGAGATGGAGATGCAGAGGAGATGGAGATGAAGATGCAGAGGAGATGGAGATGGAGATGCAGAGGAGATGGAGATGCAGAGGAGATGGAGATCCAGAGGAGATGAAGATGCAGAGGAGATGGAGATGCAGAGGAGATGGAGATGAAGATGCAGAGGAGATGGAGATGAAGATGCAGAGGAGATGCAGAGGAGATGGAGATGGAGATGCAGAGGAGATGGAGATGAAGATGCAGAGGAGATGCAGAGGAGATGAAGATGCAGAGGAGATGGAGATGCAGAGGAGATGGAGATGAAGATGCAGAGGAGATGCAGAGGAGATGAAGATGCAGAGGAGATGGAGATGCAGAGGAGATGCAGAGGAGATGGAGATGAAGATGCAGAGGAGATGGAGATGCAGAGGAGATGGAGATGACCCTGAGCCTGAATGCTGGAAGGACAATGGCTGAGGGAATTCCTGGAGGGACTTCATCAGAGCCAGTCACTCCCGAAGTTTTATATAGGCTGGTTTTGATATTTCCATATATTTTACTTTGGGTTGGGTTTTTTGTTGCTCCCAACCGATTCTTATGGTAATATCTGTCTTTTGGAGCCTCATGTCCCGACAGAACCCCAGATAGTTGTAAGTAGCCTACTCAATACACCAGAAATTATGACAAATAGTAATATAAAATGTGCTCAATCAAATGCTCATCTTCACAGGACGATGGCGATGAAGAAACAGTTTCTGCTGCCACAGAGAGGCCTACTAGGAAATGTTAATATTGTCTACACATCAAACAATCTACACATTCAAATTTCTTCACATTATTTATGTAGAGTAGCCTATATAATCTAAGTTTAATTCTAAGTATAAACGGATATTCTTATCTCTCCCCCTGTCCCCAGAGTGTGGAAGAACAGCAGGAGAAAGGTCCATCAACTTCTGGTGCACAGATAAACACAGTTCAGTGATTTTCAGTGAATGCCACAGTTTAATTCTGTAGAATGTGTTTAGAACTACATGATGTAACTCTAATCTACTGTATTTTCAGTTGCCAGTTAAGAAGTTATATAGACTTCATCTTATTAAAAAAATTGGAGAAAAAAAACCCAGCAATGAATAAATGTACCGAAAGAATGAATGAGGTGTTTAAACACCGCTTCCTCTTTAAAAAAGGGGAGGAGACCGAAATAAACTCTGGGTTTACGGAAGTAAACCTGCTCCCGATCAGGTTAGGTTCACAGAGTAAGTTACCATGGTAACTGACTCTGAGTATAAGTTACCTCTCTTTCAGAAACGGGCTTGACTTACCCTGCTTTCTCAGGTTTGACTTATCTCCCATTCTGAAACAGAAAACCCAGAGTTTCCCTCATTTCAGGGTTAACATACTCAGAGTTTTCACTTAACCTCCTTTCTGAAACAGGCCCCGGGCATTCAGAAGTCATTGTGTTTGGTGTGTGTGGTGATTATCGTGTTCTGGCGTTCAGACGTCGTTGTGTTTGGTGTGTGTGGTGATTGTCGTGTTCTGGCGTGTGAACATATGGTGCAGCATTTGGTCAGTTCCTCTGTATGTTGAAGCATTGGAGCGTCCCGTTCTCGAGTTACTCACGCACGAGTGGACACTGATATATCAGGGAAGCAGTGAGTTATGGATTCGAGACTCTGGCTCTCAGTGCAGTGGCCATAACATCCAGTTAACATGCTTATATACATGCATGCTTTTATTAAAGTCAGCTTCATTTCTTTGTTTGTGTGTGTGTGTGTGTGTGTGTGTGTGTGTGAGAGAGAGAGAGTGTAGATTTATATTACATTGGGGGGATCAGCTAGCAGTGAGTCCCCTCAAAGGAAATGGCTTGATAAACTGTAACATTTTAGTCCACTGGAGGCAAGTGTGCAGAACCCAAGTGCAGTTTTATATATTCCAAAACAACATCAATCATAAAACAAAGGCATGGCATGAAACTCAAAACAAGAATATGGACTTACAAACAGTGGTTACAGGAAACAATACTTGGCAAAGTAACAAGGCAAACATGAGGGCTTAAATATACAAGGAAGTACATTTTGCAGGTGTCCTTTAATGGCCAATTAAGAGACATGTCTACTTAAGATACTAATACATGTCAAAATATTATATTCTTTTTAGTATCCTTTAGAGATTTTAAAAAAAAATCAAAGGAAACAAAACTTTAGTCAGCAGAAGACGTGAAATCCTAAAACTCAGGACTTCTGAATCAGTTTTTGCTAAAAATAAATCATGAAGTGTTGAGACTGCAGAGACATTTCAGTTTCCTCAG